>NC_085990.1:43568686-43893686 GCF_030014385.1 Trichomycterus rosablanca | reverse complement strand
CATATACTATATACACCGATCAGCCATAACATTAAAACCACCTCCTTGTTTCTACACTCACTGTCCATTTTATCAGCTCCACTTACCCTATATAAGCACTTTGTAGTTCTACAATTACTGACTGTAGTCTATCTGTTTCTTTGCATGCTTTCTGCATGTCCTTTCATGCTGTTCGTCAATGGTCAGGACTCTCCCAGGACCACTACAGAGCAGGTATTATTTGGGTGGTGGGTCATTCTCAGCACTGCAGTGACACTGACATGGTGGTGGTGTGTTAGTGTGTGTTCTGCTGGTATGAATAGATAAGACACAGCAGCGCTGCTGGAGTTTTTAAACATCTCACTGTCACTGCTAGACTGAGAATAGTCCACCAACGAAAAATATCCAGCCAACAGCACCCCATGGGCAGCGTCCTGTGACCACTGATGAAGGTCTAGAAGATGACCAACTCAAACAGCAGCAATAGATGAGCGATCGTCTCTGACTTTACATCTACAAGGTGGACCAACTAGGTAGGAGTGTCTAATAGAGTGGACAGTGAGTGGACACGGTATTTAAAAACTCCAGCAGTGCTGCTGTATCTTATCCACTCATACCAGCACAACACACACTAACACACCACCACCATGTCATTGTCACTGCAGTGGTGAGAATGATCCACCACCTAAATAATACCTGCTTTGTGGTGGTCCTGTGCAGGTCCTGACAATTAAAGAACAGGGTGAAAGCAGGCAAAAAAAGTATGTAGAGAAACAGATGGACTAGTCAGTAATTGTTGAACTACAAAGTGCTTCTATATTGGGGAGCCGATAAAATGGACAGTGTAGAAACAAGAAGGTGGTTTTAATGTTTTATTGGTATAGCTGATATATATATATATATTTTTTTTTTTTCAATCATTATCTAAATCCAGAAATCACACCTCTGCAGAGATTTGTGATTTCCCTCTTCGAACGCACCATGCTCAGGCCTTAGTAATCAAGAAATAACAAGTATCAGGTTTGATTAATAAAATAAAGTGTTAAACATTGCAGTGCTGTGGCCTTTCAGGACTGGGCTTTGATAGAACCGCTGTAAACGTTTACCTCATATTTCTATTAAATGAAATAGAGTGTATATCTACATGAATGTTATTACATTTGCTGCATTTAGGTAATGCTTTTATCCAAAGCAACTTCTAATTATGATTAAATACAAGCTGAGCAATTAAGGGTTAATTGGCCCAACGCTGGCAACTTAGTGGCAGTAGGGCTTGAATCAGCAACCTTCTGATAACTTGCCCAGTACCTCAACCGCTGAGATACCACGGGCCTTTAGATAATCCTAATAATTAGAGTGCTTTCTTTATCTTTAAATTTATGTCACTAAACATCCTGAGTCTATTCTTGTATTTTATTGCTATGACTGAAATGTCATAAAACCAGCACTAAATCAAACAACAATCCACACTAGCAGCATTCCTGTGGAATCAGTGTGCTTTCTTGGCCAGAACTGAATTTTGGGCCAAAAACTGCCTCAGTTGCATTGTCCAGCTAAACAGAACAAGATTCTGTTTCCATTTAAGATCAATAGACAACAGTTAATTTATTCTCTGCTTGTTTATTACCTCCAATTTGTTTGCACAATAGCTACAGTAGATAGATAGAGTTTATGTTTAACATTAATTCTCTAGATGATCTATTACTCATACAATGACCATGAAATACACTCAGGTTATGCAACACAGGGGTAGTTACTTCTTAATAAATATGATTTGATGGGCAGTTACAGGTTATGATTCATCAGTTCATGTTCAATGTTGATTATAGTCACAGGCAATTCTGTAGCTCCAATTCACCTAACTCACATGTCTTTGTACTGTGGGAGGAAACCCACACAGATACGGGAAGAACATGCAAACTTCACACAGCAAGGACCCTGACCACTCCACCTGGGAATAGAACCCAGGACCTTTTTGTTGTGAAAGCTATTGACTAAAACAGCACTTTAATGGAATAAGCTGACCTGTGTTTCATAAACCCAAAACAATCAGTGATTTAGCTAAACCATCTTTTTGTTATGTTGTTATCTGTTCTGAGGAAAGAAAAGGGACACAAAATGAATGCTGCTGTGCTTAATAAAGCTCGGCAATCAGAGGTGTAAATGCTCTAAGAGATGTGTATTTGTAACACCAGTGGAAAATTTGGCTTGACTAAACTTTGTGAGTGCTGTCAGAGCTGGTCACAGTTACTTATTGTTGTGTGTTCTCGTAATGAATCTACAGAACATGAAAAGGGAGGAGAAACATGTTTGATACATGTGTTATCCTGAATGTCAAGGGTTTCAAAATAATTTATACATGTGTGTATTTATTTTTGGATATACAGTGGTACCTTGAAACTCAATGTCAATTGGTTCTGGGGGTGGCGTTGAGTTTAAAAGGTGTTGAGTTTAAAGGTATTTTTTCCCATAAGGATGTATGGGAAACCTGTTAATGCATTCCATGGTCCTGTGGAACTGCAAATATTTTAGGCTAATGTAAAATAATGGGGTTGTTTTTTGTTTTTCTTCTAGTGTAATTTTTTTCATTTCATTATCTAGTCATTATCTAGACCTCTGCTCCATCCTCTTGCTTGTAATATTTTTTTGGTGAATTAAAATTGAGACTAAGCAAAGTTGGCCAAGTATTTGTAAAATGTACAATACACAGTATTATATAATTGCCAAAAATGTTCCAAGGGGAGCTACTGCTCACTTAACATGCACTGTAAAAAATATTACCCTATATCTACTCAATAAAATTGAGGCAACAGATTACACGCAATACTATTAAGTAAAAACTACTAGGCTATATTTTGATTCAAATGTAATCAATTATAACACTTTAAAAAATCATTTAATTTGAGTAGAGGTAATACAATATATTAAATATTTAATTTCAATCTACACAAAAGAATTAAGTAGATTCAAAGCGCAAACTACAATTAGTACTAATAAAATTAAGTTGACTATAGAAAACATTATTAGTGATATTTACTCAATAAAATTAAGCCAACAGAATAATAATATTAATGACATGAATAACTGTAAATGGAAAACATGAAAAAGGAACCACTTCAGAGGTTAATACTTTTTTTAAATACTCTTGCAGTGACTTAAAAATAAAGTTGTCCCAGCTGAAATTTTAATTTTTTGTTTCAACTGCTTAAACAAAAATTTATTTAAATTTTTTAACAGGAAATAGTAAAACAGTTTTGATAATTTAATATACAACTCTAAATAAGAAAAATTTGGGACAGACCGGAAAATGCAAATACAAAATGCAGTGTTTCTTACATTTCCTTTGACTTTCATTAAATTGCAGAAAGAATGAACCCAACATTTTTCAGTTTTTGCCTGGTCAGCTTAATTTCATGTTAGTAAACATCCATTCCTGCATTTCAGGGCTGCAACACCTTCAAAAAAAGTTGGGATGGTAAAGCATTTACCACTTTGAAATGTTGCCATTCTGTCTCAACACAAAGATGTTTTGGCACGGTGAATGAAGTGTTCCAGTGTATTTTGTACCATTCTTCCTGAAAACTTGTCTTCAGATGTGCAAAAGTACAGAGTTGTCATAGTCATGTATTTCTTACAAAATTCTCCACACATTCTCTCTGGTAGGCCGGTCCAATACTTCACCCTTTTCTTCCACAGCCATGCCTTTGTAATGTCTGCCGGCTGGGATAACTGAGGTTTAGCACATGGGTAAAGCCAAGGAAGGCAGCATGAGCCATAGCATTATCTTTTAGTCCTGTGATGACAAGTACTTTCTCAATAATAATCATGATGTCCTTTGGTGTGTCACCTGCAGAAGCTCCCATGTTCCTCAACATAACTACTGGCGATGAGAGCTGGTCCACTTCTAAACCTTCAGGGTCCTGCAACATCAATTATTATAGTATGAAAAGTGTCAAAAGTAATTTGTTAATACTTCAATTTGTCTTGTCAAAACATGCAGTTAATAAACATTACATTTTTGGAAATGCAACACACAGACATCAAACTAATTGTCACATTAACACATTTCATTTTAATTACATTTTTATAGTTTAATCTTTATTAGGATAAAATGTACCAAATTGGAAGTTTAAATATGTCTCACAAATGACTTTGAATATTAAGATAATTGAGGTTTGCAAAAAAATTACTCGGTATGTTGTGGTTAACCAAGTTAACTACCCTGACATGAGGTTTAAATGAAGTTAACTATGTTTTGTCTAACAAGCTTAGCATGTTTACAGATGAATGCTAAACTTTTTTCCAGATTTCAGATAAAACTTCATACAGCATACCATCTGTATGTTATCATGTTTTAACTTCGCTCTCAACGCTGGGTTAAAGTTGTAACTTACCTCAGCCAACAGAGATATTTGCTAAGTTACAAAAAAAGGCCAAAATGAACCACCTAAATAGCTCAGTTCACAAAATGACAAGCCTAAAGAACAGTTCAACCTATTTTCAGATGAGAAAAGTGAGACGTTGTAATTAATAAAACTACAAGAATACTTCAGCATCTCTAACATGTAATGTTCTTATTTGAAGCAAATGTAACAACACACAGTTTCACGTTCAACTTAAAACTAATACTAAGTTTACAGTAATAAACTGTGGTAACTATACAGATTAATAGAACAGAATTATTTACCTTAGTTCATTTGCTCACAAACTGTGCAGTCTGGATTCCGTTGTAGAGGCTCTTCACAACCGTTGAGGATTAGATGAGAAAAAAACAAACAAACACACGTGCACACAGACCGGAAGTGCTTGTAAATTGAAATCAACGTATTTATATAACTTATTATTTTTATATTCACACGAATAAAAGAAGTAGATTTTATAGCATTTTTTAATAAGTAAAATTTACTCAAATAATAGCCATAAATTCAAGAACTCAATTCCATTAAATAAATTTAACACAAAACATTTGTATGAAATCTACTGGATCACTGATTCATTTTTTACAGTGTGGACATATGCCCCTTGAAATGCCCCCCCATTTAATTTGTAGTGAGCTTAATGATTAAATTAACAAACCCACTGATAAACAGTTAGCCTGTCATGTTTGATTATTTATACAATTAGCTTTAGCAATTAGCAATTGGCTTGATCCTGATTAGGGTCAGGTTGCGTCCAGTGCCACCTGAAAACACTGGCCATAAGACAGTTTACTGCATCATTCTTATACCAATTCATTCAGGCACATCTGGGGCAATTGAAAGCAACTCATTCACCTTCTGCATTTTTTTGGTGTAGAAGGAAACCTAAGTACCTAAAAGAAATACAGTATATATACAGTCTTGGAAGGAACGTTCAAAATGGTAAAAAACACAAAGTTTAAAGCCAGGTCCCAGTGCAGCATGTTTTATATGTACAAAATATGTATTCAAGCAATCCATAAAGTATTTCAAAACAATTCTTAAAAATGACAAACTATTTGTATGGTAAAACTGCATTTTTAAAATGTATCTTATAATTAAAAAAAACATCAGTACGATGCAGATTACTGTGGTTTTGATGGTGGCTGGACATAACACATGGATGTCTAAAATATGTACGTGTGGGAATGTTATATGCATGTGTAGGGTTATAAGCCAAGCTATGAGTGAATTTGCTAGTAAGTATGTGTAAAGGCCAAAGGTATGCACGCAAGTGAGGTTTTTCATTAGCGTCAGCTGTCAGGTTAATTGTTTCCTGGAATGATAGAGACCTAGATATCTAGGAAACTGTCTGGAGAAAAATGGAAGTGGTGTCTCAGTTCGTCTATTCCATAAACATGCTGATTTTATTAGACAATGTTCTGTTGGCTGATTTACTCCACATTGAACTGGCAAGTGTGTAAAATCAATTCCTAATCTAAAAAAGGTACTAGTATGAGATGTGCTTCCAAAACTTCTCACACAATCAACAAAAATATACGTTTAGTGCTTTTGATAGGTAAATTAAACAGTGTTAGTTTTCAAAATTCCATTGTACTCCTAGGTAAATTAGTTACAGACTTGAACCCATATGTTCTAAAATATTACACTGCCATTATTACCTTATTACCCTGTTGAACACCTTTAAAGGAAACAGTCAATGTTTCCAAGTCATTTAAATCCAACAAAAGAGATGGTAAATAGCCTTGTAAACTTTAGGGTTAATGGGGAAAAAATAAATGCATACTTTAGTTTTTTGCTTTCTTAGCCCCCTTTCATGCTGTTCTTAAATTGTCAGGACTCTCCCAGGACCACTACAGAGCAGATATTATTTGGGTGGTGGATCATTCTCAGCACTGCATTGACACTGACATGGTGGTGGTGTGTTAGTGTGTGTTGTGCTGGTAAACACCTCACTGTCACTGCTGGACTGAGAATAGTCCACCAACCAAAAGAATATCCAGCCAACAGTGCCCCGTGGGCAGCATCTTGTGACCACTGATAAAGGTCTACAAGATGACCAACTCAAACAGAAGCAATAGATGAGCAATCATCTCTGACTTTACATCTGCAAGGTGGACCAACTAGGTAGGAGTGTCTAATAGAGTGGACGGTGAGTGGACACGGTATTTAAAAACTCCAGCAGCGCTGCTGTGTCTGATCCACTCATACCAGTGCAACACACACTAACACACCACCACCATGTCAGTGTCACTGCAATGGTGAGAATGATCCACCACCTAAATAATACCTGCTCTGTAGTGGTCCTGTGGTGGTCCTGACAGTCAGTAATTGTAGAACTACAAAGTGCTTCTATATGGTAAGTGGAGCTGATAAAATGAACAGTGAGTGTAAAAACAAAGAGGTGGTTTTAATGTTATGGCTGATCAGTATATATATATACAGTGTATCACAAAAGTGAGTACACCCCTCACATTTCTGCAAATATTTCATTATATCTTTTCATGGGACAACACTATAGACATGAAACTTGGATATAACTTAGAGTAGTCAGTGTACAACTTGTATAGCAGTGTAGATTTACTGTCTTCTGAAAATAACTCAACACACAGCCATTAATGTCTAAATAGCTGGCAACATAAGTGAGTACACCCCACAGTGAACATGTCCAAATTGTGCCCAAATGTGTCGTTGTCCCTCCCTGGTGTCATGTGTCAAGGTCCCAGGTGTAAATGGGGAGCAGGGCTGTTAAATTTGGTGTTTTGGGTACAATTCTCTCATACTGGCCACTGGATATTCAACATGGCACCTCATGGCAAAGAACTCTCTGAGGATGTGAGAAATAGAATTGTTGCTCTCCACAAAGATGGCCTGGGCTATAAGAAGATTGCTAACACCCTGAAACTGAGCTACAGCATGGTGGCCAAGGTCATACAGCGGTTTTCCAGGACAGGTTCCACTCGGAACAGGCTTCGCCAGGGTCGACCAAAGAAGTTGAGTCCACGTGTTCGGCGTCATATCCAGAGGTTGGCTTTAAAAAATAGACACATGAGTGCTGCCAGCATTGCTGCAGAGGTTGAAGACGTGGGAGGTCAGCCTGTCAGTGCTCAGACCATACGCCGCACACTGCATCAACTCGGTCTGCATGGTCGTCATCCCAGAAGGAAGCTGACGCACAAGAAAGCCCGCAAACAATTTGCTGAAGACAAGCAGTCCAAGAACATGGATTACTGGAATGCCCTGTGGTCTGACGAGACCAAGATAAACTTGTTTGGCTCAGATGGTGTCCAGCATGTGTGGCGGCGCCCTGGTGAGAAGTACCAAGACAACTGTATCTTGCCTACAGTCAAGCATGGTGGTGGTAGCATCATGGTCTTGGGCTGCATGAGTGTTGCTGGCACTGGGGAGCTGCAGTTCATTGAGGGAAACATGAATTCCAACATGTACTGTGACATTCTGAAACAGAGCATGATCCCCTCCCTTCGAAAACTGGGCCTCATGGCAGTTTTCCAACAGGATAACGACCCCAAACACAACCTCCAAGATGACAACTGCCTTGCTGAGGAAGCTGAAGGTAAAGGTGATGGACTAAACCCAATTGAGCACCTGTGGCGCATCCTCAAGTGGAAGGTGGAGGAGTTCAAGGTGTCTAACATCCACCAGCTCCGTGATGTCATCATGGAGGAGTGGAAGAGGATTCCAGTAGCAACCTGTGCAGCTCTGGTGAATTCCATGCCCAGGAGGGTTAAGGCAGTGCTGGATAATAATGGTGGTCACACAAAATATTGACACTTTGGGCACAATTTGGACATGTTCACTGTGGGGTGTACTCACTTATGTTGCCAGCTATTTAGACATTAATGGCTGTGTGTTGAGTTATTTTCAGAAGACAGTAAATCTACACTGCTATACAAGTTGTACACTGACTACTCTAAGTTATATCCAAGTTTCATGTCTATAGTGTCGTCCCATGAAAAGATATAATGAAATATTTGCAGAAATGTGAGGGGTGTACTCACTTTTGTGATACACTGTATATATACGTATATATATATATATATATATGCAGCAGGTCATAACAGCAAAAAGCTGCTCTACTAAGTACTACAGACAGTTTTCATGAAGGGTTTGAATAATTCTGAGACTGCAGTGGCATTTTATGTTGAATTTGAAGAAACCACTTGCTATATTAGTTGTGTTGAGCTATTTAAATTGTTTGTTTGATTGATTTATTGCAAACATAAACCTAATTCGCAATGAAGGTAAAAAAATTGATTGCAGCTGTAGCTACATTATATGGGCAAAAGTATTTGGACATGCCTACTATTTATTTAGTTTAGATTTCAGTCACACCTATTGCTGACAGATGTATACATTTAATTATATGGTTTTAACCTCATCTGCTTTTAAAAGGTCTATTCCTTTTTCAGCATGACTGTACACCAAATCTGGTGTGAAGGAATGCCATTTGACCTGCACAGAGCTCTGACCTCAACCCCACTTAACCTCATTGGGATTAGTTGTAACAGAAATTGTACATCAGGCCTTCTCATACAAAATCAGTACCTGATCTTGAAATGTTCTTTTGACTAATTGACCAGGTACTATATGTACACAGACATGTCCATCTAAAATATTCTGGAAAGCTTTCTCAATAGAGTGGGTGGGGGTATCCATATGTCCATTGGTTTGTAATGGGATGTGCAACAAACTAATGATTGTGTGTTCACATACTTATGTTCATATAGGGTTTTTTATTTTTAAATACCCACTTTTAAAGCCAACACACTTCGGCTCTTTTCATTTGTGTATTCTTAATTATTTCCCATGTTGATGAATGACTTAAAGAATTTGGCTTCTTTGTCACCTTATATTTGTACCAATTGAAACAGGGGCATGGACTGCAGACCTAGGTATTCGTGAAGATGTAAATATAATTTTAATATAATGAAGTGTAAATATATTTTGCATTTTAGTGTGTTTATTCAATTCTTATATTTTCATATATTTTAGGTTTAGTGTTTATTTAATGTTTATTGTTGCACCATGGGTCTGAAAATAACGTAATTTTAATCCTCTGTATGTCCTGTACATACTGCAGTATATTGACAATAAAGCAGACTGACTTTTTTGACTTTAAGATGCCTTAATATGTGGCTTTTCTTTATATTTTCAGTGAGAGACATTTTTATAATTCCATTTTTATGTTTATCACGGTCAGCAATAATTCTGAAGGTGACTATATTAATAATGCTGAGATAATTATACTGTTTCCTTTGCTTTTGTGTCCCAGCAGCAAGCACTGAATTTCCACCATCATGTTCCAGTGGTTGTGAAAGCTGCTCAGAATACAACGGTTGCACAAAATGTCGACCGCGGCTTTTCATCCTCTTGGAGAGAAATGACATCCGTCAGACAGGCATATGCCTAGCCACTTGTCCTGTAGGATATTATGGCATTCGAAATCGGGATGTAAACAGGTGCACACGTGAGTATTAGTGTGGTTTCGATATTTAAAAAAATATTTAAAAGAACCTAAAACTAACCAGAGTTTATACTGAACTCTTGATCCAGAGCTTATAATTCCTTCCAAACAGAGCTTCACCAGTGGCATTAAATCAGCATGTCTTACTGAGCCAGTGATCTGTTTTCTCTTACTTTGTGGGTGAAAAATAGGATTTGCAGGGAAAAAATATCTAAAGCAAAACATTGGTTATACAGCCTTTGTTTCTGTTAGGAAGTCTACATTAATACTTTGGCCTATAAATATAAAAGTTCATCCAAGTTCACTAAACTTACCAGATTTTTCTACTCAAAACACTTTGAGCTTTGTGTAAGCTATTTTATTTTACAATTTGATGTTTTTATTCTACTAACTGCTTTATCCTGGTCAGGGTGACAGCAGGTCTGGTTTTACTGGTGAACACTAGACACAAGGCAGGAAAACCCTGGACAGGGTGCCAATATATCACAGGGCTTCAGCCATCCCATCCCTTTATGGCACAGCAGGTGAGAAAGCTCAACATTTCATCCAGAGGACTCAGCAATCTAATAAGGACAACAAAGAAAAAAATGTTACTGCAAAAGACTTACACAATAACTTGCAGGGACAAATGTCTATTCATGGTTGGACTCCACTGCACATGCTAATCTTGACCAAGAAGTACAGAAATTGTCGACTGGAATATGCCAGAATGTAGCACTGTCGCATCACAGCAAGAAGGTCCTAGGTTTGATCCCCAGGTGGTGAGGTCCGAGTCCTTTCTGTGTGGAGTTTGCATGTTCTCCCCGTGTCTGCATGGGTTTCCTCCCACAGTCCAAAGACATGCAAGTGAGGTGAATTGGAGATACAAAATTGTCCAAGACTGTGTTCGATATAACCTTGTGACCTAAATAAACTTGTGTAATGAGTAACTACCGTTCCTGTCATGAATCTAGCCAAAGTGTAAAACATGACGTTAAAATCCCAATAAACAAAAAAACAAACATATGCCAGAACAGGATTTGGATAGGTCTGCAGATTTATGGGACACAGATCTCAAGAATGATAATTAGGACTAGAGGTTTTTGAATCAGCAGGCACAAGAAAGGCAAGGCATATAACCAGAACAATACTATCTTAACGGTCAAGTGTGATGGTGGGTCATTGATCTGGGGGGTGTTTTACTGCTGCAGGAACAGGCAGTCTTGACCGTGTGACTGGCTTCATGGATTCACAGAAATACCAAAGCATTTTGTTATGCCTTCTGTGGTGAGATGTGAACCTTGGTGATAATTGGACTTCCAGCAATACAGTGATCCCAAGAACACTTCCAAGTCAATCAAAGCTTGGTTCTTAGTTTCCAGATTTAAATCCCACAAAATCTTTGGTTGGATTAAAACAAAGCAGTTGTAGGATAAAAGCCATCAAATTTAATGAGGGGGAAGATTTCATAAGAAGAATGGGCAAAGATTCCACAAGAAAGTTGCCAGAAGCTTGTTAGCACTTACTGAAATTGCTTATTACAGATTATCAAGGCAAACAGTATTCCAAGTATTGAGGTTGGGGGTTTAATAACAGACCACACTGACATTTGTTAAGAGAACTTAGTTTACTTAGATGTCTATTCTATACACATAACTAGGGCTGGCACCGATCCGATACTCTGTATCAGTCCAATATTGGCCCAAATCACTAGATCGGATATTGGAAGGAAAAGAAAAAGTGTAATCCAATCCAATACTGTTGCTAAATGTAAATAACACTTAATGTAAATAAGGCCATTGTTTGTGTGTAAAGCAAATAACACACCAAGGTACGTTCCAACAGAGCGCCGTTTATTGCCAGTTCACTCGACAACTGCCGCAACAAGGTGCATCTTGATGACATCATTAACATGTGCCACTGATCTACAACTCATCTGCAACAGCCATTCAGAAATTAAAACACACTGATCTGCTTAAACTTTTAGAATTTAAAAAAAATCATCTACTACTGCCACATCTAAAAACACTGTTTAAACACACACAAAAAAAAAAGTTTTATAAATGATAAATCACTCGCCTGAGATAAGGAAACTTATCTTGTACCGACTTGGAGATATCTCACATCCTTAACGATTAATCCATTAGTGTTATGAAATAAAACAAACGACACCGTTTCCTGTTTAGCCACAGATGTCCTCTTTAAAATCCAGCAGGGTTTAATAATCTAAAAATGTTGACAGAACTTTAACGGAAAATCTCAACCAATCTCTGCGTCAATTCTAATTGGTCCATCGCGTTTGATTGACATCCACATCTTTCAATTGTAGACACTTTTGACAACACACCGTAAAGCGAGATGTGTCACGTGAACAACAGCTCGAACGTAAGTGAAACAAAAAATGCTGCTAAATGTTCTGTGTGTAAAAGTTAACATAAAAACAGCAGTTTTGCATAAGTGTGATGTTGTAGGTTCTGTATTTATTCCTTTAAAATGTTTGTTTCACAGTCTGAGCATTGTTATTTAGATAGCTAGTTTAACCATGTTGCATTGAGACATGTATTATTACTGCTTAGTTGTTTGAGAGGAGAAATGACGGTATCGGCAGATACTCAATTTGCAGTATTGGTATCGGTATTGGACCTAAAAAAAAAAGTGGTATCGAGCCAGCCCTACACATAACCATAATATCTTTTAGGGAGATAGCGTTGAACAATCATGATCGCAAATGTACCTATAACTAATAAAATGTGCTGTAAAAGTTCCATCTGTCATTATTAACAGTTTTCATTTGTATTTTCTTTACAGAATGCAAAATAGAAAACTGTGCAGACTGCTTTAGCCGAACCTTTTGTGCAAAATGTAAAGAGGGCTTATTTTCATACAGTGGAAGGTGTTACTACAGCTGCCCTGAAGGCTTAATCACCATCAACAGTACCATGGAGTGTGCAGGTGAGTGCAACACATTTTGTGATACCACAGAATGCCTGTAGTTTGACTTCAACTGCTAACCTTTGTGGTTTGAATCTTAGCTGTTAGAGTTAATGAATGCTTGACAATTTCTATTAAATTAAAAGCATGATACCTCTTGTTAAAATTGCAGATATTAGCAGCAGATTAAGGAAACTGTGTAGTATTTTTTTTTTATTAATTGCTTTAAATTGACCATTGTAATGATAGTATTTCTGCCAGCTGATTTAAAAAAACAGTGTGCATGATGTCAAATCAAAATAAAAAGATTGAAGCTTTTTATCAGTATATTAAAAATATACACTAATCAGCCATAACATTAAAAACACCTCCTTGTTTCTACTCACTGTCCATTTTATCAGCTCCACTTACCATATAGGAGCACTTTGTAGTTCTACAATTACTGACTGTAGTCTATCTGTTTCTCTGCATGCTTTGTTATCCCCCTTTCATGCTGTTCTTCAATGGTCAGGACCCCCACAGGACCACTACAGAGTAGGTATTATTAAGGTGGTGGATCATTCTCAGCACTGCAGTGACACTGACATGGTGGTGGTGTGTTAGTGTGTGTTGTGCTGGTATGAGTGGATAAGACACAGCAGCGCTGATGGAGTTTTTAAACACCTCACTATTACTGCTGGACTGAGAACAGTCCACCAACCAAAAACATCCAGCCAACAGCGCCCCGTGGGCAGCGTCCTGTGACCACTGATGAAGGTCTAGAAGATGACCAACTCAAACAGCAGCAATAGATGAGCAATCATCTCTGACTTTACATCTACAAGGTGAACCAACTAGGTAGGAGTGTCTAATAGAGTGGACAGTAAGTGAACACAGTGTTTAAAAACTCCAGTAGCGCTGCTGTGTTCGATCCACTCATACCAGCACAACACACACTAACACACCACCACCATTGGCATTGTCACTGCAGTGCTGAGAATGATCCACCACCTAAATAATACCTGCTCTGTGGTGGTCCTGTGGGGGTCCTGACCATTGAAGACCAGGGTGAAAGCAGGCTAAAAAGTATGTAGAGAAATGGATGGACTACAATCAGTAATTGTAGAACTACAAAGTGCTTCTATAAGGTAAGTGGAGCTAATAAAATGGACAGTGAGTGTAAAAACCAGGAGATGGTTTTAAGGTTATGGCTGATCAGTGTGTCTGGTAGGGCCAACAATTATAGGACCACTAGTGAATTTAATACAATGTTTTTCATAAACAATTATGTGTCATGTCAATTGTTGTGTGCAAAAGGTTAACTTCACTGAAGTCTTATCCTTTCCTTTGCAACAATTCCACAAAATGTAAAGTAAAATCTCCAGTGTAAAATATGGTGGATGCTTTTGAGCAGCAAGCACTATTGATCAGGTTAGGACTGATAGGATGAAATGATGAATGAAAACCTTCTCTCCGCTGCAAGAAAAGCTAAACGTGGAGTAAAGTTTGTTTCTCTGCATGACAATAATAGCCCATTGCACAGAGCAGAAGCACCTCTGGGTTAATATAAAATAAGGATAAATGAGGTCCTTGAGTGGCCAAGTTAAGGTCCTGATTGAACTCTATGTAAGCATTTGTGGTGAGATCTCCAAATCGCTGTACATCACCACCCCATCTAACCTGACAAAAGAGAATTCTGTGAAGAGGAATTGACCAAGATTGCTTAATCATGATGTGCAAACGGTAATTAAGCCAACTAGCTGTAACAAAATCTGTGTCTGGTCAAGCCCAAACCTCAGGTTGTTTACATCTAGAAATAAAACACTGTTGGTTTATATAAGGTGGTGTGTAGGACTGTTTTTTTTTCAAACAGAGCCTGAAATTTGAAAGTACGGAAAATTATACCAACATCGGATTTTCTAGTCAATACATATTTTACAACCCCAAATCAGAAAAAGTTGGGACAGTATGGAAAATGCAAATAAAATAAAAACACAGTGTTCCTTACATTTACTTTGACTTTTATTTGATTGCAGACAGTATGACCTGAGATATTTCATGTTTTATCTGCTCAACTTCATTTAATTTATTAATAAACATCCATTCCTGCATTTCAGGCCTGCAACACATTCCAAAAAAAGTTGGGACGGGGGCAATTTAGGGCTAGAAATGAAGTGAAAAAACTAAATAATTATGTAATTTTAAACAGGTGATGTCAACAGGTAATTGTAATCATGGTTTGGTACAAAAGCAACATCTAGGAAAGGCTGAGTCTTTGAAGAACCTTAAAGAAAGATTGGAAGAGATTTGCATATTCTCCCTCTACAGTGCATAATATCATTAAACGATTCAGGGAATCAGGAGGAATTTCAGTGCGTAAAGGCCAAGGGCGCAAGCTTAAGCTGAACATCCGTGATCTTCGATCCATCAGACAGCACTGCATCAAGAACCACCACTCAACAATAGCTGATATAACCACAAGAGTGAGAGATTACTTTGGCAAACCTTTGTTAAGCACTACAATACTGAGTTGCATGCGCAAATGCCACATAAAACTTTACTGTGCAAAAGAGAAGCCTTATGTTAACCATGTTCAGAAGCGGCGTTGAATTCTTGGGGCTCGGAGGCATCTAGAATGGACCATCACACAGTGGAAACGTGTAATTGTGGTTAGATGAATCAGCATTCAAGGTCTTTTTTGGAAAAATGGGCACTGTGTGCTTCGGATATGGCTGCGAAAGAAGAGGGTACGGGTACTGGACTAGCCTGTCTGCAGTCCTGACCTGTCCCCAATAGAGAATTTTGAAAGGAAAAATGCGACAATGACGACCCCGTACTGTTACACATCTTAAGACGTGTTTGCAGGAAGAATGGAACAAAATAAAACCCGAAACACTAAATCACTTGGTATCCTCGGTGCCAAAACGTCTTTTAAGTGTGGTGAAAAGGAATAGCAACATTACAAAGTGGTAAATGCTTTACCGTCCCAACTTTTTTGGAATGTGTTGCTGGTCTGAAATGCAGGAATGGGTGTTTTTTAATAAATGAAATAAAGTTAAGCAGATAAAACATGAAATATCTCAGGTTCATCCTGTCTGCAATCAAATAAAAGTAAATGTAAGAAATGTGTGTCCACTCTGTGTTTTTTATTATTTGCTTTTTCCACGCCATCCCAACTTTTTCTGATTTGGGGTTGTATAATACCAAAGCACTTGGCACTGGCACAATGCAGTAGTCTTTTTGATATACTTTGTTCTCCTTGTTCTGAGTTTTTAAATAACTGGTTAAGAAAATGTCTGTTGGATTTAAAGAGGCTTTATTGATTTGTTCTAAAAAATCTGTCATAAGACGCGCTGCAACCAGAGCTGGATTCTGAGTACGTGGTATCGAATCCAGCTTTGCTTCACCGGTTCGAAGCTAAGTGGCTGTATGAGCAACGATTGGCCAGTTGCTCATATGGGGGGGTGGGACAAAGAACCGGATGTGGGTCTCTCTCTGTCAGAATGCGATTACGTTCTCTGCTGGCTGATTAGAGGCGCCTGCACAAGAGATGAGGGAGGGTGCCCTTAGGGTGTGTCTCTCCGCATGCAACGCTAGGTGGCACCATACTCATCAATGTGAGGGTGGCAAAGATGCATCTGGCTGCTGCTCGTGGATATGGGTTAGCTTCGATCTCCTCTGTCAGGGCAGGGTTCGGCATAGACAGAGAGGAAGCACGATGCAAACTGAACAATTGGATGCACTAAAGGGGGAGAAAAAGAGAAAAAAAAAATAATAATAAATAAAATCTGTCATAAGCACACAAACACAGTAATGTCATTATTCTCAAAGGCTAAGCCCTGGCTCGCTCAACCTGTTTAGATTTTACATGTAAGACTTGACTCCTAAGGTATCATTTTGGCATCAGCCGTGCTCTCTTATCTTCACCAATACTCACGAAAACCCCAGAAAGAACGAATGCTGAAATTCAATCTGTGATTGAAAGCAGCTGAAACCACATGGAAGTCATGACCGGAGCTTGACAGTATGTCACGAGGTTGGATGAAGTTGTAGCCCTCGACATGTAATCACAAAGTTTTTTGGGTTTAGTGTAGAGGAACAAGAGAGCATGAGTAATGCTGGATACCACACTCTGTCGAGAATTCTTTGGGGTTTACTGACATGTTTTCCTCCTAATGAATTTGGAGTAACTCTTCACCTGGAGCTCAGGCACTGTGTCAACCTGATTATGAAATGAAAAACGGTCTCTCCCTGTAGATTGATGCCTGTTTGTTTCAACTTCGCTTTCTTACTTATTGCAGTGAGATGTGAGCTAAGTGAATGGAGTCCATGGGGCCCTTGCATGAAGAAAAACAAAACTTGTGGTTTTAAAAAGGGCAGCCAGAGCCGGAAAAGGGAGCCTACACAGCCCCCAAGTCCAGCCACTGTCAGTGGGTCTGCATCTTCCTCTACCTGCACTCTTCAGACTGACACACGGAGATGCAGTGTACCAAAGAGGATCCCCTGTGGAAAAGGTAAGCCCCAAATATTGAGGTGAGGCACCCCAAAGGAACTTACTTAATAGGAATATGAAGTTATGGATTCTGTTTTAAGACTTGGGGCATATTGGAGAGCATAAAGAGAAAAGAAAATATTTGTTCAGGGAAACAGTAAGAGAGTCCAGATGTATATCTGTTAGCAGTAAAAGCATGTAACCATTGCCATCCTTCCATGGAACCAGGATTCATGGATTTCCAGACAAAACTCCTCATACTAAAGAATGTTTATGCACTGTAAGTTCATGTTGGTACCATGTTTATGGAAAAAAATTATACATGAGATAACAAAACAGAAACTAATTTATGTTAATGATCAGTAAACAAACAGCAGCTTAACTGAGAATGTTTCATTTGAGCACTGGTTGAATTAAGTCGCAAAATAACATTTAGACACATGAAAAGAAATACATTCAAATTAACTCTTCATTTAGTAGATACAGTATGTGGTGATAAACTAGACCTAAATTAGCACAATACTTTCAGAGCTACAGAATGTTTTAGACATGTTCCTACGATGGCGGATTAGGGCCACTGTAAAAAAATATTTTTAAGTTTTGATTTCAAGAATAAAAGTTTCAATTTCGAGATTAAAGTCAAAATGATTTCGAGAGTAAAATCGTATAAATTTCAATTTCAAGATTCAAGTCAAAATGATTTTGAGAATAAAATCGTATAAGTTTCAATTTCGAGATTAAAGTCAAAATTATTTAGAAAATAAAGTCGTATAAGTTTTAATTTTGAGATTAAAGTCAAAATGATTTCGAGAATAAAGTCGTATAAGTTTCAATTTCGAGAATAAAGTCGAAATGATTATGAGAGTAAAGTCGTATAAGTTTTAATTTCAAGAGTAAAGTTGAAATGATTATGAGAATAAAGTCGTATAAGTTTTAATTTTGAGATTAAAGTCAAAATGATTTTGAGAATAAAGTCGTATAAGTTTCAATTTCGAGAATAAAGTCGAAATGATTTTGATAATAAAGTCGTATAAGTTTTAATTTTGAGATTAAAGTCAAAATGATTTCGAGAATAAAATCGTATAAGTTTCAATTTCAAGAATAAAGTCGAAATGATTTCGAGAATAAAGTAGTATAAGTTTCAATTTCGAGAATAAAGTTGTATAAGTTTTAATTTCGAGAATAAAGTCGAAATGATTATGATAGTAAAGTCATATAAGTTTTAATTTCGAGAATAAAGTTGAAATGATTATGAGAATAAAGTCGTATAAGTTTTAATTTCGAGAATAAAGTTGAAATGATTATGAGAGTAAAGTCGTATAAGTTTTAATTTCGAGAATAAAGTTGAAATGATTATGAGAGTAAAGTTGTATAAGTTTCAATTTCGAGAATACATTTGAAAGGATTATGAGAATAAAGTCGTATAAGTTTTAATTTCGAGAATAAAGTTGAAATGATTATGAGAGTACAGTCGTATAAGTTTTAATTTCGAGAATAAAGTTGAAATGATTATGAGAGTACAGTCGTATAAGTTTTAATTTCGAGAATAAAGTTGAAATGATTATGAGAGTACAGTCACATAAGTTTTAATTTCAAGAATAAAGTTGAAATGATTATAAGAGTAAAGTCGTATAAGTTTTAATTTCGAGAATAAAGTTGAAATGATTATGAGAGTAAAGTCGTATAAGTTTTAATTTCGAGAATAAAGTTGAAATTATTATGAGAGTAAAGTTGTATAAGTTTTAATTTTGAGATTAAAGTCGAAATGATTATGAGAATAAAGTCAAAATATTATGGCCAAAGAGTGTGCAGCCGTTGTAGGCTTGTCGGTTCAGAGAAGCACGGGTCTCAGTACCTGGATCGGCACGTAAGCGCTGAGGGCAGCCTCCAATGTGCGTTACTGTGGTTATCCAATAACCCCCGATTATTTTTGGGTCGTTGTTTGTATTGTACGCTTCCATCCACATGACATAATGCCTAAACCCGTCAATGCAACCAATTATAGCAATGGCGTACGGCTTTAGTTTATCGTACGACTCCACAAGGCTACTGAAGGCTGAAGTACTGGCAACGATGCAGACTCTGAGTGCAGCGGTGGTGCAAGTTCTTCTAAATAAACACAGTTTATTGCAAAGCCGTAACAGCGTCCTTATGCTAATAACAAACTGGTGCTGATGTGCAGGAGATTGGGGATTTCTTTATTTGTAAAACTGATACAAAAGTATAACTTTACCACAAGGAGGTTGCTATGGCCATAATATTTCGACTTTATTTTCGAAATCAAAACTTTAAAGTGGCCCTAATATGCCGTTGTATGTTCCATCAATACAGATGTAAACAAAATTAATCAATAAAATAAAACAAAATCTATATATATATATATACTGTATATATACTGTATATATATACTGTATATACAGTGTATCACAAAAGTGAGTACACCCCTCACATTTCTGCAAATATTTCATTATATCTTTTCATGGGACAACACTATAGACATGAAACTTGGATATAACTTAGAGTAGTCAGTGTACAGCTTGTATAGCAGTGTAGATTTACTGTCTTCTGAAAATAACTCAACACACAGCCATTAATGTCTAAATAGCTGGCAACATAAGTGAGTACACCCCACAGTGAACATGTCCAAATTGTGCCCAAATGTGTCGTTGTCCCTCCCTGGTGTCATGTGTCAAGGTCCCAGGTGTAAATGGGGAGCAGGGCTGTTAAATTTGGTGTTTTGGGTACAATTCTCTCATACTGGCCACTGGATATTCAACATGGCACCTCATGGCAAAGAACTCTCTGAGGATGTGAGAAATAGAATTGTTGCTCTCCACAAAGATGGCCTGGGCTATAAGAAGATTGCTAACACCCTGAAACTGAGCTACAGCATGGTGGCCAAGGTCATACAGCGGTTTTCCAGGACAGGTTCCACTCGGAACAGGCTTCGCCAGGGTCGACCAAAGAAGTTGAGTCCACGTGTTCGGCGTCATATCCAGAGGTTGGCTTTAAAAAATAGACACATGAGTGCTGCCAGCATTGCTGCAGAGGTTGAAGACGTGGGAGGTCAGCCTGTCAGTGCTCAGACCATACGCCGCTCACTGCATCAACTCGGTCTGCATGGTCGTCATCCCAGAGGGAAGCTGACGCACAAGAAAGCCCACAAACAGTTTGCTGAAGACAAGCAGTCCAAGAACATGGATTACTGGAATGCCCTGTGGTCTGACGAGACCAAGATAAACTTGTTTGGCTCAGATGGTGTCCAGCATGTGTGGCGGCGCCCTGGTGAGAAGTACCAAGACAACTGTATCTTGCCTACAGTCAAGCATGGTGGTGGTAGCATCATGGTCTTGGGCTGCATGAGTGTTGCTGGCACTGGGGAGCTGCAGTTCATTGAGGGAAACATGAATTCCAACATGTACTGTGACATTCTGAAACAGAGCATGATCCCCTCCCTTCGAAAACTGGGCCTCATGGCAGTTTTCCAACAGGATAACGACCCCAAACACAACCTCCAAGATGACAACTGCCTTGCTGAGGAAGCTGAAGGTAAAGGTGATGGACTAAACCCAATTGAGCACCTGTGGCGCATCCTCAAGTGGAAGGTGGAGGAGTTCAAGGTGTCTAACATCCACCAGCTCGGTGATGTCATCATGGAGGAGTGGAAGAGGATTCCAGTAGCAACCTGTGCAGCTCTGGTGAATTCCATGCCCAGGAGGGTTAAGGCAGTGCTGGATAATAATGGTGGTCACACAAAATATTGACACTTTGGGCACAATTTGGACATGTTCACTGTGGGGTGTACTCACTTATGTTGCCAGCCATTTAGACATTAATGGCTGTGTGTTGAGTTATTTTCAGAAGACAGTAAATCTACACTGCTATACAAGCTGTACACTGACTACTCTAAGTTATATCCAAGTTTCATGTCTATAGTGTTGTCCCATGAAAAGATATAATGAAATATTTGCAGAAACGTGAGGGGTGTACTCACTTTTGTGATACACTGTATACCATAATATAAGCAATATATAAGCCATAACATTAAAACCACCTCCTTGTTTCTAAACTCACTGTCCATTTTATCAGCTCCACTTACCATATAGAAGCACTTTGTAGTTCTACAATTACTGACTGTAGCCCATCTATTTCTCTACATACTTTTTTAGCCTGCTTTCACAGGACCACCACAGAGTAGCTATTATTTGGGTGGTGGATCATTCTCAGCACTGCAGTGACACTGACATGGTGGTGGTGTGTTAGTGAATGTTGTGCTGGTATGAGTGGATAAAACACAGCAGCGCTGCTGGAGTTTTAAAACACATCACTGTCACTGCTAGGCTGAGAATAGTCCACCAACCAAAAAAAAATCCAGCCAACAGCGCCCCGTGGGCAGCATCTTGTGGCCCATGATGAAGGTCTAGAAGATGACCAACTCAAACAGCAGCAATAGATGAGCGATCGTCTCTGATTTTACATCTACAAGGTGAATCAACTAGGCAGGAGTGTCTAATTGAGTGGACAGTGAGTGGACACGGTATTTAAAAACTCCAGCAGTGCTGCTGTGTCTGATCCACTCATACCAGCACAACACACACTAACACACCACCACCATGTCAGTGTCACTGCAGTGCTGAGAATGATCCACCACCTAAATAATACCTGCTCTGTGATGGTCCTGTGGGGGTCCTGACCATTGAAGAACATAGTAAAGGCAGGCTAAAAAGGTATGTAGATAAATAGATGGACTACAGTCAGTAATTGTAGAACTACAAAGTGCTTCTATATGGTAAGTGGAGCTGATAAAATGAACAGTGAGTGTAGAAACAAGGAGGTGGTTTTAATGTTATGGCTGATCAGTGTATATATATATTCATATTCTTCTATAGGTAATTGGTTAGACTGACCAAACTTTTAATATTATACAAAATTGCAGCATTCTTTTTGTGTGATAAGTGGAAACGATGCACTTGTTAAAATACTGTTCATGCTACATAAGCAACACTTTGTCCCTGAACAGAGTTTTTTCCTCATTGGTTGAGGAGTATGCTCTTCCTTATGGATGAAATAGACTTCATGCTGTACTGAATATGACAGCACCACCTGAGAAATTAAAGGCAAATTCACACTGCATGACGCCTTGCTTTTGGAAGGAATTTCAACCCTGGGTCCGTACGAATAACTAACAGTGAAATACTATAAATTACCTATGAAAGTGCTTAACTACCTGCCAGATTTTTAAAGCTGGAAATGAACTGTAGAAAGAATGTGTCAAGAAACAGGACCATGTTGCCTTGAAAGGGTTTGAGGTTTTAATACATTATTCATTCTTGTCTTGAAATTATTTTCAAATGTTATAAGTTAGATCTTTGTTGATCATGTCATTGTCATCTCACTCAAAAACCTGTAGAACGTAATTTAAAAATTAAATAGAAAAACTACATTTTTAGTTCTTGTTCTTGCAACAAACACATTTGTTTACTCCAGCAGCACAGTGCAGAGATAAATTAAGTACATGTAAATTTTCTAAAACAAGATATTAGTTAGTTAATATCATGTTGGTTGAAACAATATTAAGTATTGTGATTAAATGCTGTTCTGCCTTTGATTTTGATGTGTCCTTAGGGCAATTTTTATGCAGTTTGGCAGGATTTGAACATGCTTTTGGCTGGAAATTATTAGGAAATTCTTGCAAACACGGATTTGGATGAAGGCATTTTTCAGGCAACAAGCAAATATATCACTCATGCTTCTCCTGTGCTCATGTTTGAGCCAAATCAAGTTTGTGTGGAATCAAGTCAAGTTTGTGTGAAATAATTTCCAAAAACTTCATAGTCACTATGTTTTCATTCTCAATGGAATTGGAGAATTAATACCCACTATTTGTCTTCTTTTAAACTAAGAGGACAGTGACCCAAATATAACACTTATAAAAGAGCTTTAATATACACCGATCAGGCATAACATTAAAACCACCTCCTTATTTCCACACTCACTGTCCATTTTATCATCAAGTCCATCTGTTTCTCTTCATGCTTTTTTTGCCTGCTTTCACCTTGTTCTTCAATGGTCAGAACCCCCACAGGACCACCACAGAGAAGGTATTATTTAGGTGGTGGATCATTCTCAGCACAGCAGTGACAACGACATGGTGGTGGTGTGTGTTGTGCTGGTATGAGTGGATCAGACGCAGCAGCGCTGATGGAGTTTTTAAATACCATGTTCACTCACTGTCCACTCTATTAGACACTCCTACCTAGTTGGTTCACTTTGTAGATCTAAAGTCAGAGATGATCACTCATCTATTGCTGCTGTTTGAGTTGGTCATCTTCGAGACCTTCATCAGTGGTCACAGGACGCTGCCCATGGGATGCTGTTGGCTGGATATTTTTGGTTGGTGGACTATTCTCAGTCCAGCAGTGACAATGAGTTGTTTAAAAACTCCATCAGCATTGCTGTGTCCTATCCACTCATACCAGCACAACACACACTAACACACCACCACCATGTCAGTGTCACTGCAGTGCTAAGAATGATCCAACACCCAAATAATGCCTACTCTGTAGTGGTCCTGGGAGAGTCCTGACCATTAAAGAACAGCATGAAAGGGGGCTAACAAAGCATGTAGAGAAACAGATAGACTACAGTCAGTAATTGTAGAACTTCAAAGTGCTTCTACCTGGTAAGTGGAGCGGATAAAATGGACAGTGAGTGTAGAAACAAAAGAGGTGGTTTTAATGTTAAGGCTGATCAGTGTAAGCTGTCTTATTAAAATTATCCGCTGCTTAACATTTACTCCTATTCACAGCATTACAATAGACAAAAGTATTGAAGTAAAAGAAAATGGAGCAATTACATGAAAATCATACTCGTGGAGTTACTTTGAAACTAGGTTCAGGTATGCAAAACCATTTACTGGTGTCTGGAACTCTCGCAGTTAGTTAGTGACTTTGCAGGAAAGTTAAAACAATACCATGCAGTGTCATATGTTTCTGTTTTATGCCAGGCCATTATTTTATAAACATAATTTAAATGATTACAGTTTGTTTTAGACGTCAAACTCCATTACATGTAAAAATGTTTAAAATTGTACTGCCAAAGTAAGCATTTTAAAGGAAAAAAAAGATACTGTTAGCAAAAGATCACTCAACATTTCTGTGTTCTGATCACCTAATTAAAAAGTGTAAAGGCCATACTTTTTGAAAATAGGATGTTTATTGAAAAAGATACAATCACATAACATACTAATTTCATTAAACATGGCCAATGCACAAAAATTGTGTAAACATTCAAAGTGAGTGTTATGTAATGCTACACTGTTTTACAGCTTTCTTGCACGCAAATGTTGATCTTTTCATAACACCTGTATAAGTGTTCTGAGACAATCTGTGGAAACTTGACTCCACCAGAATCATTTGTTCATATATTAAAACAAAGAACACTATGCACACTATTGGATTATTGATAAAATGCTGGCATTAGGTAGTTGGACATGAAGGAAGGTGAAAAGAACTTGTTCAGATTGGCCAGATTGAGGAACAGAGCTGGGAGAGATATAAAGCAGGTTAGAATGATTAGAATGCAGATGGGAATAAACTGAAAAATGAGGAGAGTGTACTGAGAAGGTGGAAAGAGTATTTTAAGGAGCTGATGAATAACGAAAATGAGAGAGAGAAGGTTAGATGACGTAGATGTAATAAGACAGGAAGCCAAGATAACATACCAGTGGAAGCATGGAAATGTTTAGGAGATTGCAATAGAGCTTTTAACTAGATTGTTTAACAAAATCTAGGAATGTGAGAGAATGCCTAAGAATGGAAAAGAAAGGTGTTAAAAGTGGACACGTTTAAATACCTAAAGTGGAGAGTACAAAGTTATATAGAATGGGGTAGAAAGGTGAAGAAGAGAGCGCAGACAGGGTGGCGAGGATGGCATGGAGAGGCAGGATTGATTTGTGATAGAAGGGTATCTGCCAGAGCGAAAGGGAAAGTTTACAAGACAGCAGTGATGTCTGCTATGTTTTATAGCTTGAAGGCAGTTTCACTGACTGACAGACAGGAGAGGGAGCTGGAGGTGGCAGAGATGAGGATGTTACTATTCTCATTGGGAATGATGAGGATGGACATGGTCTGGAACAAGTTTATTAAAGGGACAGACCAGGTGGGATTTTTTTTAGAGACAGAGTTAGGGAGATGAGATGAAGATGGTTTAGGCATGTGCATGGGAGGGAAGAGAGTTATATTGAAAGAAGGGTGCTGAGGATGGATCCGCCAGGCAGGATGAGGAGAGGAAGGCTAAAAAAGAGGTTTATGGATGCAGTTAAGGAGGACATGCAGATGGATGGGGTAACACAGGAGGATGCTGTGATCTGCTGTGGTGACCACAACAAGGAAAAGCCTCACAATAAGAAAGATACAATGATGTCACAACGTAGACACCAAAACCCCACCCTTAAACTCCTGTACTGATGAAGTCACCCATTCAACAACATTAAGCCTCCACCCAGCAATTTTCACAGCATCCAAGCCACTCCACATACTAGAATGCTTTATCAGGATTTCAAGCAACCAAAAAGTGACACTGAAATCAGTTAACCTTAAATCAAGCCCCTAGAGGAGAAAAATCAAACCAAAGCTGTTTATTCACCAAACACAGCAATCTCAACCATTCCAAGGCAAGTCAGACCAAACTTCCAACACTTTCCAGATCTCACAAATAATGTCATCAAAAAACCATCCAGCCTCTCATATACCCCTCATAGTCTGCCTGACTCTTTCTACTAGGATGTTACCATCTAATCTCCATTTAATCTCGACAACCTAGCAACCAAACTATTAATCAGGGACACTTCAAACCCTTAAACCACACCATATTACTTCACTGTCACATGTGGATATTCATTACTTTAAGTAAAAATCACCTCTACTTCTCTACCTTCTTATTCAAGCTCCTCACATCCAATCCTGCAGCTCTCCAAATCTACCAAATGCAAACATCAAACTACTTGCAGCACTCTCAACCAACATCTGGTTCAGACGGAAACGCCTCCATTATTCCTTACCACACGAAATGCCTCCTATCAACCAAACAGCATTTCAGCAATTACAGCATTCCATCTGCGCCATCACATCCCACCACCAGCGTTTCCAGCAGGCTCGTCCATTCAGCCTCGCAACCACTTTACCCACCAGATTCTCTCCTCCCCATTAAAACCCTCTGTATACGCAAATACACTCTGTATACTGCATTCTAAATATGGCCACAAGCCTTAGGTTAGCATTTTACTTCTGGCCCTGCAACAAAAATCCCACACACCATCCACACCTCTTCAACCTCACCCAAACAAGGCCATTCAGTCTTCCTAACCCAAAGTCTACCAATTCAGCCACATCCAATACAACTTGTATTATTCATGAACACAGGTACCTAGTTTGCAGGCAACAGTTCCTCCGCCTAAGTGGCAACCCTCCTAAAACATCCTTCCGTTATTCACTCAGGCTTGAAGCAACATTCAGATACAGAATACAACACTACGCAGCCCAAGGTCTCAACGTATCAGCCATTGTAAGCATACCACTGCTAAAGGATGCTGCTATAGTTCAAGGCTACAACATCATAAACCTTGCTGTCACTACTTACAAGCAGCAACTCAACTAACCACATATGCACGTGTCTGCTTCTTAAACATCCACATCCATATACTTTCTTCTCTTAATAGTCCCAGCTCTAGCCTTACCACCCCAGTGTTATCCACTTCCTGGTGTTGGACAGTAAAGAATTAGTTTCCCTTTTGAGCCTGGTTTCTTTTAAGGTCTTTACCTCATGCTTTCTTTTCTCAACAAGGAAAGCATGAGTGTCTCTTCCCATACTGTCCTATGAGACTTTTAACAAACATTCCTGTAAGGGGGACTCATAATCACTAATTCATTAATCACTAATTCTCTAAAGGTGTGGTCTGCACTATTAAATGACAACATTTGTTTAGAATTGTGTAGAATAATAAAATAGCCTGTCTGAGCTGACAAAAGAAAATGTATGAACTGATTAAATGTATGTGTCAACTGGCATCTAGCATTTGAATCTCAAATGATTGCTTAACCATCTACTGGCTTTTACACACTGTGTAGTGTACTATATAGCTCATCTTAAAACATTTTGGATTTGATTGCCAAAAGCATTAACAAGTTCCAATAAAATCATTTAATTAAGCCGCTCAGGTGGCGCAGCAGTAAAAAACACATGCTAGCACACCAGAGCTGGGATCTCGAATACATTGTATCAAATCTCAGCTCTGCCATCCAGCTGGGCTGAGCGGTCACATGAACAACGATTGGCCTGTTGTTCATATAGGGGTGGGGCATTAAGCCGGATAGGGACTCTCTCTCTCTCTCTCTCTCTCTCTCTCTCTCATAACTGATGCAAATACGACCTCTGCTGGCTGGTTGATGGTGCCTGCACAGAGGCGGGGAAAAGAGTGCAGATCAGGTTGTGTCTCTCCGTACCCAAGGCTGATTCGCATATATGCACTCGTCTAGTGTGGGTGACAAAATGCATAAAGCTGCTGCCCACGTCTCGGAGGGGGTGTGGGTTAGCTTCATGTTCCTCAAATCAGAGCGGGGGTCAGCATTAGTGGAGAGGAAGCATGACACAACCGGGCAATTGGACGCGCTAAAAAGTCAGGGGAAAAAGAGGAGAAAATGCATAAACAATGTATATATATACAGTATATATATATATATATATATATATATATATATATATATATATATATGTGTGTGTGTATATATATATATATATATATATATATATATATATATATATATATATATATATATATAAATATATATAAATATATGTATGTATGTGTATATATATATATATATATATATATATATATATATATATATACAGGGGTTGGACAAAATAACTGAAACACCTGGTTTTAGACCACAATAATTTATTAGTATGGTGTAGGGCCTCCTTTTGCGGCCAATACAGCGTCAATTCGTCTTGGAAATGACATATACAAGTCCTGCACAGTGGTCAGAGGGATTTTAAGCCATTCTTCTTGCAGGATAGTGGCCAGGTCACTACGTGATGCTGGTGGAGGAAAATGTTTCCTGACTCGCTTCTCCAAAACACCCCAAAGTGGCTCAATAATATTTAGATCTGGTGACTGTGCAGGCCATGGGAGATGTTCAACTTCACTTTCATGTTCATCAAACCAATCTTTCACCAGTCTTGCTGTGTGTATTGGTGCATTGTCATCCTGATACACGGCACCGCCATTGGATGCACATGGTCCTCCAACATGGTTCGGTAGTCCTTGGCAGTGACGCGCCCATCTAGCACAAGTATTGGGCCAAGGGAATGCCATGATATGGCAGCCCAAACCATCACTGATCCACCCCCATGCTTCACTCTGGGCATGCAACAGTCTGGGTGGTACGCTTCTTTGGGGCTTCTCCACACCGTAACTCTCCCGGATGTGGGGAAAACAGTAAAGGTGGACTCATCAGAGAACAATACATGTTTCACATTGTCCACAGCCCAAGATTTGCGCTCCTTGCACCATTGAAACCGACGTTTGGCATTGGCACGAGTGACCAAAGGTTTGGCTATAGCAGCCCGGCCGTGTATATTGACCCTGTGGAGCTCCCGACGGACAGTTCTGGTGGAAACAGGAGAGTTGAGGTGCACATTTAATTCTGCCGTGATTTGGGCAGCCGTGGTTTTATGTTTTTTGGATACAATCCGGGTTAGCACCCGAACATCCCTTTCAGACAGCTTCCTCTTGCGTCCACAGTTAATCCTGTTGGATGGGGTTTGTCCTTCTTGGTGGTATGCTGACATTACCCTGGATACCGTGGCTCTTGATACATCACAAAGACTTGCTGTCTTGGTCACAGATGCGCCAGCAAGACGTGCACCAACAATTTGTCCTCTTTTGAACTCTGGTATGTCACCCATAATGTTGTGTGCATTGCAATATTTTGAGCAAAAGTGTGCTCTTACCCTGCTAATTGAACCTTCACACTCTGCTCTTACTGGTGCAATGTGCAATTAATGAAGATTGGCCACCAGACTGGTCCAATTTAGCCATGAAACCTCCCACACTAAAATGACAGGTGTTTCAGTTATTTTGTCCAACCCCTGTACATATATATATATATATATATATATATACTGTATGTATGTGTATATATATACATATATATATATAGTCAAGTCAAGTCAACTTTATTTATATAGCGCTTTTTACAATATACATTGTCTCAAAGCAACTTTACAAAATCCAGGACCAACAGATACAAAAACCCCTGTTGAGCAAGCCGAGGGCGACTGTGGCAAGGAAAAACTCCCTGAAAATTACAGGAAGAAACCTTGAGAGGAACCAGACTCAGCAGGGCCCATCCTTCTTGGGTGGCCTGGAGGATACTTTAAATAAATACACGATTTACACAAATCATACAAACACAGAATTAAATGATCTAAAAGTCATAACTGGTAATAAATAGATAAATAAACAATTAAATAATAATAGAGTTGTTATCCGCTCTAGTCTTCAATAAAGTCTGTAGTGATTTCTTGTCGTTGCAATTACTCCAGACCCGTCACATCTGACAGGAGCAGCATCGTTGTCCCGGCAGTCTCGACTTTAATCCTTAACCTCGGCGGGTAAACAGGTTTCCATCAGAATGCCCTCGGGGTAAAACAACAGAGAATGTAGTTAATAATGTACAATGCTAGTTGACAAACAGTTTTACAGAGAGTTTTAGATTCCGGCAGCCCTAATTATTACAGCATAACTAAAAGGGAGAGCAAGCAGGTAACAAGGTCATGAAGGCTTTCACAGGACATCAGCGCCCATCTCCCCACCGTCATCAAACCTGAGTGATCGGACAAGAGAGGCAGAACGACAGCAACCCAACATCCCTGATCACCACAAGTTTCTATGACCAAGAACCCCCAAGCTCTGGGCCTTTGTCTATACTAATCAAAAGCCTGAGAAAATAAATATGTTTTCAGTCTAGACTTAAACATTGAGACTGTGTCCGAATCCCGAACAGAGGCAGGAAGATTATTCCAGAGTTGTGGAGCTTTGTAAGAAAACGCTCTTCCACCAGCCGTGATCTTTTTAATTCTAGGAACTATAGGTAACCCTGCATCTTGTGAACGAAGTGGACGCGCTGGGCTGTAGTGATTAATAAGTTCACTCAGATACTGTGGAGCCAGACCATGTAGCGCTTTATAAGTTAGTAAAAGTATTTTGTAATCAATGCGAAATTTAACTGGCAGCCAGTGTAGAGATGATAGAACAGGAGTAATATGGTCAAATTTTTTAGTTCTTGTTAGCACTCGAGCTGCTGCATTTTGAACTAATTGGAGTTTGTTTAAGGATCTACCAGAGCATCCAGTTAGAAGAGCATTACAATAATCTAACCGAGAAGTTATAAACGCATGGATCAGTTTTTCGGCGTCATTAACAGATAGTATATTTCTTATTTTAGAAATGTTACGCAAATGATAGAAAGCAACTCTAGTAATATTATTAACGTGTGTATCAAATGAGAGATCTGAATCTATTGTGACACCTAAGTTTTTTACATCTGGGCTGGGAGTAACAGAGAACGTGTTTAAGTTTAGCACCAGGTTAGACAACTTGTCTCTTGCAGCTTTAGAGCCAACAAGTAAAACCTCAGTTTTATCTGAATTAAGTAAAAGAAAATTACACGACATCCAGTTTTTTATGTCGTTTACACAATCTTCTATCTTACTGATTGTGTCAGTATCATTTGGTTTGGCTGATATATACAGCTGTGTGTCATCTGCATAGCAGTGAAAGTTTATGCCATGTTTATAAATAATTTCACCTAGTGGAAGCATATAGAGTGTAAATAATAGCGGTCCCAGTACCGACCCCTGTGGAACACCATACTTTACTTTTGTAGTTTCCGAGCATTTATTATTTACATAAACGAATTGAGAGCGGTCAGTCAGATATGATTTAAACCAAGAGAGTGCGAGTCCTTTAACACCTACTGTATTTTCTAGCCTCTCCAGTAAAATGTTATGATCGACCGTATCAAACGCTGCGCTAAGATCTAATAGAACAAGAAAAGAGACACATCCATTATCAGAAGACATTAACAACTCGTTAACTACTCTAATTAATGCGGTTTCGGTACTATGGTTGGGTCTAAATCCTGATTGAAATTTTTCATGAATACAATTTTCATTCAAATAAGAACATAGCTGTTTGGAAACGACTTTTTCTAATATCTTTGAGACAAAAGGAAGGTTTGAAATTGGCCTATAATTAGCTAGTACATGTGGATCAAGATTAGGTTTTTTAATCAGGGGTTTAATAACAGCACTTTTAAACAATTTAGGTACATATCCAAGGCTAAGGGATGCATTGATTAATGTTAGCAGGGGCTCTACAATAGCTGGGAGTAAATCTTTAAGTAGACGAGTTGGAACAGGATCGAGTATACACGATGATGACTTCGATGATTTAATCAACACAGTTAGTTCATTTTGGGAGATAGGATTAAAGGAATTTAGTTGGATTAACTCGTTACTGTTATCATCACTGTTCTCACCAATGCTGCTCGGAGTGAGTCCATACTTAACATTGGCAGGTGACACACTCTGACTCTGAAGTCGTATTTTTTCTATCTTGTCATTAAAGAATTTTTAAAAATCATCGCTGGTACAGTCAGGCGGTATATTAGATTCAGTTTCATTGACGTTTTTAGTTAATTTGGACACTGTCTCAAAAAGGAATCTGGGATTGTTTTTATTTTTCTCTATTAGGGACGAATAACATAAAGATTTAGCTTTTATAAGTGCATGTTTATACTCAGTTAGAGCATCTTTCCAAGCAATCTTATACACTTCCAGTGTAGTGTGACGCCACTTGCGTTCTAATTTCCGTGCTGCTTGTTTAAGTGCGCATGTGTGGTCATTGTACCAAGGAGCAAGTTTTTTCTCCCTAATCAGTTTAGTTTTAAGTGGGGCTACGTTATCTAAGGTTGCGCGCAATACAGTCTCTAGGTTTTGAGTTGCCTGATCTAGTTCTTTAGGTTCTGATGCTGGTATATTTGGTAATTCTGGTAGGCAGTTTATGAACGCTGCTGCAGTTGCAGATGTAATAGTGCGCTTACATTTAAAACGATTTGGTTGCTGTACCTTATTGGACAGGGACACTTCATAAATTAGTAGAGAGTGATCAGAGATTAAGTCATTCTGTGGTACAATTTCCAGGTTGTCTATGTTTATACCATAAGTAAGTATTAAATCTAAGGTATGTTTACAGCGGTGAGTGGGTCCTGTTACATTTTGGGTGATGCCTAAAGATTCTAAAATAGAGTCAAACGCAGTTTTGAGTGGATTACATTTATCCTCATAATGGATATTAAAGTCACCAACAATTAAAGCTTTCTTAGTTGATAAAACTAATTTAGAAAGAAAATCGGCAAATTCGTTAAGAAATTCTGAGTAAGGACCAGGGGGTCGATAAACAGTAACCAGCTTAAACATACTAGTTTTATCAGATGAACATTTATTGGTTATGTCAGAGATAAGAACTTCAAACGAGTTTGTTACGGGAGTTGATTTTACAGTGAGACCTATGTCCTTGTCATAAATTGCGGCTATTCCTCCACCACGACCACTAAGACATGGCTTATGTTCATAACTGTAACCCGGAGGAGATGCTTCATTTAAACCTAGATACTCATCAGGTCTAGCCCAGGTCTCAGTTAAACAAAGTGCACTAAGACTATTATCTGTAATTATTTCATGATGCTCATTTAGATAAATTTTAATTAAGTTATTATGACATACTTTTTGATTTTGTTTTGGCTTACACCTGCCACGGTAAACAGACACAGTCTCAATGGTTTGTGACCTAAGGATTCCGGGTGACGTCCGATGGCGACTCGCAGACAGTTGGTTAGGCCTGTTAGTCTGCTGCCTGGTCTTGGCTCTGGATAGTCATTTAACACTATCTTCCGCTACACTAACGCGGTGGTAAAGCCTGTCACCTATGCTGCAAGAAATGCGAGCAGCACCCTCCCACGTGGGGTGGACACCATCCCGCTTCAAAAGACCAGGCCTTCCCTCAAAGGTGGACCAATTATCTACAAAATCAATGCAGTTTTCTGAGCACCATTTAGACATCCAGCGGTTCAGCGACAACAACCTGCTGTAGGTTTCGCCACTGGGTCGAATCGGTAAGGGGCCAGAGCACACTACTGCCTCAGACATCGACCTAGCTAACTCACACACCTCTTTAACATTACTCTTAGTAACCTCAGACTGCCGTAAACGAACATCATTAGTGCCGACGTGGATAACAATCTTCGAAAATCTACGATTAGCATTAGCCAGCACTTTCAGGTTTGCTCTGATGTCAGGCGCCCTGGCCCCCGGAATACAAGTGACTATGGTTGCTGGTGTCTCTATGGGGGTTGCAATACGCACGTGTCGGAGCTGAGAATCTCCTATAACCAGAGCACTTACATTAACAGGCTGCTCAGCTTGTGGCTCACTGAGTGGGGAAAACCTGTTGGACACGTGCAACTGAGATGGTCGGTGCTTTGCCCTACGACTATGTCGCCGAGACGTCACCCAGTCGCCCCGCTGTGAGGGCTCTAATGCCGGAGTCTGGGGTTCTATACCTGAACTGCTGGCATTCGGGACTGCTACAGCTGAAACTAAGCCCTCACTAGAAGTGGTCTGTTCTAACGCCCGAATGCGCCCTTCTAACACTGAGATCTTCTCCGTCAGACTAACAACTAATCTACACTTATCACATGTAAAGTTATCACTAAACACGGAGAAGGAATAACTGAACATGTTACACTCGGAACATGGATATAATGCTCCTGCTGGGGCCATAATAACAGAGAAATGTACTTAGCTTTACAAGATGAGTTGGAGATGATGTTTATGTTGGATTCACCGGCGCTTCTGCTGGTAGTCACAGAAGAACGGCTTTAATTCCGGATGAAACAGGCGATGATAAGCTGGAATACAAAAACCACCAACCAAACCAACACAAACGCGCTTCGTTCGGACAAAAGCGGCTGTAATTCTAAAGGAGAACGGTGTTATGCGCTGGTGTACTAAACAAATAAACGCGCTTCCTACGAACAGAAACGGTTATAACTCCCCACAAAACAGAGGTGTTTTAAGAGCTGAAATACAGAACACAACCAAACACAAACGCGCTTCGTGTGGACCGAAAACGGTTTTAATTCTGGATAATTAAGATGTTTATGCGCTGAAGTACAAAAACAAACAAAACCGGCTTCGTTCGGATGCCGGTAGCAGAAGTTTCCTAGTTTCCAACACAGCACGAATTTACGTTAGTAAACACAAGCGCTTTTTTACGATAAACAAAATAAAACTAAATCAACAACACACGGAAGATTAACGTGTATGTATATATATATATATATATATATATATACATACATACATACATATATTTATATATATATTTATATATATACGTATATATTTATAACTGTATATATATTATACAGTATATATTTATATATATATATATATATATATATATATATATTTGATCCCCTGCTGATTTTGTAAGTTTACCCCCTTACAAAGACTTGAACAGTCTATAATTTTTATGGAAGGTTTATTTTAACAGAGAGAGACAGAATATCAACTAAAAATCCAAAAAAAAAACATTAAATAAAAGTTAGAAATTAATTTGTATTTAATTAAGGGAAATAAGTATTTGATCCCCTACCAACCAGCAAGAATTCTGACCCCCACAGACCGGTTATGTGCCCATGAGGCACACAAATTAGTCCTGTCCCTGTATAAAAGACTCCTGTCACAGAATCAGTTTCTTCCGTTCAAATCTCTCGACCACCATGGGCAAGACCAAAGAGCTATCAAAGGACGTCAGGGACAAGATTGTAGACCTGCACAAGGCTGGAATGGGCTACAAGACCATCAGCAAGAAGCTTGGTGAGAAAGAGACCACTGTTGGTGCGATAATTCGAAAATGGAAGAAATACAAGATCACAGTCAATCACCCTCACTCTGGAGCTCCATGCAAGATCTCACCTGGTGGGGTAAGAATGATTCTGAGAAAGGTGAGGTCAGTACAGAATTACACGGGAGGAGCTTGTCAATGATCTCAAGGGAGCTGGGAGCACAGTCACCAAGAAAACCATTAGTAACACACTTCGCCGTAATGGATTGAGATCCTGCAGTGCCCGCAAAGTCCCTTTGCTCAAGAAGGCTCATGTACAGGCCCGTCTGAAGTTTGCCAATGAACACCTGAATGATTCAGAGAAAGCTTGGGAGAATGTGATATGGTCAGATGGACAATCTTGTCCCTGACGTCCTTTGATAGCTCTGTGGTCTTGCCCATGGTGGTCGAGAGATTACAACGGAAGAAACTGATTCTGTGTCAGGAGTCTTTTATACAGGGACAGGACTAATTTGTGTGCCTCATGGGCACATAACCGGTCTGTGGGGGTCAGAATTCTTGCTGGTTGGTAGGGGATCAAATACTTATTTCCCTTAATTAAATACAAATTAATTTATAACTTTTATTTAATGTTTTTTTTGATGATTTTTTGTTGATATTCTGTCTCTCTCTGTTAAAATAAACCTTCCATAAAAATTATAGACTGTTCAAGTCTTTGTAAGGGGGTAAACTATATATAAAATATAAAATATTTATATATATACACACATATAAATAAATCATTTAATTAAAATTTAACTTGATGGGGTACAAGGTGATGATCTAAATGTTCATAATTGTCACTGTACATATTTTTTTTTTTTTTTTTTTTTTTTTTTTTTTTTTTTACTATTTTCATGTTTTAACGTATCAGTAATATTGCAAAAAAATTAACTTAAAGTTAGATACTGTTACTGGTACTTACAAAATGGTTTTATAAAACTCTTCCCTACTTGTTCACATGTTTACAGTCTCCTTACGAGACACAAAACAGAAAAGCTTCTTGGCTGTGTGCAGTATAAAGAGAGCACCAGGTTCTGGACAACAGAGTGGTTGTAAGTCTCATGTCATCCAACACAAAACAAATGCTGTACAGCACCTTACAATGTTGACTTTGTTTCCTGGGAACACCAACACTCACAACAGCAGCTTTACACATCAGACATCAGTCAGCGGAGATGATTTGATGGTCAAGCAGAAGTGTGTATTCCTTTCTCACTGTTTCATACCATGCTATGGTTGAAATGGTCCTGCTGAGCATACCTGGAACCAGGCCAGCCTGGTTAAGATGCTACATTGTGCATATGTGACTTTTACACACAGAAGTATGAATTTTCTAAACAAACGGAACCTACAGTTATTATAATCAGGCCTGTTAACTGTAATTTCTCATGTCCCCTTGATTTTGAAAGCCTCTTAAATGGACGTTTGTGCTGATGAAGTGGTTTTGCACTTAAAATAAGTGACAGATGCATACACACACTGAGCTTAGCTGCAAGAGGGAATGTGTTTGAAAAGCTACTCACCCGGCTTTAGTAAAGGGTGTCAAGTTCTTGATTATTATTGTCTGGCCCACAGTTATTGCATACAGTGTGCTGCTGTGTGTTCCCTGTCAGCTTCAAGCAGTACTGTGTTACATCATGATGACATTTACATACAACATAATTTTTCTTTAAGACCACAGTCGATCAAATGAAATAGATTTTGTTTTTAGAATAACGTCTTGGTCCAAATGGTGAACTACACCGATCAGCTATAACATTAAAACCACCTCCTTGTTTCTACACTCACTGTCCATTTTATCAGCTCCACTTACCATATAGAAGCACTTTGTAGTTCTACAATTACTGACTGTAGTCCATCTGTTTCTCTGCATGCTTTGTTAGCCCCCTTTCAGGCTGTTCATCAATGGTCAGGACTCTTCCAGGACCACTACAGAGTAGGTATTATTTGGGTGGTGGATCATTCTCAGCACTGCTGTGGCACTGACATGGTGGTGGTGGTGTGTTAAGACACAGCAGCGCTGATTGAGTTTTTAAACACCTCACTGTCACTGATGGACTGAGAATAGTCCACCAACCAAAAACATCCAGCCAACAGCGCCCTGCAGGCAGCATCTTATGACCACTGATAAAGATATCAAAGATGACCAACTCAAACAGCAGCAATAGATGAGTGATCGTCTCTGACTTTACATCTACAAGGTGGACCAACTAGGTAGGAGTGTCTAATAGAGGACAGTGAGTGGACACGGTATTTAAAAACTCCAGCAGCGCTGCTGTGTCTGATCCACTCATACCAGCACAACACACACTAACACACCACCACCATGTCATTGTCACTGCAGTGCTGAGAATCTCCACCACCTAAATAATACCTGCTCTATGGTGGTCCTGTGGGGCTCCTGACCATTGAAGAACAGGGTGAAAGCAGGTTAAAAAGGTATGTAGAGAAACATATGGACTACAGTCAGTAATTGTAGAACTACAAAGTGCTTCTATATAATAAGTGGAGCTAATAAATGGACAGTGAGTGTAGAAACAAGGAGGTGGTTTAAATGTTATGGCTGATCGGTGAATATTTCAACTTGGTCATGTCTGATTATTACAAAATAAACTCAGAAACTATGTTACAAGTTTTCTAAAAGTATGGATCTGCTTGTTTTATCCAGGAGACAGGGGAACGATGTCAAAGAACCACGGAACGTCAAATGGCAAAAGCCGTGGACGGGACTCAAAGGAAAGTGGCAAAGGGGGAGGCAAGAGGAAAAAAGCTCAAAACCCACCTACTACTGCACCATCTATGACAACAAGCACTGTTACTTGACTGAGCATGAGTAGATAGTGGGGGAAACGTTGGAAAGTACATGGTCCATCCTAAAGGCTGCTAAGTGTTGCTCACTGTGACACTTTTAAACTGATGTTTGAAAGGAATAATGCTGCTGCATATTAATGGAAATGCTCAAAGGGAACTGGAGGATTGCTGCAATAAAATCATGTGTGTACTGTATTATGTTTGAAGTACAGTAGAAAGAATATTTGCTGGATGTTGATATTGAATTCAATATTGATATTGAAAGCACTTTGAAAGACTGTTCTTAAGGGTCATCTTGTTGGATCAAATACATTGTATGCCCCATTTTAATACCTGACTTAAGGACTTTTATACCCACAATAATAGACACTTTAAATGAGGTGTTTCATCCTAGAACAAGTTTAAAAACATATAAAGGTCACTGACATCATTATTACTGTTTTTTATTATTTAAAGGTTATACCTACTTTAGTGTCAGCATTGGCTACCTTTGTAACAGGTACCAAACAAATAGAGGTACAGAGGTAATACTTAAATAAACATACTTATTTTTTTTATTCTATGATGAAACAAATGCAAATCACTGGAACTATGTTTTATTTTTTTAATGAAATTATTCAAGATAAATCCAACAGACCACTCAGGTGACACCAGAGCTGGGATCTCAAATACATCGAATACATCGTGCCGGCTGGGCTGAGCAGCCACATGAACAACGATTGGCCTATTGTTCAGATAGGGGTGGGATATTAAAGCCGGATAGGGACTCTCTCATAATTAATGCAATTACGACCTCTGCTGGCTGATTGATGGCGCCTGCACAGAGACGGGAAAAGAGTGCTGTCAGGGTGTGTCTCTCCGTACACAGTGATGATCCGCATTGTACTCGTCAAAGTGTAGGTGACAAAATGCATACGACTGCTGCCCACGTGTCGTGTGTGTGTGCGTGGGTTAGCTTCGTTCTCCTCAATCACAGCGGGGATCGGCATTGGTAGAGAGAAAGCATGATGCAATCGGGCAATTGGATGCGCTAAAAGGGAGAAAAGAGGGAGAAAATGCATAAAAATATATATACTGTATATATATATATATATATAAAGATAAATCCAACAGTACAATGCCAACAGATGAAAAAGTAAATCTAATTAGGTTTAGTGAGTGGGCAGCAGCCGTATGCATCTTTTTTTTCCCACCTCTGTGCAGGCGCCATCAACCAGCCAGCAGAGGTCGTAGTGGCATCAATTATGAGAGAGAGAGTCCCTATCCGGCTTAATGCCCCCTGGCTGCTTAGCCCAGCCGGCAGGCAGAGCTGAGACTTGATACGATGTATTCAAGATCCCAGCTCTGGTGTCAGCATGTGAGGTTCAATGACTTCTAACAGCTTTTTTACTTTTGTTAATTTTTGCAATGTATTACACAAAGGCTGATTGAAGAGAACAATAATCAGTACAGATAATGAATGTATATTTGACTTGGAAAGAAGCAGTGAGCCATGTTTGTTGTCAGAGAAATTGATGGAAATATGTGTAAATTCTTACAAAGGTGTGTAAGGACCTCTGCATTCATGTATTTGAATCATACATCTCTGATACATCACAAGTACAGTGTTTACGTGTGAATGTGTGCGATAGAATGTAACAGCACAGCTATTTAAAACGTCTCTACACAGAATACAGCAATCCACATACCATGGCTTCTTAGTTTTGATGCACATGTTTGCAAAGGAATCAGAAGTATTTATCAAATACTCTATAATAAAGCAATATACAGTTGTATAAGCAAAGTCTATGCTTCAGAACAAGCAACACAATTCTATCATTAACACAGAAATATGTGCTTTATCTGCAGATATTTAGCATTCTGGATGAAGATCTAGCTAAAATAGTCAAAGTTCATTTATATTGATGTTGATCCTGATTACAACAGTAATACAATATGCCATATATTATTGTATATTTAATTATTTGAAATTTCTGCCTAAAATAAAACCAACATATTGAAAGATCAGTCTCTACTCTCAATACATCCACAAACTTCTTCCTCTGTATTAAAATCTGGACATGTCAGCTTGATTGTTATTGAATACAGTGGAGAGGGATTTCGATTAATCGATTAATAAATACACCGATCAGGCATAACATTATCACCAATATTGTGTTAGTCCTCTTTTGCTGCCAAAACAGCCCTGACCCATTTTTCATGATTCATCAGACCAGGCCACCTTCTTCCATTGCTCCGTGGTCCAGTTCCGATGCTCACATGCCCATTGTTGGCACTTTTGGCGGTGGACAGGGGTCAGCATGGGCACCCTGACTGGTCTGTGGCTATGCAGCCCCATACGCAACACACTGCGATGCACTGTGTATTCTGACACCTTTCTATCAGAACCCGTTGTGCTGGTATGAGTGGATCAGACACAGCAGCGCTGCTGGAGTTTTTAAATACTGTGTCCACTCACTGTCCACTCTATTAGACACTACCTAGTTGGTCCACCTTGTAGAAGTAAAGTCAGAGACGATCACTCATCTATTGCTGCTGTTTGAGTCGGTCATCTTCTAGACCAGGGGTCGGCAACCTTTTTTGTACACTGTGCCAATAAAAAAAATTTAATTGAAAATGAAGTACTCAGTGTGCCATGGAATACATTAGTCATATAACACAAAAAGTTGATGTGTATGTGACATAAACCAATTAATCAGCTAATTAAACTTACATGTCAGTGTGATCCTTGTCCCTGACTTTCTCTGCAAAGATGATCTATCTGTGGTGTATATGAGGTGACTTTGAGCTGAACACAGTTCTCAGAGTGGTCTGCAGTAAGCCTGCTTCGTGAGGGGCTGAGGATGGAATTCATGTGTGAGAAGATCTGCTCACACAGATATGTTGACCCAAAGACTGACAGCATCGCCAATGCAACCTTCTTCAAACAGTCATATTTTTCTGGCAGTGATGTCCAACACATGAACAGGGACTGTGCATTTTCTTTAGATGTTTCAAGTGAAGTCCGCAGTTCACAGAACTTCATTGTCCACAGAGATGAGCTCTGAAAGTCAATCAGCTGCATTTCAAAACCATCAATGCCTATCCATTGGAAAATTGACAAGTCCATGTCTTTCACACTAAGTTTGATGAATGAGAAAGGAATGAGATGAATGAGATGAATGAGAAAGGAAAACATTGGTCCATGTGTCTGGAAATCTTGGAATCTCCTGGCAAATTCCAACTCAAGTTCTTTCATGTACATGGAAATGTTGGCTGTTCTGACTGAATTTCGAGTGGAGATTTCTCTCAAGTGTTTGAAATAGCGAAATGTCCCCTTTTCTATATCTTCTGCAAAAACTTTAAGCTTGGATGTGAATGACTTCCATGTCTCAAACAGCCCCATGACTGTTTGTCCAGCTCCCTGCATGCAAACATTGAGTTCATTCAAGTGTGATGTAATATCAGTCAGAAACATAAGTTTCTCAAGCCATCTGACATCTTCCAGCTCTGGGTAATTCTGGTCCTTGTCAACAAGAAATGCTTTGATTGCATCAATGCAGTTCACAAAACTCTCAAGCACTTTTCCACTACTCAGCCACCGGACACTGGAGTGAAGCGGGATGTCTTTGTATGCACAATCCATTTCATCAAGCAGTGCTTGGAACTGCCTGTGAGTTAAGGCAGAGCGAGCTCGCAGAAAATTCACGATTTTCACAACCGTTGCCATCACTGTGTTAAGATCAGAATTCGACATCTTTGCACACAGATTTTCCTGGTGTATTATGCAGTGAAATTTAAGAACAGGGTGCCCAATTTTGTCTTCAATTATTTTCACGAATCCTTTTTGCTTTCCCACCATTGCGGGGGCGCCATCAGTGGTGATTGCAACGATTTTTTGAATATCAACGGCAATCCTTTCAAAATATTCAACAAAGGTTTTAGCCAAGTCCTCACCTTTTGTGGTGCCGTACATGGGTTTTAAACAGCATAACTCCTCTCGTACTCCAACAGAGTCACAGAATCTGGCCACAACTGCCAAACGAGGCAAATCATTAATATCCACGCTTTCATCAAGCGCAACACTAAACACAGCGCAGTCCTTCAGTCCGGTCACCTGCTGCTCCCTGATATTACCCGCCATATCTGTGATACGACGCTCAACTGTTCTTGCTGAAACAGGCACGTCTTTAATCCTAGCAATGATAGTGTTTTTGTTCGTCAAACCGTCAAACAAATCACTTGCTGCACAAAAGGCTTCTTTAATGTATTCTCCATCAGTAAATGGCTTTCCACGTTTAGCAATGCACTGAGCTATCTTGTAACTTGCAAGTGTGGCATAACTTTTACGATGGCTTAAATTTTGAAGAACACTCGTCTGTTTATAGTACCTTAAAATTGCTCGTTTGATTGATTCGTTTTTTTCAGCATCATCCCTAAATGAGCTTTGGTGCTTTGTCTCAAAATGACGGCGCACACTTGATGTGCGACTAACTACGCTTTCACAGCATATGGCACATACAGCCCGGTCTTTTTGTTGAATAAATCCATACAAATCTGTCCAGTCTTGTTGAAATGAACGAACATCCACTTTTGCGCGTTTTGCAGCCATATTATACTAAAGTTCGCATTGAAAGCCGACTCACTCCGACACCTTGATTACCTTAAACAAGCATAAATCATTCCACCTTAATTGGCCATAGGAGGAGGTGGCGAATGGAGTTAAGGTGGAGTAATTTATGCTTGTTAAGGTTAATCAAGAGGTAGGGAACGAGGCATAAAGTGTAGGGACGGATCCAACTAATAACTCGCAGCCCTGCACATAAAATACACTTTTTATGTGCAGGGCTGCGAGCGTGCCAGGCAAACGTGTATCGCGTGCCAGCTTTGGCACGCGTGCCTTAGGTTGCCGACCCCTGTTCTAGACCTTCATCAGTGGTCACAGGTTGCTGCCCACGGGACGCTGATGGCTGGATATATTTTTGGTTGGTGGACTATTCTCAGTCCAGCAGTGCTGCTGTGTCTGATCCACTCATACCTGCACAACACACAGTGTCAGTGTCACTGCAGTGCTGAGAATGATCCACCAGCTAAATAATATCTGCTCGGCAGTGGTCCTGTGGGGGTCCTGACCATTGAAGAACAGCATGAAAGGGGGCTAACAAAGCATGTAGATAAATAGATGGACTACAGTCAGTAATTGTAGAACTACAAAGTGCTTCTATATGGTAAGTGGAGCTGATAAAATGGACAGTGAGTGTAGAAAAAAGGAGGTGGTTTTAATGTTATGGTTAATCGGTTTATGTCTTATGACATAAAAAAAATATGTCTTATCTGCCAAGAAACTAAATTAAGATCAACATAAGACCATTGCTAATGCTTTCTTGAATGGGAATGAGCTTGCATTGCCTAGCCAATCTCCTGACATTAATTCCGCAGGGTTAAGCGTAGTCCCTCTAATGGACACACAATTTTAAATTCAGGGATTTAAGTCCGCTAAGGGAATGGGCTTAACCAAATAACAATGCTCAAAAAAATTACTGTGCCAGGTAGACGTGAGCTGCGGCATTTTAAATGTGCCAGCCCACCACCGCTGAGAACTCAAGCTCTTGAGTGAAAGGTTGGGTGGTGGCTCTATCTTTACATATTTTTCACACTGAATTAAAATGTAATTGTCTCTTAATAACCGGCTGCACCACATTTAGCGGCAATGACTGTAACTAAACACATTATATATAATTTGTCTTGTTTCTCTGGAATTAGATTAGATTTAAAAAGCAGCTTGTAAATGAAAACTTGTAGTTGGGTTCACTTGCATACACACAACAAGGGTTTAAAGCTGTATTTTGTCACATTCGGCTTTTATGTGCTGTAATTTAAAGCAGCGCAATCTATAAATTTAAATTAGAAATAGTGAGTTATATGAGGCAGGCATTTACTAACAAATAGCTGAGCAGTAAGAATAATGTAAATGTGCACTATAAAGTTTAGATTTTAATAAAAACACTTTAATGCTGAGACCTGAACAATACCACAAAACCACTACAGTTATTTAAAATTAGAGGCTGAAAGACTGTATGCAGTATCCTTAATCACTTAATACGTATAGGGGCGGCATGGTGGCTCGGTGGGTAGCACTGTCGCCTCACAGCAAGAAGGTCCTGGGTTCGATCCCCAGGTGGGGCGGTCCGGGTCCTTTCTGTGCGGAGTTTGCATGTTCTCCCCGTGTCTGCGTGGGTTTCCTCCGGGTGCTCCGGTTTCCTCCCACAGTCCAAAGACATGCAAGTGAGGTGAATTGAAGACACTAAATTGTCCATGACTGTGTTTGATATAACCTTGTGAACTGATGAACCTTGTGTAATGAGTAACTACCGTTCCTGTCATGAATGTAACCACAGTGTGAAACATGACGTTAAAATCCTAATAAACAAACAAACAAACTTAATATAGAACTAATAATGCAATAATAATGCTATTTCTTCAGTCATTACTATTTTCATGATTATTTGGATTGCAACGAACCAGATTAATCAAACTTGGAAGAGGGTCAGAGGTCGATGATTTGTGCTTCCAGGGCATAACTTTGAGCAGTGGGACACCATCTTGGGAGGTATGTGTGTGTATTCATACAACACAGTGGATGTGGGTTGGAATGCATGCAATAGTTGGCGCTGGCGCAAAGGCTGTAAAAGTAGAGACAGAAATAAAAACTAATGATGTGTCATCGCCAGGGGCTGCGCCTGCGCCCTGCAACCACGACAGCCGTTTCTCATTATGCAGGGGAGGGCAGGGCAACAGTAGAGAGTTCAGCATAAATTACACTTTCATTCCCCTTCCTGCCTATAAATCCTTGCGTCTACTATGTGGGATGCAGCATTCCCTCTTATTTACCCTGCCCTCATTCCCCTCAACCTTCCTGTCTTTTTCACTTTCCTTTTAGTCCCCCCCCCCCCCCCCTTCTCATTCTTATCATTACTATACTTTTACCTTTAACAGTGGTGCATTGATGGTACATGTTTTGAGATGCTCTATCATGGAGAGCTAACAAATTATTATTACTATTTTTTTTGCATTTTCCCAATTTTCCTCTCCAATCTAGTTGTATCCATTAACCCAATTGCATTACTTTTTCTCTCTACTGATGCTGATCCCCACTGCTGATTGAAGAGAGCGAGACGTGTGCAGTAGTCGACTGTGTCTTTTCACCTGAAAGAGGTGAGTTCATATGCCGATCAGCTTTGTGTACGGAGAGACACACCTCATCCACATTTCTCCTCGACTCTCAATCTCAACCAGCAGAGGTCATAATTGCATCAGTTACGAGGTCCCAAATCCGGCTTACCCACCCTCTATGAACAACAAGCCAATCGTTGTTCACATAGCCACCCAGCCCAGCTGGATGGCAGAGCTGAGTTTCGAAGTGGCCGGAGAGCTGACAAATTATATTTGATATTTTTATTTACTTTAATTGTGCTGCTATGATAGACCACAGTGTTATAAAAGAACTGATACAGGAAAAATCTCCATTTAATAACCATTTAACATAAATGTTATACGGAATGTGTTTCAGTTTAGTCTCTTACTAGAAGAAGGCACAGTTTGGTAAATGGTGCATGGGTGTAACAGGGTAGTGTAAAAACATTGAAACTCTGCTTAAAAGTTAAAAAAAGACACATGAAAACAAAGATCTGTTTTGATGTTTTAGATTTGCTATGGTGTGCATGTTGTCTGCATTGCAGAAAACTGTCTGTTGCTCTGCCAATAGTCACCATAAGTCACCAGCTGAAAATCAGATTGTCGTTTTTTTTTTAAATAAAAAAAGGGACTAAAATGGGGGTGTCACATCTTACATAAGAAATAAGGTCGGATAACATCATAGAGAATCAATAAACAGAAAACAAGAAGTAAATAAAGAACCAGCCTGAAGCTGGGCTTAAATCCTGCATCACGAAGGAAGTGTCTAATGGCATGGAAAAAGGAGCGGAGCGTGTTGCTGAGAGCTCTGTAAACTGGAACTGGATTTAAAACCTTTGAACTCCAAACTGATTTATCACCAAACAGAGAGGGGAGCGAAACGGTGCCTCTGAAAATAAATGTAAAAAATAAGAAATAAAGGCAAAAGCTTTTAAATTAAACAGAGAGGCAGTTTGGTGCAACTCAGCCAGCTTCTTAGTCCAACAGCCCTAGTCCAAAGTCCCACTCAAACAGCTTTCTGGAGACAGACAGTTTACCAGCGTAGTCTAAAGAGTAGACGCAGCACTTAGCCAAGACACAGGCACATTCATAAAGCGTTTGCACAGGTTTTGTTTGTTTGTTTATTTATTAGGATTTTAACATCATGTTTCACACATTTTGGTTACATACATGACAGAAACGGTAGTTACTCATTACACAACATTCATCAGTTTAATGTCAAACACAGTCATGGAAAATTTTGTATCTCCAATTCACCTTACTTGCATGTTTTTGGACAGTAGGAGGAAAACGGAGCTCCCGGAGGAAACCCACACAGACATGGGGAGAACATGCAAACTCCTTTGCACAGGTAAAACAGATAATGCTAATGAGTACAGAGCCCCTTAGGGGTCACTAAAATATGTAAAGAGCAAAATCTATACTCAGGGTTTAGTAATTCGTATTCTCAGTTAACCATTGCACTGTACCCACGGATTTGTAAAGTGTACCCTCAACTTCGATACCCCTGCACTAAACATATTGTTCTTTTTTTAAATGTGTCATCAATTCTAAGGTTTGCATGGTGGTTACAGCGGACTAACATTAATAAATACGTGAGCAATAATAAATATAAGTACATGTATCATCAAATTTTAGAGTATTATACGTACGGATGTGAACCAGCTCTTTATTAAGGATTTTAAATCTGAGAGTAAGATTTACAATTGTTTGTTTATTTATTAGGATTTTAACTTCATGTTTTACACTTTGGTTACATTCATGACAGGAACAGTAGTTACTTATTACACAAGATTCATCAGTTCACAAGGTTATATCAAACAGTCTTGGACAATTTTGTATCTTCTTTTCACGTCACTTGCATGTCTTTGGACAGTGGGAGGAAACCGGAGCACCCAGAGGAAACCCACCCGGACACGAGGAGAACATGCAAACTCCACACAGAAAGGATCCGGACCGCCCCGCCTGGGAATCGAACCCCGAACCTTCTTGCTGTGAGGCGACAGTGCTACCCAGCAAGCCACCACGATTTACAAAACCATGAGCACTGATAAGTTAAGTGTACAGTTTACAAATGTGTAGTTTGCTCAATTGTGGGTACACTTTACAAATCAATGGATACAGTTTATAAAATAAGAGTACAGATTACTACAGATTACTACACCATGGGTATAGATTTTGCTCTTTACATATTTTTTTTCTCGTTAGTGACCCCTAAGGGGCTTCGTAAATGAGAATTAGGTGTGCTGTAACTATAAATTATTATTATAATTTACAGATAGGAGCTGTAAATCTACATTTCAGCTTGTTTCTAGTTTGGGGAAACACAACAGGGACACAGTTTGGTTAATTATTTGATGTATTACAGCTACTAAACATGATAACCATCTGGTGTACTGGACGGGAACTTCCCAGCTCTATTAAAGCTACAGAAGTTTAGATTAAATGTCTCCAATATACACCGATCAGCCATAACATTAAAAACATCTCCTTGTTTCTACACTCACTGTCCATTTGATCAGCTCCACTTACCATATAGAAGCACATGTAGTTCTACAATTACTGACTGTAGTCCATCTGTTTCTCTACATGCTTTGTTAGCCCCCTTTCATGCTGTTCTTGAATGGTCAGGACCACCACAGGACCACTACAGAGTAGGTATTATTTGGTGGTAGGTCATTCTCAGCACTGCAGTGACACTGACATGGTGGTGGTGTGTTAGTGTGTGTTGTGCTGGTATGAGTAGATCAGACACAGCAGCGCTGATGGAGTTTTTAAACACATCACTGTCACTGCTGGACTGAGAATAGTCCATCAACCAAAAATATTCAGCCAACAGCGCCCTGTGGGCAGCGTCCTGTGACCACTGATGAAGGTCTAGAAGATGATCAACTCAAACAGCAGCAATAGATGAGTGATCGTCTCTGACTTTACATCTACAAGGTGGACCAACTAGGTAGGAGTGTCTAATAGAGTGGACAGTGAGTGGACATGGTATTTAAAAACTCCAGCAGTGCTGCTGTGTCTGATCCACTCATACCAGCACAACACACACTAACACACCACCACCATGTCAGTGTCACTGCAGTGCTGAGAATGATCCACCACCCAAATAATACCTGCTCTGTAGTGGTCCTGTGGGGGTCCTGACCATTGAAGAACAGGGTGAAAGCAGGCTAAAAAGGTATGCAGATAAACAGATGGACTACAGGCAGTAATTGTAGGACTACAAAGTGCTTCTATATGGTAAGTGGAGCTGATAAAATGGACAGTGAGTGTAGAAACAAGGAGGTGGTTTTATTGTTATGGCTGATCGGTGTATATTGTAGGCCTAAATGTTATGTAATATATAATGGACAGTAAACATGCCCTGTTTTATAAATGGACAAGACTGAGGCTATTAACATCATAATCATAACAAATAAAAAGCATAATAAAAATTGAGGATGAGGATATTCTGTGGTAGAATATCCTCAGCTGGGTGAAAAGGTAGACATCAGAACCACCTTGGGGTAAAACAGAGTGTGTTGGAACAAGAAAGTTCCAATTCATTTTCTAAACACGACAGTCACGCAGCTCTGCAGATACTACTAGAGGTGTTAATTCAACATTTAAAACATTGCTGCTATTCACTTTATAATACATAGTCACCACATAATTCTACATTTTATGTCACAAATAAGTCAAATTTCTTAGTCTCCCTGTGTGTTTCAGGATTACTTCAGGCAAACAGTTTTTATCACATTAAGGCCGTCTGTTTAAATGAACCCCTTTGGGAACTTTTCGTTTCGGCTCCGCCCCACCTCCTTCAGATCTTGAGTTATGCTGCCCCAATTTTCTCCTCAAAATCATAACTGAATCCAGCTCTCCTCAGATGAACTCAGGGATTCCCCCTGAGAGAAGCATGATCCTTGGTTTCCATTTTTTTTCATTTAGAAACACAACAGGCATGGCTCAAGATCTGAAAGCAGGGGAGAAAGAGGGGCAAAAAACAAAAGGTTTCAAAAGAGGTGCCTTGGGAATCATATTTGAACACTGTACACTGGCAGCATGTTTGTGGTTATCTACAATTAAATTATTCAAGCATGTGTAAGAGATGGTATCTATCGCCATGTGTAAAGGCTTTTATAGCTTTTAAATAACCTAAATTTACTGCAGTGCTCGTCAGCGGCTCAGCGTTTTTGACCGGTTAAAAATTAGAAATTCCATTTTAATGTTGTACTTTAGCTAGAGTCAATGCCCTTTTCTCTTTTACCTGCTAAGCTAACTATTAGATTTAATTATTATTCACAGTGAATATCTCCCATTTTTTTATTTTAACTTCCTTCTCTCAATTTTAGGGCCAAATTGACACATCACAAAGGACATTAGTCATCTAGTAATTCTGCCTATGATGGAAAAACTCACTCATTCACTTTAATCCTAATCAGGGTCACAGGGGGTGCTGGGTTCTATCCCAGCTCTCAGTGGGCACAAGGCACACAGAAACACCCAGGACACCAGGGCGTCAGTCCAGCGCAGAGCACACACACACACACACACACACACACACACACACCTTTACATACACAAACACCTAAGGCGAGTTTTAGTATCTTCAATATACCTGACTGTGGGAGGAAATGGGAGCACCCAGAGGAAACCCACACAGACACAGGGAAAGCAGACAGCTCCACCTGGGAATCAAACCTGTAAGGCAATAGTGCTACCCACCAAGCCACCAAGCCACTTTTGGTGAAAAACGCATTTTATTAAAGTTTAAAAAACTATGTGTAATACAAGACCATTGTAGCTTTAATTGGATCTGCATTCAGTAAAAGCATCCTCTGAGACATCTGGCTCAGGTCTGTAGGCTGTATCATCAAGAAGCAGGTGCATACAGCTTGTGAGTTTAATAAATGTAAAGCCTCTGCTGAGCCTGTAAACAAGGCCTCCCTAGTGCATCCTGTTGCTTTAGAGTTTGGTTCTCCCAGACACATTATTATAGTATAAGCAGGGCCGAGTAAGAGGCCAGATGCAGCAAGATTCCCACAAGCATCTGTTTACTGCCTAATGAACTGTGCAATTTTTACAAAAGTTTAAAAATGATCATTAATAATAATAATTATAATGTTAATCTATAGTCAAAATGCTTAAATATAATAGTACATAATGTTTAATCCAAATTAAATTAGGAAAGTGTTTGTTTTAATTCTGTTACATTGTAGGGTTCCATTTAAGGTCTTGCCACAGCATCTCAATGGCATTGAAATCAGGACTTTGATTATGATACTCCAAACCATTAGTTTAGTTTCTTTTGAGCAATTGAGAGGTAAACTTGCTTGTGTGCTTTAATTTTTTTCCTGCTGATAACCAAATTGCAGGGTGGACATTCTCATTCAGGATTTTCTGATAGCAAATCCAGAAGCAAAGCAGCTTTGCCTGTTGGTATGATGATCTTTTTTCAATTTTACTTATGCATTGCCAACAAACACTGAATTGTCCTATAGATACCTAGCCGCTAGATCAGCCCCGGTTCTGGACTGCTTTGCTTGGGGGGGGGCAGTAAAACCTAATGAGGGGGCATGTTGATAGTCATGTTTTTGAAGCCAGAAATATATTCAAGGCTTGATTTGTGCATGAATGATGACAGCCAAGCTATTGATACTGGCTTAAAGTGATGTATGAGGTAAAGAAATAAAAATGCATGTTTTCGAACTTAAACTTAAAACCCAATGATTAAAAAATACATGTTGACTATGTAAATGGAGAAAAAAGATTATCTAATTGTATTTCATTTTAATACGCCCCCTTAATTAAATTGCCATTACTAATAGAACAACTCTATTTCTTAAAAGGCTTTAATACAAATTTAAGTCAAAGCTGACAAATGTACCTACACACAGACTGAGAATATTCAAATGTGGAAATAGGAATGAGTGAGAATATTTATATTATTGGGAAATTAAAATATAAAGAAAACAAAAGAATACTAATTCTGTAAAAAAAAGTGTTTACCAGTATACCTGCCTCTCGCTCACACTAACAGAACATATACTGCCGAACTGAACTGTTTGGGGCAGTCTGCCGATTTTTATATGACTCAAAGAGCCAATCAGGAGTAAGCAAGGAAATATCTTCACACTGTAAAACAAAATGCATTTTTGTGATTGGTTCAGAGATAATTTAAAAAAATAGCCGTTGCTTGCATTGTGCTTGGGGGGGCAAAGACACAATTTGGGGGGGCAATGCCCCCCTCAGCCTCCCCCTAGCGCCGGCCCTGCGCTAGATGCATAAACCATTGCATTGTAGTGCCGGTCCCAAGCCCGGATGAATATGGATGTTAAGAGGGGTTTGGAATTGGAACCACGATGCGAACACAACCACAGAGACAGGAGCAGGGTTTAAGTGATTTATTAAGAATAATAGTCCAGAAAGAGAACCAGGGAACGAGGGTGAAGGCGAGGGTACGAGTGGCTACGCTTGGGGGTAGGAGGCTGACAGGAACCGCAGGTGGCAGGTGGATGAGAGATCCAGGGACCAGGCAGGGAAGGCAGGAACACAGGAACAGAGAGCCGGTGAGGGATCCAGGAACCAGGCAGAGAAGGCAGGAACACAGGAACTGAGAGTCGGCGAGGGATCCAGGTACCTAGGCAGAGAAGTCAGGAACACAGGAACAGAGAGCCGGCGAGGGATCCAGGTACCAGGCAGAGAAGGCAGGAACACAGGAACAGAGAGCCGGCGAGGGATCCAGGTACCAGGCAGAGAAGGCAGGAACACAGGAACAGAGAGCCGGCGAGGGATCCAGGAACCAGGCAGAGAAGTCAGGAACACAGGAACAGATTGCAGGCGCAAGGGAAACCAGACAGTGTGCATAGCAAACAACAACTGACAATCTGGTCCTGACTGAGAGGAAGGCATGGGCTTATAACCAGGAGGCTGATGAGAAGGTAATTAGGGCCAGGTGAGTCAAATTAGGCAGGGGAGAGATCTATTGGCTGGAATGGGAGGAGAAGTACCTTCAGCCACCGCTAGATGTCACCAAAACCACCAGAGGAGCGGCCACAGAGAACAGCAGCTCAGGAGGAGCTCTTAACAGTACCCTCCCCTTTAACGGCGCCTCTAGGCGACCTACCAGGCTTGTCGGGGTTGTCCCGGTGAAATTCCCGAATAAGGTGAGGGTCCAAAATGGCAGAGCGGGGAATCCAGGAGCGTTCCTCTGGACCATAGCCTTCCCAGTCCACCAGATATTGGAGGCCCCGGCCGCGGCGTCTGGAATCCAGGAGGCGGCGGACTGTGTAGGCCGGGTGCCCATCAATAAGTCGGGCGGGTGGAGGGGGTTTGGACGGAGGGCACAGATTGGACTGTTTGACCGGTTTCAACTGCGAGACGTGGAAAGTAGGATGAATCCGCATATGTTTGGGCAACTTGAGCCGGACAGCAGTGGGGTTAATGATCCTTTGGATGGTATAAGGTCCAATAAAACGAGGCGCCAGCTTCCTGGACTCAGAGTGTAGGGGTATGTTTCTGGAGGACAACCAAACAGACTGGCCCGGGAGATACTGCGGACTGGGTCTTCTGTGGCGGTTGGCCGAACGCTGGGTGACGGTCTGGGACTTAAGCAGGGTAGCTCGTACGGACCTCCAGATCTTCCTGCAGCGCCGTAAGTGGTGCTCAACTGAGGGAACTGCCACCTCTGCCTCTTGTTCAGAGAATAGTGGTGGCTGGTAGCCAAGGGAGGCCTCAAACGGGGATCGGCCGGTGGCAGAGCAGATGAGGGTATTATGGGCATATTCGGCCCAGGCGAGGTGGGTGCTCCAGAGAGAGGGGCTGTTGGCCGACATACAACGCAGGGCGGCTTCCACCTCCTGGTTAGCTCTTTCCGCTTGCCCGTTGGATTGGGGGTGGAAACCGGACGAGAGGCTGACTGTGGCTCCCAGGGCTTTACAAAAAGCACGCCAGACCTGGGACACGAATTGGGGACCCCGGTCGGATACAATGTCCAGGGGAATACCGTGGATCTTGAAGACCTGGTCAAATAAGAGCTGAGCCATTTCAAGGGCTGAAGGGAGCTTGGGTAAGGCTACCAGCCGAACCGCCTTGGAGAAACGGTCCACTACCGTCAAAATGGTCGTCATTCCCTGAGACTCCGGAAGGCCAGTGACGAAATCCAGGGCGATGTGAGACCAGGGACGTCCAGGGACAGAAAGAGGCTGGAGCAGACCCGCAGGGGGTGTGTGGGAGGACTTACTGCGGGCGCAGGTGGCGCAGGCAGCCACAAACTGCCTGGTGTCTGCTTCCAGGGAAGGCCACCAGAAATGGCACTTAAGGAGGGACTCAGTGCGATTAGCTCCAGGATGGCTGGCGAAATTGGAGCAGTGGCCCCATCTGAGGACAGCCGGTCGTACAGCAGTCGGGACAAACAGGCGGTTGGAAGGCCCATCTCCAGGGTCGGGTTCCTGTTCTAGGGCCTCTTTAATAGCTTCCTGGATATCCCAGGTGACACCGGCTAGGACGCAATTGGGAGGCAAGATGGAGTCGTCGGAGGGTGGAGTGTCCTCGGAAATGAACTGGCGCGAGAGCGCGTCAGGTTTGGTGTTGCGGGAGCCTGGGCGGTAAGTCAGGGTAAAGTCGAAACGACTAAAGAATAGAGCCCATCTGGCTTGGCGGGAGTTCAGCCGTTTTGCTGTCTGGACATAAGAAAGATTCTTATGATCCGTGCAGACCACAAAAGGCTGTCTTGCTCCCTCCAGCAAGTGCCTCCACTCTTCCAGGGCGAGTTTGACTGCCAGGAGCTCGCGATTACCCACATCGTAATTGACCTCCGAGGGGGTGAGCCGTTTGGAGAAGAATGCACAGGGATGAAACTTGTTGTCCGGGCTAGAGCGTTGGGAAAGGACCGCTCCAACTCCACAAGAAGATGCGTCAACCTCCACAAGGAATTGCTTCGAGGGATCTGGTTGAGAAAGAACGGGAGCAGAGGTGAACAGAACCTTGAGACGGTCAAAGGCGGCCTGAGCTTCCAGGGGCCAGGAGAAGGGGACTTTGGTGGAGGTCAAGCGAGTTAGGGGGGCCGCTACCCTGCTGTAGTCGCGGATGAACCTCCTATAAAAGTTTGCGAATCCTAGGAAGCGTTGCAAGGCCTTACGGCAGGAAGGAACAGGCCACTCAGTAACGGCACGGATCTTTTCGGGGTCAGCCCTAATTCGTCCTGGCTGGATGACAAAGCCGAGGAAGGCGATGGAATTCGTGTGGAACTCGCATTTCTCAGCCTTGATGAATAACCTGTTCTCCAACAGGCGAGACAGGACCCGCCGGACGTGAATGATGTGCTCCTCAGGGGACCGGGAAAAAATCAATATGTCGTCCAAATAAACAAACACGAACCGGTACAGGAAATCGCGTAGGACGTCATTTACCAGGGCCTGGAAGACCGCGGGGGCGTTGGTCAGTCCAAAGGGCATCACCAAGTATTCGAAATGGCCGAGGGGGGTGTTAAAGGCCGTCTTCCACTCATCACCTTCCCGAATACGCACCAGGTGGTAGGCGTTCCGGAGGTCAAGTTTACTAAAAATGACAGCACCCTGCAGAGATTCGAAAACAGAGGATGAAAGTGGAAGGGGATACTTGTTCCTGACCGTGATCTGGTTCAGCGCCCGATAGTCTATGCAAGGCCTCAATGACTTATCCTTCTTCTCCACAAAGAAGAACCCTGCACCGAGGGGAGAGGAGGAAGGACGGATGAGACCAGTTTCGAGACACTCAGAGATGTAATTCTCCATGGCTTCACGCTCCGGATGAGACAGGTGGTAAAGACGGCTGGTGGGAAGTGTGGCTCCGGAGAGGAGATCGATAGCGCAGTCGTAGGGCCGGTGGGGAGGAAGAGATCGAGCTCGGTCCTTACTAAATACTTCCCGAAGATCATGATACTTGGAGGGGACCTGGGAGAGGTCAACATCATCGATGAAAGGAGGGGGGTCGGTACGAGGGCTAGAAGGATGGACTGCTGACTGTAAACACCGGGAGTGGCAGAGATCGCTCCAAGCAGTGATCTTACCCTGCTGCCAATCAAGTTGAGGATTATGTGTTGAGAGCCATGGGAATCCCAAAACCAGAGGGGACTTGGGAGTCTTGACTACCGAGAAACGGATGGACTCGCGATGATTGCCCGAAAGGACTAGGGTTACCGGGGCCGTACGGTGAGTAATACGAGCGAGCATGCGCCCATCCAGAGCAAAAGCGGTTACAGGGGTGTCGAGAACCTCCAAGACGCACCCTTTCTGGGTAACAAGACTTTCATCGATAAGATTGTCCTCCGATCCGGAGTCGACGAGTGCAAGGAGGGACACTGGATTCCCGGGGAAGCATAGGGTAGCAGGGACCTGGAGGCGAGGACGAAGAGGTGGGGTTGTGGTTCTTGAGCTCGTCAGAATCCCCACTCCTACTGGCGAGCTCCCCCTTTTGGGCGTATGGGGCACGAAGCGAGAAGGTGCCCGGTTTGGCCACAATAGAGGCATTCGCCCGAACGCAATCTTTTTAGACGTTCCTCTGGGGCGAGCCGGGCTCGTCCAAGCTGCATGGGTTCGTCCCCCTCAGCAGTGGGGGAAGCTGGAAAAGGAACAGGCGTTTCATGAAGGGAGGATCTAGGAAGAACTGGCCTCGGGGTCAGAGCAGGACGTGACGACCGCTCCCGGCGGCGCTCCCGGAGCCGGCCGTCCAGACGAATAGCCAGGTCAATGAGACCCTGAAGACTAGAAGGCTCATCCCGGGCTGCCAACTCATCTTTAAGACGCTCTTCTAGGCCACGGCGGAAAGCTCCCCGGAGGGCGGCGTCATTCCAGCCGGCATCAGCCGCAAGCGTCCAGAACTCAACGGCATAATCAGCAACAGACCGGGAGCCCTGGTGTAGCCCCAAAAGACGACTGGCCGCATCTCCGGCATGATTCGGGTGATCGAACACCGCCTGAAACCGACAGAGGAAATCTTCATAAGAACCCACATGTGGACCCACAGATGACTGGGCGGCCTCGGCCCAAGTTAGGGCTCTTCCCCTGAGGAGTCCAATCACATAGGCTATCTTGCTAGCGTCGTTGGAGAAGGTGGTGGGTCGCTGGCTAAAGACCAGGCCGCACTGGTACAGGAAACCCCGGCATTTATCCAACTCACCATGGTAAGGCTCCGGATGGGTGGTGAGACCCTCAGCCAGGGACGGGGCTGGGGAACCAAACTCGGAAACAGGTACGTGTGGCGCGGTGCTGGGGTTCAGGGACGAGATAGGTTGGGCGGAGGTAAGGGCTTCAACCTGCCGGGAGACCTGCCCTAATTGCTGCACAAGCTGGCAGTTGCTCTCAATGAGAGACCTGAGCAATTGGTCGTGCTGAACCAGCTGAGTGGCCTGGTGGCTCAGCAGGGACTCCAGGGTTCCCTGTCCATCTGTGGAAGGGTTCGCGGGTTCCATAGTGATGACCAGATTGTACTGTTAAGAGGGGTTTGGAATTGGAACCACGATGCGAACACAACCACAGAGACAGGAGCAGGGTTTAAGTGATTTATTAAGAATAATAGTCCAGAAAGAGAACCAGGGAACGAGGGTGAAGGCGAGGGTACGAGTGGCTACGCTTGGGGGTAGGAGGCTGACAGGAACCGCAGGTGGCAGGTGGATGAGAGATCCAGGGACCAGGCAGGGAAGGCAGGAACACAGGAACAGAGAGCCGGTGAGGGATCCAGGAACCAGGCAGAGAAGGCAGGAACACAGGAACTGAGAGTCGGCGAGGGATCCAGGTACCTAGGCAGAGAAGTCAGGAACACAGGAACAGAGAGCCGGCGAGGGATCCAGGTACCAGGCAGAGAAGGCAGGAACACAGGAACAGAGAGCCGGCGAGGGATCCAGGTACCAGGCAGAGAAGGCAGGAACACAGGAACAGAGAGCCGGCGAGGGATCCAGGAACCAGGCAGAGAAGTCAGGAACACAGGAACAGATTGCAGGCGCAAGGGAAACCAGACAGTGTGCATAGCAAACAACAACTGACAATCTGGTCCTGACTGAGAGGAAGGCATGGGCTTATAACCAGGAGGCTGATGAGAAGGTAATTAGGGCCAGGTGAGTCAAATTAGGCAGGGGAGAGATCTATTGGCTGGAATGGGAGGAGAAGTACCTTCAGCCACCGCTAGATGTCACCAAAACCACCAGAGGAGCGGCCACAGAGAACAGCAGCTCAGGAGGAGCTCTTAACAATGGAAGGTTGTGTCAGGAAGGGCATCCGGCGTAAAAACTGTGCCAAATCCCGCCGGCAACCCCTAACGGGAAGGAGCCGGAAATACCGACCACGTAATCGAAAAACGGGACAAAGGATGAGGAACAAGATGAAGAAGAAGACTTATGCATTGTCAATCTTTTTTCCAGTTTAATTATATCCAATTACCCAGGTATATCACTCCTCTACCGCTGCAGATCCCCACCCTGACCGAGAAGGGCCATTCATAACACAAAAACTGCTATTAGAGTCTACCCAATTATTACCAAATTTACCTGGCATGTGGTGTGTTTTGATTCATTAATCTCTTACATGCTGAGCAGGTAAAAAGCTCATTTCTGGTACATTATTGCCACCTAGTGTACTGGAGAGAAAATATTCTTTTTCTATTTTTAAAAATACATTTTCAGCAATTAAAAGTAAACGAAATCCAGTCCTGCGTCTTAGTGTATGTTGCAAATTAGGATATTACAGTTCCTTACCAATCAAACTAGAACAATTTAAATAGTTTAACACAACTAATATAGCAATGTGTTTCTCCATTTTAATTGCAGCCTCAACATTATTCAACCCCCTGAATAGAATTTCCTATAGAAGCACACATTTGCAAATTAGAAGTTGAATCAAGGCCCTCAATTGTTGCATCAGGTGTGCTTAAAAACACATCAAATATCTAGACTGGTTGGGGGGTTAAGTCAAGAGACTTGTCCAAAGTTAAGAGAGGAGATCATTGCCTTTCATAAACAAGGAAAAAATACAAAAATATAGCAAAGACATTGAACATTTTTAGAAACACAGTTGGAAGCATAGTTCACAGGATAAAAGTTGTTATTTTTTTCATTTCTATTTTTTTTTTTTACTACTCCATGAGTAGCAAACTTTTGAACTGTTGAAGCCAGGATGGCAAGGTCTATTCAAAGCAGTTTGTTGTAAAGTCTTCATGCAAAAGGCTGCACAGTGGTGCAACTGTTAGACTTGGCGGCCCACAGCAACAAGGCCTCTGGAAACTGGACTCGAGAAACATTTCTTCCACCAGGTTGCTTCCACCTCCCAAACATGCAAACTGGGATTGCCCGTCCCAAATTGCTCTTGTGTGTGACTGACGTATATAGTACCCTACATGATGGATTGGTGTTTTGTCTGGGGTGTTTTTCCGCTTTGATCCAGACTTTCCAAGTAGCACCAAACCTACAGACACCAGGATGAAATGGCGAATTCACTAACTGCTTCATCCTGGTCCAAGCCGCTGTAAATTGAGAGCCTCGAAGTGAGACAAAATACATATTGGATAGGATGCCAATCCATTGCAGGAACCACTTTTTCAAAATACTTACTCTTAGACAAATTATTCTTGACTTCAGCTTCTTACCGCCTTTGCTGCATATCAGTTCACACATACTTATCAGCTGTTCTTCTGCTTGTAGGTCAACAACTGTAACCAAATAAGGGGTTTTTCTCCTACCCTCAATTATAGTTATAAGACTGCTTTTCCTGTATTGTAGTTCTCTGTAAAACCACTGATGTATGTAACTATATACACACATCCTGTGTGAGACAATAAACTCAGATCTGTTAAAGACTGACAGTGTGTGTTTCTTTTTTTATGATCTTCCTGTGACTGTGGAAAAAGAAAATATCTTAGACTGACAAAAGAACCCAACAGCTAACCTTAGGGTGACCATACGTCCTCTTTTTCCCGGACATGTCAAGTCAAGTCAACTTTATTTATATAGCGCTTTTTACAATAGACATTGTCTCAAAGCAACTTTACAAAATCCAGGACCAACAGATACAAAACCCCCTTTTGAGCAAGCCGAGGGCGACTGTGGCAAGCAAAAACTCCCTGAAAATTACAGGAAGAAACCTTGAGAGGAACCAGACTCAGCAGGGCCCATCCTTCTTGGGTGGCCTGGAGGATACTTTAAATAAGTAGGATTTACACAAATCATACAAACATAGAATTAAATGAACTAAAAGTTATAACTGGCAATAAATAAATAAATACCACCATCATCAAACCTCAGTGATCGGACAAGAGAGGCAGAACGACAGCAAACCAACATCCCTGATCACCACAAGTTTCTATGACCAAGAACCCCCAAACTCTGCTCCTTTGTCTATACTAATCAAAAGCCTGAGAAAATAAATATCTTTTCAGTCTAGACTTAAACATTGAGACTGTGTCCGAATCCCGAACAGAGGGAGGAAGATTATTACAAAGTTGTAATGGGTTGTAATGATTAATAACTTCACTCAGATACTCTGGAGCCAGACCATGTAGCGCTTTATAAGTTAGTAAAAGTATTTTAGCACTCGAGCTGCTGCATTTTGAACTAACTGGAGTTTGTTTATGGATCTACCAGAGCATCCAGTTAGAAGAGCATTACAATAATCTAACCGAGAAGTTATAAACGCATGGATCAGTTTTTCAGCGTCATTAACAGATAGTATATTTCTTATTTTAGAAATATGACGCAAATGATAGAAAGCAACTCTAGTAATATTATTGACATGTCCTCTTTTTGAGACCTAAAAAATGCGTCCGGCCGGGATTTTTAAATCACCAAAAATGTCCGGGATTCGGCTTTTCTAGTCTGCACTCGCTATTCTGTGTGTATGTTTTTGCATTGGTTTGTTTGTTTTTAGGACTTTTTAGGAGTGCATCTGTTTTGTTAAAATAAGTCTGATTTTCACGTGCACATACTAACACAGAGGCTCTTGTCAACTAGTGATGAGTCGTTCGCGAACGATCCGATTCTATCGAACGGCTCTTTGAAATGAACGAAAGGAACCGAGTCGCGCCTCAGGGAGCCGTTATAATACATATTTTTTATTTCTGTGCAGTTCTTATCGACTGTAATCCACGCATTCCGCTTCCATCAGTAGAGGGAATTAATGAAAAAATGAATGGAGATTTCGCAAATTGCCTCTCTCGCATCCTGTAGTCATAAAAAAATTTTCCAAAGCTTATACGTTTAGTTTTATGGAGATTCTTCTGTCTATTATCACTGGATCCTCTGAATTATGAAGTCGTTAAAGAGTCAAAATATGATTATAAAACGGATAGTTCCGGTCCTAAAATCTGATTGGCTGAGCCGCGTTCGAAGCCGTTGTAAAATCCCCGATAAACGCACACCTAGGACCACCTCACATCATTCCATATTAATACGCCACTGAATAGAGAAAGTTAATGTTATTTTCGCCCTCACGTTGCCTAGCAACACTGTTAATCGGATTACCTTGCGTCGCGGAAGAATGCTTTATTGTAAGTTTATACACAATAAATACATTTATGATTAAACATTGTTGTATTTATTATATTTTATGTTGACCGCCGTTTTATAAAAGCAATAAGCCACTCGAGACCGTACGTTACTGTTACGATTTTAGCACGGGGAAAGAAGTTTTAAAAAACGTCATCCCCGTGCTAAAATCACAGTAACGTACGGCCTCTCGTGGCTTATTGCTTTAATAATGCTACTGCGCACTGAATTGACGTCACTAAACTGGAAGCCTCTTAATGTTTTCTTTTTCTTTTTCTTTTATAAGCCTCTTAAATAACCGCACGAAGCAGCGCGATTCACGAGTGTAACAGTGGAGTGATATTCACAAGTTTTAGTTTATATTTTTATTAGGTAGCTACATTAAAGTAGAAAGCAAGGATGGTTGGGTGTTACGCCTTTGGTTGTACTCACCAAAAGCGAGCCGCTCGTTTCGTCGATTTGATTGGTGTAGTTCAGTGACGTCTAATTAATGTGCAGTAGCATTAGCTTTCGTGTAGCATTATTAGTATTACGACCCTTTAAAAACCTCGTAATTCAGAGGATCCAGTAATGTACAAGAAAAAAATTTACACAGGACAAAACGTATAGGGTTCTGAACATGTTTATTTAGCACAGGATGCGTTAGAGTCGATTTTTTGAAAACCACGTTCATTTTTCCCCATAGGAAATCTGACTTAGACCCGGGTCTCCAAATATGGGCATAACGAGGACTACAGAATGACGCAGGACTTCAGTGGTCTATTATGACAAATAATTGAGAAATAAACTATAAACTTGTTTAATGATGTTAAATCTGATTGGTTCAAATAAATCTCATTTAAGTGTTGTTTGAATTATGCCTACATTTCAGGGAAGGTAGAAACATTTTCATGATCGTTCATCATTGATATTAATATCGGGGTCTTATAGTTTACGCAGTAGCGCCTCCCGAATAGTCATTTTTTTGAACGGCTCTTTAAAAGGAACCGAGCCAAAAGATCCGACTCCCTTCAAGGAGCCATAATTCCCATCACTATTGTCAACACCGTGATGGCTTTGCATTCTGTGGAAATTGCTCATTAAGCACTAGAAGACACATCTTACTGCTGGGTTTCTACTGATGGAAGCAAGTAATTAAAGTGAATCAAATTAAAGTTAAAAACACTCCTAATAAGTCGGCTGATACGATTGTACAATACATCAAAGAAACAAAAAAATAAAGGGATTTTTATTTATAGGTGACAACTGTTTTTTAATTTGTTGTTATTATTGTTTAGGGCTTAATGCTGAATGTGAAGGAATAAGATTATCTGACCCATAAAGGCCCTTGTTAAAGAGCAGCTGTACATTTATTAAAGTTCAGTAACACAGCTGGATGGTTATTGACTCATTTGTCAACTATTTAAACCTCTACCCCATACACATTGCCATGATGCCACCAACGACATGAAATACCCCCCCCTTCCTTCCGCGAACCAGGCGTCCTCTTTTTTAAAAAACAAAATATGGTCACCCTGCCCTAGCTAACCTAGGGGCAAATTAGTACTGCTAAACGCTATGACAGTTTCCACGAGGCTAGGCTCTAAGGAGATCAGAGTGTCAAAAACAACTTGGCCACTAGATAGCGCTACAGTACAAGTTGTTTTAATTATTTGCAGCAGTAGAATAGTTGACTCTAGCAGTAGAATAGTATAACACTGATAATCAGGGGAAACATTTCCATAGGAATTTATTTTTTCCATCTGGGTTCCTTCATTCATTCATTCATTCATTCATTTCATCCATCCATCCTCAGTAACTGCTGCATCCTAATTTAAGACAAATGCTAGTCTGAAGTCTACCCAAAACACCAAGAGGCAGGCTGGATTGCATCCTGGGCAAGGTAATAAAGACTAGCTAATCCAGCTACTGGCATATTTTGGTGCACTGGAGGAGAAAATCTGAGTACTTATGGAAATCCCACACATACAGTACATGAAAAGAACATCAAAAACTACTTACATCTCTGGAATGAACTAAAAACGTCAACTGTGAGCCAGGTCATTACGTCCAGCAACAGTTGTGATCTCACAAATCCTTTTTTTTAATGAGTAGGGTCAAATTTCCAAAGACACACTGCTAAATCTTGTGGCCATATTGTGTGTTTTGGTGGGAGAATGAATGACAAAAAGCTGTCTTTTAAGAGAGACATCCAACCATCCACCCATCTTCAGTAACTGCTGCATCTTGATTTAAGGTAAATGTGGGCCTGAAGTCGACTCAAAAATTCCAAGAGGAGAGCTTGAATGCAACCTGGGCAAAACAATGAAGACTAGCTAATCCAGCTACTGGCATATTTTTGGCACACTGGAGGATACAATCTGATTACTTATTGAAATCCCACACATACTGTAAATGAAAAGAAAAACATTCAAAACTACTTACATCTTTGGAATAAACTAAAAAAAGGCCACATAAAATGATGTGGCGGGCCGGACACATGTGACAGACAGTAATACCAGGTGGGGTGTTTGGCACCAACACTATCTTGTGTACAACTGAAGTCTACCCAAAAACTTTAACAGGCAGGTTTGATTGCAACCTGGGCAGGGTAATGAAGTTTAGCTAATCCAGGTACTGGCATATTTTGGTGCAATGGAGGAGAAAATTCTGACTTCTGATTCTGATTACTTATTGAAATCCCACACATACTGTACATGAAAATAACATCGACTACTTACAGACAGTGGCAACGTTTCCAAGGTCAAAAGGCTGTGTGCCCCCAGACTGTCTGCTGCACACAAAATGTGTTCTTTTATTAAATGATCAGGGAGGGTACACATCACTTTATTCAATGCTGTTTAAGCAGCAGGTAATATTCAGTGTTGTACAGCTCCTGGAGTTCTGGGATTGATTCTCATCACAGGTTACTGTTTGTAAGGAGTTTATCATGTTCTGTTTATGTCTGTTTGGGCTTCTCTGGATACTGCAGTTAAAACCAACATCCCACCAAAACATGCCAGTATATGACACCTGAGTGCCCATAGAAAATAATGAAATATAAAATATATGCCTGTAACTTTATGGCACCAATTTGGGAAAAAGTATTATTCCCGCATGACTGTTCTTCTGTTTACAAGGTAAGATTTATTAATTAACTGATCTGTAGATTTAATGTGGAGGAACTGCACATGACCGTGATCAACCACACTGAACATCTTTGAAATGAACTAAAACATCAACTGTGAGCCAGGCAATTCCATCCAACAACAGTTGTGATCTTACAAATGATTTTTTTAATGAGTATGCACAAATTCGCAAAATCTTGTGGCCCTATCGTGTGTTTAGGAGGAAGAATGACTAACCAAAAACAGCTGTATTTAAGAGAAACGGTGTAGCCTTAATATAGCAGAATCTTTGTTAAATATTTAAAGGAACACCTTTGGTTGAGACATTCCATTCTTCTCATTAAACAAATAAAATATTTCTCATGTGACAGGGAAAACTAGAGGACCAGGCAACAGACACATTCATTTATTGATTCATTTAGAGATCTTCAGATACTGCTTTATCCTGTGTAAGCTTGTGGTTGGTCTGGATCCAGAAAATACTGGGTGAAAATATACCCTTCACTGGGTATGACAATCTAATTTTCTCTTTTTGTACATTTTGGGATTATTTGTAAATATTTCTCAACATCACCGCATCAGTTAAACGCTGATGTGGAAACACTGCCATCTAGTGGTGGGATGCGGTCACTTTGCAGGTCACAAAATCGACATGCATTGTGGGAGATGCAGTTTATGTATGATCTGACAGTGTACAGTATTTTAAGACGATCATATGTCTTTTAAGCTCTCGCGGGCCACATAAAATGATGTGGCGGGCCGGATTTGGCCCGCAGGCCTCGATTTTGACACGTGACATAGACAGTAATACCAGGTGGGGTGTTTGGCACCAACACTGTCTTGTGTACAATTTGCACAACAGATTTATCTCTCAACAACTAGGTATAAACTTCTGGCCATCTTCACTAACCACGTCATCCTTATGGTTTACTATGCAACAGTCATGCAAAAAGCTCTTTGAAATAAATTAAATTAGGAAAGAGAAAAAGAGCACGAGAGATCTAAACCACAAACATTTCTTCCAAACCTTTACCATCAAACATCTGGCCAAAGGGTAATGCTTCAAAAGTCAGACTGAGTGTTTTTTGAGTAGAGCCATACATGTTCCTTAAATTTCAGGCCCCAAAATTACAAACGTGTTGAAAGCAAACAAGATTGAAGATTGCCAAGAAAAAAAAATCAAGACAGATGAACCTCAAACATTTGGATTTACTTGCTGATGAACAAAACCTCTTCGACATTTATCTTACCACAAATGTAACTACAGTGTACTGTATATTTAAACTTGATTCATTTTAAATAAATAACAGTTTTTTTTTTTAAGGAAATATAATGAGCAAAAGTGTTTTAAGCTATCATTCTACACATTCATCTCAAGTCTCCAAATACAGCACACAGACAGAACTGTGGTTAAGCAAAACCAGAGCATGTCAAGTGGACACGATTAGTTTGAACTGTAACGGGTCAGATAACAGTTTTTAATACTATTTTTTAGTACATTTTTAAACATCTTTACCAATTTGCCATAATCATGTGTCTTGTTTTACCGAGCTAACAGTTGTGTTTATATGCATTTCATTAATAATTAATAAAGCTGTGTAAGTCAGTGGTAGACGACAGTCATGTATAATTACTGTGAGTTGTCAGGTTGTTACTCACAAGGCCTTTGCAAAAACAGCAGCAGCTACAATTACGTCAAGGTGACATGGTGTTTGGTAGACAATTAGTTGGCTAGCATTACAGCATTGTTGTAAATATTATTTATTATTTTGCTTTTCTTTTAGCTACTCCTGTATTTTTAGGGGTCACCATAGATGGTCATTTTGTTCTGCATACCTGACTTAGCATAGTTTTTTTTTTTTTATGCCAGATGCCCTTTCTAATAAAATCATGCTTATTTTTATCTGAGCATGGGACCAGCACTGACATGTGCACCTCCCAATGGCTAGGCCAGTTAATGAACAACTACAATCTGTGTTTTTATAACTCATGGTTCCAGATCCTTCCCTATCTATATACAGTATTTATTACAGGGCATTACACACAGATACAATTACTTGCTTACTTAAATCTGGGAGTCAATCCATCAGTTGCATGTATTTGGAAGGTGGAAGAAAACCAAGGGACAGTGGTAGTGGGTAGAGCTTTGGGCTATCAACTGAAAGGTTGACAGTTCAAATCCCAGCATTGCCATGCAGCCACTGTTGGGCCCTTGAGCAAGGCCCTTAACCCTGTTTGCGCCAGAAGCTCCGTACAGTGGCTGACCGTGTGCTCTGAGCCCAGCTTCCAAAAACAAGAAGATTTGAAGAAAGAATTTTGTTGTGCTGTACACCTGTATATGTACATATGACAGATAATGGCATTCTATTCAAACACATGCAACAGGTGGATTGGCTATTCTGCAATCATGCCCAAAGAACTCTAAATTACCAAAGTAGCATGGGTTAAAAGAAAAATCTGACTGGTGCTTTGTAATGGGCAATGCCCTGATGCATATAGGCAATGACTGTCAGTGTCATTGACACAACAAACAAAAAAAGATACAACGGACATTGCGGCAATGGGCCAACTGACAAACCAAAACAGAAAATTATGATGGTGCTATGCTAACAGCTACAAGCTAACAAAAAAGAAATAACATCGCAATACGTCAATGATACACTCACATACCGTGACAGATCTTGGCTTTTGTACCTTTTCCTGACAACAGTCCGGATGGTCCTTTTTGTCTCTTGGCACACTTGATTCATCTAACCACAGCACATGTTTACACTACATTTAGCATGACTAAACATTTCTGCACAGAATTGATGTCTAGCTTTCTCTTTGCATTTTTGCAGTTTCAGTTTGCATTTCTCAATGTGTTAAACCACAACGCTTTTCCAAAGCAGTCCTGATCTTATTTACATTTACATGTGCAGTCTTATATGAAATGTCAATCTTTTTTAACTAATTGATAATTCTCTCGTAAAGTTTGCCATGACCCATCTTTGCTTGTAAAGACAGGCTGAGCCTTTTGTAGATCCTCCTTTTATATCTAATTTATCTGCTAATTATGGAATCAAAATCAAAGTAACTTAAATGAAGTAACTTAAATACGCTTTACATTTTTTACTCTTTATTTTACACCTAACCCAGCTTTTTGAGTGTTGCAGGCTTTACATTCCAAAATTGTTTATATTTAAAAATACAATTAAGTTGATCAGTAAGAACAATGGACATTTTTTTTGCTCAACAGAATTAATAAATCAGACTAGTTTTTATTGTATTTTACGTTGTATTTTACAAACTGTCCCAACTTTTCTAGAAATGAGGTTTGCATAACAGACATTGTAAAAAAGTAAAACAGTAACTTAAAAACACAATTGGCTTATTCTGTTGATGTGATTAACCTCATTGTTTTTTTTAACAGAGATTATTAGAGGGGTTGACTGTGAGGTGCATGTGGGAACAATCTGAAGTGTGTGATTAGGAGTCCGTTCCACAGCTTTATAGACCCATTTTCTGTTGAGCTAAAGTCTTGCAGCTGTATGACCTTTCACTTTATTAGACAAATAATCACTTTGCGGCACGTGCTAGAACTGCAGTTTATTAAAGACAAGGAAGTGGTGCATTTAAATGGATACACACAATGTAATAATGACATCATGGATCTTTTCCATGGGTCAGGTTAGCACTATTGATGGAACTCATTGTACCTAAACCTAATCTAACTAACCCAAACATAATCTGGCAAATAAAACATTATATATTTGTGTCTGTACATTTATCAGTAAACAAAGTCACTGCATGAAAGGCAAACAGAGATAAGTGTAGAGAAAACCATTCCAGTTTGATATCATTTTACGCTACCAGTATGTTTTTAACCTACACAGCAAGCAGGGTCCACTCTTAAGCCATGGGTATATAAGCACTAATGTACACATTCACCAGTTAAATTTAATGCAGGACTTTTTCACTGTGTGGAAAAGCTTTACAGGCTACTGTAAGGTGAAACAAGTATTCAACCACTTGTTTTTGCAATTTAATATACACTGATCAGCCATAACATTAAAACCACCTCCTTGTTTCTATACTCACCTTCCATTTTATCAGCTCCACTTACCATATAGCAGCACTTTGAAGTTCTACAGTTACTGACTGTAGTCCATCTATTTCTATACATACCTTTTTAGCCTGCTGTCACTGTGTTCTGAGCGGTCACTCTGTTCTGAGCAGGTATTATTTAGGTGGTGGATTAGTCTCAGCACTGCAGTGACACTGACATGGTGGTGGTGTGTTAGTGTGTGTTGTGCTGGTATGAATGGATCAGACACAGCAGCGCTGATGGAGTTTTGAAACACCTCACTGTCACTGCTGGACTGAGTCCACCAAGCAAAAATATCCAGCCAACAGCACCCTGTGGGCAGCATCCTGTGACCACTGATGAAGATCTAGAAGATGACCAACTCAAACAGCAGCAATAGATGAGCGATCGTCTCTGACTTTACATCTACAAGGTGGACCAACTAGGTAGGAGTGTCTAAAAGAGTGGACAGTGAGTGGACACAGTATTTAAAAACTCCAGCTGTTTTTGATCCAAAAACTCCTGCTGTGTCTGATCCACTCATACCAGCACAACACACACTAACACACCACCACCATGTCAGTGTCACTGCAGTGCTGAGAATGATCCACCACCTAAATAATACATAAATGAAAGGGGGCTAACAAAGCATGCAGAGAAACAGATGGACTACAGTCAGTAATTGTACAACTACAAAGTGCTCCTATATGGTAAGTGAAGCCTATTAAATGGACAATGTGTGTAGAAACAAGGTGGTTTTAATGTTATGGCTGATCAGTGTATACCACGTGTCTATTTGCATCTTTCTCAAATGTTATACCATGTTTTGTTTATAGCAAATCATATAATCTGTATAACAGTAAACATACTGTTTAAAAATATAGATATTCACTGTATAATAGTAAAGGATGAAGGTTCGAAAATGTAGGTTACATGAATTCCAAGATTTCTTAGTATTGGTTTGTATATTCATCACAGGTGAGAAATGGCTGCAAATGTATTAACTTAAGCTTCTGATGATTAATCAAATTCAAATGCTAAAAGTCATCTGACCATGTGCTTGGAAAGGACGTGACTCATGAAAATCTGGCATTTCCAGTAGAAAGGAACTGACATGGTCAAAAGCACTTTTATGTATTTTTGAAAGATTGTTTTTATTCAAATTATTATGCTTATTATATAACTTGTAATGGAAAAACATGAAAATATAATAAATAGAAACTCCTCACTAGTTCTTCTGTCATCACTGACATTTGTATTGTGAGTGTATTTTTTGACTGGCACTTTACCAGTTAATAATTTGGTATGTACAAGCATTCATTAAACAGCCAAATGCAATTTACACGTTTAAATTTAAATTTGTCTGATTTGTAATGGTTATGGACCTATTTTTTAGCCCCTTTTCAGGTTGTTTAGATTAATTTGCAATCCTAACTAGTCAAAGGAAAATCCAAACACAGTGTGACAATATTAATAGGTATTTTTTACTAGCTTACTATTTTTGTGTGTAAATTGTAACATAAGACAACTTCCTTCTTATTATGTATGGCTGGCAAAGGTTTATGTTTTGTGCAACATGCACTTCAAATTGTCTGGATGCAATAATAGAGGTATTATCAAAACTAAGGTGGTAGGTCAGCATTAGCCTAGCATTTCATTTTATGCACAGGAAGTACAAATTTCCCGCTTAAATACATTTGAGCCAATGACTCAAGATTTGACTGTCATGTGACCTACCAAACTAAAAGCACTAAATGACAGTGATGTCATTTAGTGATAGTATGTGAATAGGGCACTGCTAATTTGCTAATTTTAAGTAAATGGCTGTGGGTTTTACACTATTTGGCCGCTAGTGTTATCATGCAGCTGTTTCATGGGTCTGTGGTAGGTGAATGCTGAAATGTCTTCACAAACTAGGATAGAGACCAAATCACCACTGTTGCCTTTTTTATGTGCAAAATGAAAGCTAATCTCAAGTTCACCAATAAAATTCAATTACAAACGTACATCAAATTAGTTTTTTTTTTTTTTTTTTTTTTTTTTTTACATCAGATTTGGTTGTCTTATTGTAACTGAATTGGAGAATTTACATACATTTTATCTGTATGCCATTTAACGTTATCTTTTACACTCTGTGGTTACATTCATGACAGGAACGGTAGTTACTCATTACACAAGATTCATCAATTCACAAGGTTATATCAAACACAGTCATGGACAATTTAGTGTCTCCAATTCACCTCACTTGCATGTCTTTGGACTGTCGGAGGAAACCGGAGCACCCGGAGGAAACCCACGGGGGGAACATGCAAACTCCACACAGAAAGGACCCAGACCGCCCCACCTGGGGATCGAACCCAGGACCTTCTTGCTGTGAGGCGACAGTGTTACCCACTTAGCCACCGTGCCGCCCCTGCATCTGAGTGATCAAAACACACTTCTTCTTAAAAACACTTTCATAAGTATATTGTACATTTATGAACATTCGCTGGGTCAAAAATATACATTCAGTAACAGATGATTCATTTGGTAGTGCAAAAATAGAATGCAAAGCTTGAAATTAGATGCTGCCTATGCTTTTTCTTTGTTCATAAGATCAACGTTGTTAAGATTTAAGGTGTATTTTGAAGCAGTTTAGTTAGAGCAGCCAATGTAGATGCAAAGCTTGCCTGACTGTGGGGAGTGATGTTTATGTTCCAGCAGCATATAACTCATGGCAGACCTGTTTTTGGTGGTTCAGGGTTACATTTGATCATTCTAGCTTTGCTAAGTTCCTCGTAGTATACAGTGACAGTTTGGATTTTCTTTCCTGATCATGTCAAGGCCAAGTCAAGTCAAATTTATCTGTATAGCACTCTTTACAATAGACATTGTCTTAAAGCAACTTTACAGCATCCAGAAATCAACAAACCAAAAACCCCTGTCAAGCAAGCCGAGGGTGACAGTGGCAAGGAAAAACTCCCTTAAAATTAGAGGAAGAAATCTTGACAGGAACCAGACTCAGCAGGGACCTCCATTCTCCTTGGGTGACCTGGAGGATAATTTGAATATATTGGATTTAAAGAAACCATACTTACACAAAAATAATTGTGAACAAAAAGTTATAACTAGTCTCTATTTCCTCGGCTGCTCCCGTTAGGGGTCGCCGGCGGATCATGATCCGCATTATTGATTTGGCACAGTTATTACGCCGGATGCCCTTCCTGACACAACCCTCCATATTTATCGGGGCTTGGGACCGGCACTACAATGCACTGGTTTATGCATCCTAGCGGCTAGGTACCTATATGACAATTCAGTGTCTCCAATTAGTGTGGCTGTATGTTTTTGGACTGTGGGAGAAAACCAGAGCACCCGGAGGAAACTCACGCAGACACGGGGAGAACATGCAAACTCCGCACAAAAAGGACCCGGACCGCCACACCTGGGGATCAAACCCAGGACCTTCTTGCTGTGAGGTGACAGTGTTACCCACTTAGCCACCGTGCCGCTCCAAAAAGTTATAACTAGTGAAAAGACAAAAACAAAACGTTTGAGTTCTTCATCAAGTCCCCATACTCTTTAATGGATTCTGTCAAATTGGCCGTATTTATATGGATGAAGACAAAACACTAGCCATAGTCAATCACAAACATTATTAAACTTTTTGCACCACCAAATTGACAATATATGTTGCTGTATTTACTTGGGATTGAAACATCGAGTCCTTTGTCTAACTCTAATACTTCTGGTGTAAACCAGTGACTGCTGCGAAAGAGCAGCTGACAACCTGGGAAAGACCGGGTGACTGCAAGGAGAGTCTGCTGACAGGAGGAAATAGACCCCAGTGGGGCTGGCATGGGTTAGCTCCCCATGCTGGCAGGAGCCAGCACCATGTAGTAGCTTGGATCCACCCGAATTTGCTACGAAAACCTCAAAAAGAAGAATACCCTCCGAGTCTGCGAGAGCGAGGGCGAAAGATGACTCACTGACGGACCTCACGGTAATAGACAATGGAATGGAAATGACAATGAGAAATGTGGTTAGTTCAACAGTTGATAAGAAAGTGCCTGTGCCAGAACTCACACTCCAGAGCTGTGTTTGTGGATGGGAAAAGGTTTCAACCTCAAAAGGTTTGAAAATCCACCAGGGTCGGAAAAAGTGCTTGAAGGAACTTAGCGAGGGGCCTCGCATTGACCAATACTTCCTTAGGAGTGGGGAAAATAAGTCGAGTGAAACCCAGTGGCAGGATAAGCACCACAGTCCACAGGGTACCAAAACCCCTACCGAAGCACCTTCAAGCACTAACACGCCATCAGTTCCGAGCCCAAAACCCATACAGCCAAAACCAGCAGTGGAGCGAAAGATGGAGGGATGCAAGCCTCAAATCCAGTGGCCGAAGTCCTGTCAGAAAAAGGAATGGGAAGCGATTGACAGTGATCTTGTTTGTCTTCTCAGTAGCCTTAAAGGGGATGTGGAGAAACGACTTGAGATGATGGGGGAGGTGGTCTACAGTTATGGAAGAGAAAGGTTCGGTGTGAATGTCAGGAAAGTCAAGAAAGAATATACACCGTGTGACAAATCAAGGCGACAACAGGAGATTGAGAGGCTAGTGAAAGAACGCAGGCAATTAAAGAAACAATGGAAGAAGGCCAATGAACTAGAGAGGGGTGGACTTGAAGCCATTCAGAGCGACATCAAGCAGCGTTTGGTAACGCTGAGGAGGGCGGAATATCTGAGGAGACAACGCAGAAAAAAGGAGCGAGCAAGGGTTTTTTTCTTCAGGAATCCATTCAAGTTCACCAAGAGCATTTTCGTACAAGAGAAATCTGGTACTTTGAAGGCCTCTTTGAAGGACATAGAAGAGTTCCTGAAGATCACCTACTCTGAGGATGACACACCATCCAACCCAAGGCACGAACCTGTAACCATTCCAGCAGACATGCCACCACTTCACCCACCCGTGCATGAAATGGATACAAGCACCCCAACATGGAAGGAGGTTGTCAACATAGTAAAGCGGGCAAGGATGGCTTCAGCTCCAGGGCCCAATGGCATCCCATACAGGTTGTATAAGAACACGCCTGGTGTCTTGAAGTATCTTTGGCACCAAATGAAGCTGGCATGGAAAAAGGAGATCATACCAAGGGTGTGGAGAAGAGCTGGAGGAATATTCATCCCAAAGGAAAAAAACTCATCAACCATCAACCAGTTTAGACAGATAAGTCTCTTAAATGTTGAAGGGAAAATTTTCTTCAGCGTTGTGGCCCAAAGACTGTCTACATTCTTGCTGGAAAACAAGTTTGTTGACACCTCGATACAAAAGGCTGGAATTGGTGGTTTCTCTGGATGTCTTGAACACACAAGTATCATCTGGCACCAACTACAGTCCTCCAAGAGGGAAAAGAAGGACCTGCATGTGGTGTTTCTGGACTTAGCCAATGCCTTTGGATCAGTACCACATAGAATTCTGTGGACAGCCTTTGCCTTCTTTCACGTCCCTGTCAACATAACAAATCTCGTCCAGGCCTACTTCCGCGACATCCAATTCTGTATGACATTGCATGATAGCACTACAGCCTGGCAGCAGCTGGAACTTGGTATAATGGCAGGATGCACCATATCTCCTCTGGCATTTACCCTGGCTATGGAACTGATTATAAGGGCTTCAGCTTGGGTTGTTGGAGGGGAGCGTGTGGATGGAGGCCTACGTCTGCCCCCAATCAGGGCATACATGGACGACATGACCATCATAACGACTACGAAACCATGTACAAAACGGCTGTTGGAAAAGCTTCAAAGTAACATATCTTGGGCAGGAATGAAGGTCAAACCCTGCAAGTCAAGGAGCATTTCAGTCGTTAAAGGCCAAATCACCAATGACATTTTCACCATCAACGATGAGCCAATCCCTACAATCTTACAGAAGCCAATTAAAAGTCTCGGACGCTGGTACAATGCCACCCTCAATGACACAGAACAAATTGAACAGCTCAGACAGGACACCATCAGCGGCCTGAAACAAATTAACAACACTGGCCTCCCAGGGAAGTTAAAGCTGTGGTGCTTTCAGTTTGGGTTGCTGCCCCGCCTTATGTGGCCAATCACCATCTATGAGTTTACCTCATCACATATCAGCCGACTGGAAAGGTTAGTGAATGCTCAAGTAAGGAGGTGGCTTGGGCTACCAAGATGCATGAGCAGCGTAGGACTGTATGTTGATGGGCCACTTTCCTTGCCAATATCAAGCTTGATGGAAGAGTACAGGTGTGCTAAGGCACGACTGGAAATGACTCTGTCTGAGTCTCGGGACCCTTTGGTACGCTGTGCTGCCCCGGTCTTGAGAACTGGCAAGAAGTGGACAACAAAGGCAGTAGTGGCAGATGCAAGGGCGGCTCTCAGACAGCGAGACATAGTTGGCCATGTGCAACAGGGCAGGGGGGGGTTTGGCCTTGGAGTAACGGCTCCTACCTGGGGGGAAGCTTCTCCAGCAGAGCGCCGTCGAATGGTGGTGGAGGAGATTCGAAGGCAAGAGGAAGCATCCAGGTGCGTCAGAGCAGTCAGTCAGCCGCAGCAAGGTCGGTGGATGAGATGGGATGGAATTGCCAAAAAGAAAATCTCCTGGAGCGAGCTATGGAATATGGAGTCTAACAGGCTAAGCTTTATCATAAAGGCCACTTATGACATTCTGCCTACGCCAACAAACTTACACCTGTGGTTTGGCGAGGACCCGGTGTGTTCCTTGTGCTCAGCCCCAGCAGGCCTCAAGCATATCCTTGTGGGCTGTAAGACCTCCCTGTCTCAAGGCAGATACACCTGGCGCCACAATCAAGTGCTGCGTTGTCTGGCCTCAGCCATAGAAGAAAAAAGAACCGCCACAAATGCTGCTCCACTTAATGCGTATCAAGAGGCCCAAACGTCAATAGCCTTTATTCGGGAGGGTGAAAGACAGCCAATCAGAGCCCCTCCCATAATTTCAAGCCTTATGGGTACTGCCAGGGACTGGCAACTGCGGGCTGACCTTGATAAGAGCCTAGTGTTTCCACCGAACATTGCTGTGTCAAGCTTGCGCCCAGACCTGGTGTTGTGGTCCAACTCCTGTCGCCGTGTTTATATCATCGAGCTCACGGTGCCCTGGGAGGAAGCCATTGATGAGGCTTATGAAAGGAAAAGGTTGCGATATTCTAACCTTGCAGCCCAGGTAGAAGAACGGGGATGGACAGTGTTGGTGTGTCCAGTGGAGGTGGGCTGTAGGGGGTTTGTGGCTAACTCCACCATAAGGCTCCTGAAAGAGGTGGGTGTCAGAGGGCAAGCTCAGAGGAGAACCATCAAAGAGCTTGCCACCACAGCTGAGCGAAGTAGTCACTGGCTGTGGGTGCGAAGAAAGGAAATGGCATGGGGGGCAAAGTGACCACCCAGTTCCTATGCGACACACACCCAGGTCTGATCAGCCTGTGGTGGGCCTGCCACAGAGGAGGGTGTCTTGTGATTAATGGCCGAAACACCTAAAGATACTGGGGTACACAACTGATGATGTGTCGTGTAGGGTAACATCACTGGGTGGTCCTAGCAAGGTCTCAACTGTAACTACTTGGGATTGAAACATCGAGTCCTTTGTCTAACACAACAACTTTATATGTATGACCCATAAAAATATTATAAAATCCACCATAAATGTATTTACCAACAAAAAATAGGAAAATCTATCTGTACATTTCAGTAAAAGACAGATTTGTCTTTCACTTTGGACATGTGGAGGAACATTAATGCAAATTGCAGTGTTCCTCAGAGTTTACCTCAGAAAGCTTAACTATCAGTCAAGAATGAAGTGAACGGAGGTCTTGCATTTTCCCATGCCTGTTCTACTTTGGCAAAGATAAACAAGGATTAGGAACATGAGGTAATGAGCGTCAAAGCTGTTCAAACGTCAAGAGTTAGCTGTTTACACAAAATACTCTATTAAGATCAATGCCAAAGTCTCATATATGAAGCAAATGTTTTACTCACATTATATTCTGTGTATTACATGGTTGTTTAGGTTTAACAATCTTTCTGTCTGTGAGAATCATTTTACTAGGCTGCCTTTTTGTCATTTCTGAAGACATTTAGAAGAAGTTAGTACCCCAAATGACTTGTGCAGTACCTCTGGTATAAAAGGAGATGATTAGTGAGGGAATGCACATGGAACACACATGGATTCAATGTTTTAGTTGACTGAAAGTTGTGTTTTGTTATGTGGTCACATAATACATTCTTTAATCTGATGTACATGTCAAACGCATCAGCATCACAAGAATGTAATCACATCATGGATGGAATGCAAAACACCACATCACTGCATCACAACTTTCTTACAAGAAATACATGCTTAACTGGAAACAGCTCCCTCTTTAATTTTGGTATGCTTATTCTTTGTGTGTTAATATACAGTACATATATTCCTTGTGAACTCAGTCAGAAGCGTTCACCTGTTGAAAATGCTGGTGAATGTTTACAAAGAGCCTCAGCATGTACCATGACCCATGCGACTCACTCAGCATTCTTCCATTGCTTGTGCTGGCACCATAACCAGACAGCAGGAATCACTGTTGCAGCAACAAGGAGGATATACCCCACCTGGCTTTGCCTCCCACAGACAGCCATTTGTGTCTGCTGAGCGACTGACCAGGCATTTGGCACTGCCAAGATTCAAACCAGAGTATCAGCTGCGGCTGTCAAGTGTTTTAGACTGCTGCATGACTCAATCACCCCAGTCAATACTCACACACACACACACACACACACACACACACACACAGGCGCATTTGAGTGATGCATTAGAAATCCTATCGTCAAGATTGATTCCAAGTTGAATCACTAAAGATGCCACAACCACATGTTCCTAATTGCAGGTTTGCTCTTTGGGTGGGAGTACTTAAGAATGAGTGAGTGAATGAATGCATGAATCAATAAATCTTCAATATCTATATTTTCATAAAGGAATAATGTTTTACTATATTAGTTTTAAGGGCAAAACACAGAGAGAGGACCAGTTTGTTGACCTGCATTAATGACAGTTAAAAATAAAAAAATAAAAATCAATCAATTAATCAGTCTGTCTTTGTTTTAAAATTAAGCTAAATATCAGTGACAAGCAAAAAAAAATCTTAAAATTGCAAATAATTTTGCAAATTCTCTAATTATTAGGTTTTAATATTATTTTGCCCTTTTGCTAAAAAGTGCATCAAACCAAGCACAGAGCAACAACAGGAATGTAACCTTCTCTGATTTAAGGATCTGCATCCATACATTCCTGTTTGGCAGTGGTGGACCGTGAGGGCCAGCAAGGCCTTCTCTGCTGGCCTAAACACTGTCAGAATCACTGACTTATGTTTTAATATATTTTTCCATGAATATTTATAAATTAATTCCAAATAGTCTGTTTTCTTTCTTTCATAGATTTTCTCTTGGTTGTGCTGCTTCCAGCCGTGTATATTTATTCTAGAGCTATTATCCAATCATATTTCAGTCATCATGTGTTGCCAGGGTCAAAGAAATCTGCCTTAAGGCATTCAAAACCTCTAGCCTAAAATAAATGGCAATGAAATTGATACTTTAACCAATCAGATTTTGAGTTGGCGTTGCCAAGGCCATCTAGCAGGCGTGCAATTACGTTGGCGTTTTAAGTCCTCTGATTGGATGTTTAAAGAACATAAAGTGTCGGATTTAACGAACTTTATCTGTAGTGACTTGCACACGCGAAAATATAATTTTCTTGAATTAAGCTGTTTTATTAACCCACAATGGCTGAAGGGGGAGAAGAAATTGATTTGGTCGCAGATTTACTTACAAACCGCTTTTCAAGACGGACTTTTCAAGAAAAGCTGGATATCAGAAAGGACGGGCAACCCCGAAGTTATCATACCTGTCACAACAGGGAAAAGGATTTGTTTGCCACTTTCAATTGAGTAATTACAAGCGGTAATTGTCATCTTATTATGTTATTATTGATGCGTTTTGATGTGTGTCGCAGCTGTGGCTGCAGTGGAAGGACACTTGTTGAATTGTGCTATGTGGGTTTGTTGCTTTAATAATGGCATTATTCTGGCTACTTGAGTTATACTACATTTCTGCATAATACTGATGGTTTCTATAGCCATAATGATGTTATTAAGAGGTGGATTTATTCAGGCAATACGCCACTGAAGGCCTAGGTGTGAAATACACGGCTCGCCACTGCTGTTTGGTATATAATGGTAAATGTGTAACTAAATCTAGGATGTCAATGTGCCATACGAGACAGTGATAAAACATAGTAAATGAGACACAGAAATTTAAACCACATTTATTCATTCATTCTTACCATCATATTCATATTACATTATTCGGGGTTGCAGTGGGTACAATTCTCGGGCATAAGGTAGGATCCCCGGACAGGTCGACAGTCCAGCCCAGGCCAAACACACACATTCACACCTAGGAAACCACAATTAAACCACATTGTGGAGACCTGGGTTCAGTTTTCCTCTCCTGTCTGTAAGAGGATTGGTATGTTCACCACATCTTTATGTGGGTTTCCTTTGAGTACTGTTTGTTTATTAGAGTTTTTAGCATCATGTTTATCACTTTGGTTACATTCATGACAGGACAGGTAGCCAGGTTACACATAATTCAATAGTTCAGGTTCAATGTCAAAGACAATCAGATCAGACTTGTTAATTCTTGTTGATTTACTCAGGTTTCAGGTTTTGTGTGTTTTTTTTTCTTTTCTTCCCTTCAATTACTGTCTTCTACCTCTTAAAACATTCAAGAATATAGATTGACTACACACGGTGGCTCGGTGGGTAGCACTGTCGCCTCACAGCAAGAAGGTCATGGGTTCAATACCCAGGCGGGGCAGTCCGGGTCCTTTCTGTATGGAGTTTGCGTGTTCTCCCCGTTTTTGGACTGTGGGAGGAAACCCACACAGACGGGTTTCCTCCCACAGTCCAAAAACATGCAGTCGGGTTAATTGGAGATACTGAATTGCCCTATAGGTGCATGGGTGTGTGTATGTGTGTGTGTATGTGTCCCTTACCCTTAGATATGTGTGTGTGAAAATGTGAATGTGTTTGTGTCTACCCTGCGATGGACTGGTGCTCGGTCCAGGGTGTTACTGTGTGCCTAGCGCCCATTAAAAAGCTGGGATAGGCTCCAGCACCCCCCCCCCCCCCCCCCCCCCCGCCTCCTTCCCCCCACGACCCTAATTGGATAAGCGGTTAAGAAAGTGAGTGAGTGAGTGAGTGAGATTGACTACAGGGTAGTAAGTAGTATATGATGAGTGCACAATGCCGTGCTATAAACTAGCATACTGAACAGGGGGTGTGGGGGTGCTAGTGTTTCTGAATAGGCTTCAAACCCATCGCCAACTCTAAGCAGGAAAAGCGTTCATTGACGCTCATCACTGGTAATTTCAATATATCAACCTGCACCTATGTTCCCTAACTAATTTATTTAGGTTTGTCACCTAATTTGTCACCCTGTCTGTATTTCTAAAAATAATAATAATACAATACAATAGTCCTAAAATGAAAATATAATGCTGCATAGTTCAAATCTAGATGAACATAGATACACATTGTTTTCCGGAATGTTCAAAGTTCCCCCACTTTCTTCACTCTGGATTTTCCTCACTAATAATTACCCTCCTATCTCATGATCATCACTATTCTCCTTTCCGTCACCAGTTTAAGCGTTTTCCCACAAACCCCAGGGCAGAATGTGTAACTGACCCCCCAATAAAAGTACCATGGAGCAGCTCCAGATGCTTCTACAACCCACTCTCCCACACACTCGACTAGGTCTACCAGAAAGCCGTCTCCTCCTCCTCCTCCACCAGCTCCTTTTCCATTTCCTTTTTTGGTGAAAACCCTGCAAGAGAGAAGGGGAGGAAGACATCAACCAGCACTGAGACGAGCGAGAGGATCCGCTCATGTGTTTATTATGAGCATTAAGTTCTCATGAAGGCAATGAAACAGCTCACACTCTGTGGTGGAGGTCACATTTCCTCTATTATCTCTGGTAAAAAAAAAAAAAAAAGAACAGCAGAGCAGCTGATTCATGTAGAGGGAATCATCCAGTACTGCTTGCTCCACTTTTTTTTTAACAGACACACATATACACCAACCGGACATAACATTATGACCACTGACAGGTAAAGTGAATAACACTGATTATCTCTTCATCACGGCACCTGTTAGTGGGTGGGATATATTAGGCAGCAAGTGAACATTTTATCCTCAAAGTTGATGCGTTAGAAGCAGGAAAAATGGGCAAGCGTAAGGATTTGTGCGAGTTTGACAAGGGCCAAATTGTGGTGGCTAGACGACTGGGTCAGACATCTCCAAAACTGTAGCTCTTGTGGGGTGTTCCCGGTCTGCAGTGGTCAGTATCTATCAAAAGTGGTCCAAGGAAGGAACAGTGGTAAACCAGCGACAGAGTCATGGGCGGCCAAGGCTGATTGATGCACGTGGTGAGCGAAGGCTGGCCCGTGTGGTCCAATCCAACAGACGAGCTACTGTAGCTCAAATTGCTGAAGAAGTTAATGCTGGTTCTGACAGAGGTGTCAGAATACACAGTGCATCGCAGGGCTGTTGTGGCAGCAAAAGGGGGACCAACACAATATTAGGAAGGTGGTCATAATGTTATGCCTGATCGGTGTACACAGGTTGTAGGTGCTTTTGACTGGCCTGTGAATACACAGCCCCATATGCAGAAGGGTTTAATGCACTGTGTTGTGACACAATCACCTCATAACCAGTATTCTAATTATCTGCAATTTGCGCCCTTCAGTTGGTCCATACCAAACGCCTTCATGTCCTCTTGCATGAGTATTGGCCACCCAACAATCTTAGCGGTTTGTGGCTAATCCCCTCAGACCATGGGTGTGTACTCACCATGGCAGCCTGTAAGCATACTTTGCTGTTTTAGCACCCCCCTGACCTTGAATAAGATATGCGGTTTAGAAAGTAAGGGATATACATTTTCTGCATTTAGCAGACGCTTTTATCCAATGTGACTTACAGTATACAATCTAAGCAATTGAGGGTTAAGGACCTTGCTCAAGGGCCCAACAGTGGCAACCTGGCAGTGGTGGGGCTTGAAACGGCAAATTTCTGATTACTAGTCCAGTACCTTAACCGCTAGGCTACAACTGCCCCCCTAGATATAGAGTTTACAATGCGTCATCTCATTGATTTTTTCATTACTCAAGTAATGTGACACTGAAGTCGAATTTCCCACCTTCCCAATTTATATATGTATTAACCGGAAGCTTCTGTAAGTGTGTGTTTCTCCACTGCAATGATTAATTTGACCCAAATCACTTTACATAATAAAATCTACCATATGAGAGGTTTTGACCCCTTTTTTTACTCAAGGGCAGTTAAACATCTGACAACTTCCTAAATACATTAAATATGAAATTAAAATACAGATTATATAAAATAATGCTGTTACTGACATTTAAATCGCTTCATAACCTTCCTGTCTATCTTACAGAACTCCTTCAGATCTTTACCCCATTCCATTCTTTGCGTTCCTCAACAGCAGGTCTTTTGGACATTCCACCCATTAAGCTTAGTACAGTGGGTGCCAGGGCCTTTTCTTACGCTGCACCCAAATTTTGGAACACACTTCCCCCTCGTATTAGGGCTTTAAATTATATTGCAGAATTCAAAACTGCTCTTAAAACCTTTCTTTTTAAATGATCCTTTTCTTTAATTTCTTTGAACTGTATTTGATTTGGTGTTGGTAACTGTGATGGTGACTGTGAATATGTTGATTGTTTACTTTATTATTTTTTAATGTTAATGTTTATAAGGGGTGTGTTCGAAAACCTAGTGAGCTCTCTACATAGACAGCATTTAACATCATCCTTTGTGCACTCCCGAGAAGGAGGCTGATCGAAATCCTTAAAATGCTGTCTAGTAAGGTATATTGGGCAGCACGGTGGCTAAGTGGGTAGCACTGTCGCCTCACAGCGAAAAGGTCCTGGGTTCGATCCCCGGGTGGGGTGGTCCAGGTCCTTTCTGTGCGGAGTTTGCATGTTCTCCCCGTGTCTGCGTGGGTTTCCTCCGGGTGCTCCGGTTTCCTCCCACAGTCCAAAAACATGCCACTAGGCTAATTGGAGACACTGAATTGTCCCATAGTTACCTAGCCGCTGGGATGCACTGACCAGTGCATTGTAGTGCCAGTCCCAAGCCTGGATAAATAGGGAGGGTTGTGTCAGGAAGGGCATCCGGCGTAAAAACTGTGCCAAATCCCGCCGGCGACCCCTAAAAAGGGAAGAAGCCGGAAATGCCGACCCCGTAACCGAAAAAACGGGACAAAAGGCTGAGGAACAAGAAGAAGCTGTCTAGTAAGGTATATTAAAATGTCAGTGTTATTTTGACTCGAGAACGAGGGAGCATCCGATGCTGCCTTAGCGGCCAAGGGAATCCCAGCATTCATTGCGGCACAACTTTTCTCACAGAAAAATGAAAAACATGGCGGACAGTGCGGAGAAACGGACAGAGTTATTTTCAAATGTAAATAAACTATTATTATATAAACTGGTATAAACGTGTACAAGTGTATTTATTTGCAGGTTCAGGCTTGTCAGGGACAGTTTAACCACGGAGGGAGATGTTATTTGACATGCTAGCATGTTGTGCCACCCATTGGTTTGAATGGCATAATGCTAACTGTGTTAGCTTAGTAAGCAAAACCTGATGTTATCGCTGTCCGAGTTAGTGTGTTAGAATAATCTGCCTTATGAGTCATTGACTTATTAGAATCCTCTCTACTTAGGCAGCTGCCTATGTAGACAGTAAGACAGCAAGGCAGCTCACTAGTTTTTCGAACACACCCTACGTGTTTACTGCTGATTGTATAATGTAAGGTGACCTTGAGTGTCATGAAAAGCGCTTACAAATAAAATATATTATTATTATAAAATAATGCAAATTTCCACATTTCGTTTTAGCAAATTCCTCTTTATTAGAGCAAGTACTCTTAAATACAACTTGCTTTCTGTGTTACAGCATGTCAGTAACAAGGACAATGATACTGAAATTACATCAACATTTAGATTCATCCACACTTCCAACCCAAATGTCTTAATTACATCTTTCAAAAAAAAAAACTACAAAATTATTAGCCAACTCTGACTAGCCAGCATCAAAGCTTAAGGTGAATACATACAGCATACAGAGAGATTCTAATAGTGAAATTAGTACTGTTATCTTTAATCAGAAAGAAATCAACAACAAAGTCATGTGAACATCATGCATACCATCCCGCTGACAGATTCATATTGCAACATACATTTTTTTTACTGGGACTTGCCCATTCATTCACTCGGAACAATCTCAATCCAAGAACATTATAAAGACTCACAGGGAAAAACAGCTATGCCTGCTGAACATGTACATACTAGACTAAAGAAGCCTGAAAGAAAAGAAGAAAAGCTGTAGAGAGGACAGAGACAGTGGTTTGTTTTATGTTTATATACAGTGTATGCGTGCTGTGTTTTTTATTTCTCAAACTACTGACTGTGAACAAGATACGCTTAATTCAGCCATAGTGCAAACATAAGAATGGTTCTGTAAAACACATCACACTTCATTTCCCACGCTTTGGTAAAAGTAACTTTTTGGTTTGTTAAATATACACCGATCAGCCATAACATTAAAACCACCTCCTTGTTTCTACACTCACTGTCCATTTTATCAGCTCCATTTACCATATAGAAGCACTTTGTACGTAGTTCTACAATTACTGACTGTGGTCCATCTATTTCTTCACATACCTTTTTAACCTGCTTCCACCCTGTTCTTCAATGGTCAGGACCACCACAGAGCAGGTATTATTTAGGTGATGAATCATTCTCTGCAGTGACACTGACATGGTGGTGGTGTGTTAGTGTGTGTTGTGCTGGTATGAGTGGAGTTTTAAAATGAGGTGTCCACTCACTGTCCACTCTATTAGACACTCCTACCTACAGGGGTTGGACAATGAAACTGAAACACCTGTCATTTTAGTGTGGGAGGTTTCATGGCTAAATTGGACCAGTCTGGTGGCCAATCTTCATTAATTGCACATTGCATCAGTAAGAGCAGAGTGTGAAGGTTCAATTAGCAGGGTAAGAGCACAGTTTTGCTCAAAATATTGCAATGCACACAACATTATGGGTGACATACCAGAGTTCAAAAGAGGACAAATTGTTGGTGCACGTCTTGCTGGCGCATCTGTGACCAAGACAGCAAGTCTTTGGGATGTATCAAGAGCCACGGTATCCAGGGTAATGTCAGCATACCACCAAGAAGGACAAACCACATCCAACAGGATTAACTGTGGACGCAAGAGGAAGCTGTCTGAAAGGGATGTTCGGGTGCTAACCCGGATTGTATCCAAAAAACATAAAACCACGGCTGCCCAAATCACGGCAGAATTAAATGTGCACCTCAACTCTCCTGTTTCCACCAGAACTGTCCGTCGGGAGCTCCACAGGGTCAATATACACAATATACATGGCTTAAAATCCCTCTGACCACTGTGCAGGACTTGTATATGTCATTTCCAAGACGAATTGACGCTGTATTGGCCGCAAAAGGAGGCCCTACACCATACTAATAAATTATTGTGGTCTAAAACCAGGTGTTTCAGTTTCATTGTCCAACCCCTGTAGTTGGTCCACCTTGTAGATGTAAAGTCAGAGACGATCGCTCATCTATTGCTGCTGTTTGAGTTGGTCATCTTCTAGACCTTCATCAGTGGTCACAGGATGCTGGATATTTTTGATTGGTGGACTATTGTCCAGCAGTGACAGTGAGGTGTTTAAAAACTCCATCAGCATTGCTGTATCTGATCCACTCATACCAACACAACACACACTAACACACCACCACCATGTCGGTGTCACTGCAGTGCTGAGAATGATTCACCACCTAAATAATACCCGTGCTGTAGTGGTCCTGGGAGAGTCCTGACTATTGAAGAACAGCATGAAAGGGGGCTAACAAAGCATGCAGAGAAACAGATGGACTACAGTCAGTAATTGTAGAAGTACAAAGTGCTTCTATATGGTAAGTGGAGCTGATACAATGGACAGTGAGTGTAGAAACAAGGTGGTGGTTTAATGTTATGGCTGATTGGTGTACATAATGGTCTTTGTAATAATATTAAATGAACTGAAACAACTCATACAATATGCTTAGCAACAAAACAGGAAAACATACAAAAAGTGCATATAGAATATAACATCAAATATGATTTAATACATAAAACCTCAAGGACTTGGTTGTGTAACTGTCAAAACTTTCAAAAATACCAATGTGTGTGCTCAATAATGCAGGTTAAAGCCAAAATGAAGACTTTGTAACATGTAGGACATGAATGCATATCATTTCACTTGAACAGTGATGTTTATAAAGGATCTTATTAGGGGTTTGATAGGCTGTAATCATGTCCTCTAACTACTCATTATTCACGGCTATTCACTCAACACAGGTTAGTTCTAATACGTCAGAACATACAAAGGTTTTCCATTTTCTTTTCTCTTCAGTAAACAAGTTTGTACGTATGCACTGATCTGCTCATAAGTATCACATCGGCCTAATACCGGCCCTAAAGCAGGATCATAACATATCAAATTATGCACATTCCATTCTGAGTCAACACAGATTATCCATGTGAACAAAAACACGTTTGTAAAGTATGGCATAATCACACTAATTAATGATATCAGTATCAAACCAGGCTTGGTTCTGGCTGATAAAGCTTTAATAACACACTATCAGATAATGAAGGCACTCGTTTTGTGTGTAATACCTCACCTGGTATTGCTTGCGCAATCTGCCCCCATAACCTTGAATAACCTTGTATAAAGAGTTAAAAAATTAACCTGCTTTTGGTCAGGATATAACAATGAGGCACAAATGTGGGTCCTGAATAAAGGCCACTGATCTGAAAACACAGCGAGTTTAAAATCCAACTGTGCAGTAGTGTATGTGGCTGAGTGTGTAACCACTCTGTTACTGGAAAGAAAAATGACAGGCTTCTTTCCATCACAAAAGTAAAAAAAAGAAAGAAAAATATAGCGACACATGGCATTTAAATTGACTTCAAATTCTCTGATTTGGCGCTCAGGTGGCGCAGCGGTAAAACACACGCTGAACACCAGAGCTGGGATCTCGAATACATCGTATCGAATCTCAGCTCTGCCTGCCGGCTGGGCTGAGCAGCCCCATGAACAACAGATAGGGATGGGATATTAAAAGCCGGATAGGGACTCTCTCATAACTAATGCAATTACGACCTCTGCTGGCTGATTGATGGCACCTGCACAGAGAAGGGGAAACAGTGCTGTCAGGGTGTGTCTCTCCGTACACAGTGCTGATCCGCATTGCACTCGTCAAAGTGTAGGTGACAAAATGCACACGACTGTTGCCCATGTGTCGGAGAAGGCGTGGGTTAGCTTTGTTCTCCTCAATCAGAGCAGGGATCGGCATTGGTGGAGAGGAAGCATGACGCAATTGGAGGCGCTAAAAGGGAAAAAAAGGGGAGAAAATGCCGAAATAAAAATATATATAAGAAGAAATTCTCTGATTTGTGGTTTATACATCCAACGTAAGACTACTGGCTATGAACTGACAATAGTTTATTAGAAAAATGCACAAAAACCTCCAACGGCAAAGCGACGCTATCTCATAAGGCACATTTCAACATAGACACATTTCTAACAAGCATAGTCTTGCATAGACGTTTAGGAGTTACTGCATTTCACTCCTTTGCCAAAAAGGAACTGTTCCTTCTTACACAAACAAACGTATCAAAAAATAAACAGGATACAGTACATGCCTGTGATATGTCACGAATGGTTGTTCTGACTGATTACTGAAGAAGAATGTTACAGTCAGTACGAGTCTGAATCTGTGAGATTAGACATGAAGGCATGCATGTACGTGTGTGTGTGTGATTGACAGAACAGAGACGGGAGTGTAACCGATGCTCTATAGATTGCTGTTGCATTCACGACAGAGGATTTCATCTCTCTCAGGAAAGAAACCAGCTCCGACAAGAGACACAGAGCACCGGCTGCACGTGAAGCACGACTGGTGCCACTGTCGCTCCTCGAATGAGATGTACTTCCCTCCACCGAAACCTAAAAAGAAACAAGCATGAGGAACTGAGCGCTGACGATGACTGGTGCAAAATCACTCTAGATAGAGATGTTGGGTTTAGACATTGTACCTGTGATTGGTTTGCTACAGGCCTCGCATTTCTTAGCATAGAGGTTGCCGAAGCACTTAAGGCAGTATGGACTTTCATCTCTGGAGGTGAAGTGCTGACCGGCTAGCTGCACCTTACAGCCTGTGCACAAAAAGCACTCCTTATGCCATGGCTCATCCCGGTAGGTCACGCCGCCTTTGGCCAAAACCTAAACAAGACAGATGGTATTATTAGCATTTTTAACTTGTAATCATAAGTGGAGCAGGTTCATCTAGTCTTAGAGCGCATTTACATGAGAAGCAACAAAACTGCTTTTGTGCTGTCTGTGCCATTGTTTCCTATGGAGTGTGGCTTCCCTAAGCACACAATGTTCACCTGATTAAACTTTAACCCAGTTTGCCACTGACCTTTTCAAAGCGCCTCCAATGAGACGAACTGTTTGATATGAAGCAGTAAAAGCAACTCAGGCAGTATGAACAACGCTTAACGTGACTTATTGTACAGAAACAATGACTGAGGAATTTCATTAGTGGAGAGAACCTATAACCATTAATAATTAGGAGAAGTTTAGTGTTCCAATGTCATTCATTTAATACATTTAACCACATTTAGCTTTTCTTAACGATAAGTGTTTTAGACTGTCTCGGAAAAGCTAATTTTCACAATTTCTCAGCAACACGAGCTACAACACAAGTTTAAAAGTGGAACAGTGAGGAAAATCCAGCTAAACACAGATGTATGTGGATGCTTTTAGAGTGGATTTGACGGTTATTTGTCTCATATTTGCACTCTGATGACGTTTTACTGCACTGCTCAAGCCAAGCGGTGAGCAAAGCAGTGGTTTGAGAAGCGCAAATTTCTTCTCATGTGAATGTGCGCTTATGCACAAAGATCTGGTTCTGGAGCTGACTTTTATTCCAACCAAGCAGGAGATACATCTGAAACCATGAATAGTATCTTAAAATTCTAAGACAGGTAAACCATATAAAACGGGGAGTGTATGTATGATGGTCAGTCTTATGAGCAACACCTTCCATAGCTATGCATTTTGTGGGTATAGAAATACTAACTGTAGCCATCTGTTGCCCTTTACACAGTCACCCCCACTCTACCTCAGCCGTCAATTAAAGACCTCCACTGACCAGAAATCATTTGGGTGGTGGACCATTTTTAGTACTGGGAAAGTGACAAAGCTAATGCTTTCATTAACGTTCAATTTATTTTATGTACCATACTAATATTAGCTTATACAGCAGCCTAAATTTTTGGGCCATGGGTTCCACACAACAATAAAAACATTTCTTTAAGATTGTGGTCCACATTGACATTATGGCTTTTCATAATGGCTACAGATCTGTATGCTGCCCTTATACAGTGCAAATCCTCCGTTCTACCAAACCCCAAAAGTGCTCTGTTGGATTCAGATCTGGTGATTGGGGGGTGATTAAAGTACACTGAACTCATTGTTAATGTTGAAAAGGTAACCAAAGTCATATGAGTACACAGTGGCCATAAAGTGATACAGCAGGAATACTTAGACACAGTATTACACCAGTACCACCAGTAGTGTTAATTTATTTAGATGTTTACGCCATGCTTACACAGCCATCAGTAGTCAACTGTTGAAACAAGAAACATTGGGTCTATGGTAATCTGCTTTTTACACACTACCGTCTGCATGTTACAGCAGAATTCAAATTAGCGCTCATTGGGGTTCCATGTGTTGTGCGTTTACAACCCGCAAAACTGATGCCCACTGGATATTTTTTGCATCATTTTGTGTAAGCTCTATTAATTTGTGGAAATCTCAATAAATCAGGAGTTTGGCATGATCACCTAGCCAGCACCAGCAAAAAAGCCACAAAGTCAATTGGATTAGAATTAATCTGTGTTTAGATGTTTGTTGTGAACATAACTACAGCCCTTGATCCATGTCTGTATTGATGCTGCTGCCACGTGACTGATTGACTAAATATTTCCATGAATTAGCAGGTTTACAGGTTAAGGGGCCAGTAATTGTCTATAAACAATAACAATATAAGATGTTGGTCAATTTTCTGACCAATTTCATAATCTCGCCAAAATACATTCAACAGAAAATATGAAAACGTTAACAGGAACAGTACAAATGTCCTAATTGCGAATGTTAATTGTTAGATATGTAGAACATAAAAACACAAGAAAATTGCTTATAGCCCAGGTGCTGCATTGAAGACCTTGCACTGACCTGTTTGCATCGGGTGCAGCGAGGAGCAAACTTGTTCTCATAGCAGGGCACACAGTAGTGGTCATCCTTATCTGGTATAAAAGACTTGGAGCCAATGGGCTGCTTACAGCTGCTGCAAATGAAACAGCCTTCATGCCATGTGTTGCCAGCATACTCCAGCTTCTTAGTGCCTGAGAGAGCAAAAGAGAGAGAGAGAGAGGGGGGAAGAGAGAGAGACAGCTGGATCACATAATAATTCAAAGAAAAATAAATAAACTTAAACAATTTCTAGTGATGGCGTAATTATTAGGGTCAACAACTGACCTTAAAACTTCACATCACAGCTTCTCCAGATGAAAAGGCCAGTTAAGTGTTTCTCCTCATCAAAGCCACAATAAAGGTTCAGTAAAGCATTTCTTTTCAAAGAGGAGACAGAAGATGTAATCCTCTGGTCTTTTTCAACTAATATTAAGCTACAACATCACTTTTGTGCAAAGCCTTGCAAGCCCTTGCTAAATGTTTTCAAAGCAATGCATTTCTTGCACTGTGCAGGACATTGGTGAGATTGGGCACTGATGTTGGACAAAACGGCCTGGCATGCAATCAACCTTCCAGTTTATCTTAACAGTGTTAAGTGGGGTTGAGGTCAGGGCTCCGTGCAGGGTGGTGGAGTCCCTCCAAAACAAACTTTAATTTTGTGTGGACCTCGCTTCATAAACTGGCACATTTAAGCTAAATCAGATAAGGGCTTTTCCCAAAGTACTGCCACAAAGTTGGAAGCAAATAGAATAGAATGCCTTTATTTGTCATATATACATATACAGGTGTACAGTACAATGAAGTTCTTTCTTCGCATATCCCAGCTTGTTTTGGAAGCTGGGGTCAGAGTGCAGGGTCAGCCATTGTACGACGCCCCTGGAGCAGAGAGGGTTAAGGGCCTTGCTTAAGGGCCCAACAGTGGCTGCATGGCAGAGCTGGGATTCAAACTCTCAACTTTTCAGTTGATAACCCAAAGCTCTACCCACTAGGCTACCACTGTCCCAAAAGCAGAAATTCCCTAACCAGGAATCGAACCCGGGTCGCGGCGGTGAAAGCGCTGAATCCTAGCCAATAGACCCCAGGGAGATTATTGGTTATGTTTGAAGTGGGTCTGTCCGAAAACCTAGTGAGCTCTCTACATAGACGCATTTTACATCATCATACGAGCGCTCCTGAGAAGAAAGCTGTACGAATTCTTATATGCCTTAAAATGTTGCCTTATTTTGAAGCGATAATTTGACTGAATAATGAAGGATGCTTCTTTATGCCTAGTTCACACTACACTATTTTTGCCCTGATTTTCGCTTGCCGACTGGTCGCCGCTAGATGTGGCGGCTTGGGAGCAACTTGGCGTTCGCTCTGGGTTCGAAACTCGGCTATCGATCGATGTGCGAGAACTGTTCAACAACTCGATCCGAGCAGATCGCCGATCGCTGAAGAAAACTATCTAGCATGCTAGATATCTGGATCAGTTGGCCGACTTGCAGTGAGTGCGGTGTCGAACTACAGCCAATGATAACGCAAGATCCGGGGTTTGGAAACCCAGAGGAGGAGTTGTAAAAACACGAGACAGGGGCATAATATAGTTTCTATCACAATACATCTGCATACACTCAAGCTTTACAGTATTTGTAACCTTATCATCCATGCCAAACCAATACCAACGCTGCATTGCAAAAAAAAAAAATTATTAACCTCCAACTCACTACAGAACAAAACAATCCCTGCTGGTCATGTTGCCAAATCCACTCAGATTCATTTGTTTTTCCCTATTTCTTTTATGCTGCACATCAGCGCACAAATGACTTTGATCGCTTGATTATTGTTGACATGCATTTTTGGACGTGGTATCATTAAATTCCTCGTCACTTCATGGAGGAAAATGTTAGCTGGCATACTAGCGGGTTGTGCCGCCCCAGCCCATTGGTTTTAAATGGCCGGAGGCTAACTGTGTTGGCTTAGTAAGCGAAAACTGCGGTGACGTAGTTGCCGTAATCGTTGTCTAGGTAGTGAAATCTAAATAATCTGCCTTATAAGTCGATGTCTTATTAGAATCCTCTCTACATAGGCAGCTGCATAGGTAGGCAGTAGGCAGCAAGGCAGCTCACTAGGTTTTTGAACAGAACCAGTAGGTGACATGGCTAAAACACCTTAAAATAATAATTACACTGTCTGTAGTTTTGCATGTGACATATACACCGATCAGCCAGAACATTAAAACCACCTCCTTGTATCTACACTCACTGTCCATTTTATCAGCTCCACTTTGCACTTTGTAGTTCTACAATTACTGACTGTAGTCCATCTGTTTCTCTGCATGCTTTGTTAGCCCCCTTTCATGCTGCTCTTCAATGGTCAGGACCCCCACAGGACCACTACAGAGCAGGTATTATTTGGGTGGTGGATCATTCTCAGCACTGCAGTGACACTGACATGGTGGTGTCGTGATAGTGTGTGTTGTGCTGGTATGAGTGGATCAGACACAGCAGCACTGATGGAGTTTTTAAACACCTCACTGTCACTGCTGGACTGAGAATAGTCAACCAACCAAAAATATCCAGCCAACAGTGCCCTGTGAGCAGCATCCTTCGACCACTGATGAAGGTCTAGAAGATGACCAACTCAAACAGCAGCAATAGATGAGCGATCGTCTCTGACTTTACATCTACAAGGTGGACCAACTAGGTAGGAGTGTCTAATAGAGTGGACAGTGAGTGGACACAGTATTTAAAAACTCCAGCAGCGTTGCTGTGTCTGATCCACTCATACCAGCACAAAACACACTAACACACCACCACCATGTCAGTGTCAATGCAGTGCTGGGAATGATCCACCACCTAAATAATACCTGCTCTGTAGTGGTTCAGGGAGAGTCCTGACCACTGAAGAACAGCATAAAAGGGGGCGAACAAAGCATGCAGAGAAACAGATGGACTACAGTCAGTAATTGTAGAACTACAAAGTGCTTCTATATGGTAAGTGGAGCTGATAAAATTGATTTCTGACTTCAGTCTCCACATCACGAGTGGAAATAATCACCACTAATGAGCATAGTTTTCTTGTACATAAAAGCCATGCAGCAGGACACATAAAACAAGTTTTGCTCTGTTGGAACACAGTGATATCTTCATATTTTTACACTCAGGAAAATTGCTACAGAAGTATTCAACAATAAACAAGCTGTTTTATGCTTAAGAAACAGGCCATAACATGCAAAAAAAAGACTGCCAATTTTTTTAATGGCAAAACAAAACCCTTATTTTCTTCTTTCCTGTTTCATGACTTTTTTTCTCAATGACACACTCACTGCTGAAATAGCTTACAGGCTTATCTTCTCCTCTCATCAGACGATTGGCAGACTGCCACATATAAGATTTGACTGAGACACAGCCAGATTGGCATACCGGCAATTATTTGGTCATATCTAGGCCTGATGCTGACTGCTTAGCTTTCTGTCTGTCTTTTTTTAAACCTGTAAGCACAATTATGTATTTCCACATTTTCTTCCTACTCCCCAGCAGCCCTCCTTTACAGTGGTCATGAATGCTGTTTTCTTTAAGCACAGGGAAAACCTTTGTAGGTGTTTTGGGTGTGAGATTTTCTACCCAGGAAATGTAGTGTCTTCATATAACACTCATATATTGAATGACAAAATAAATGGCAGCTACAATACACAGCCTACCTTAATGGTTGAATGTAAACCTAGAACATCCAGCAATGGTGCAAAAATTGGTTGGTAGTTTCCAAACTTAGTTACCTAAGTTGTGTTTTTAGCTGCTGTACACTTCGACACCTTTTTTTTTTAAATTTTCTATTTTTCCAACCTTTCCCCCCCAATTTTCTCCCCCTAATCTAGTCGTGTTCAATTACCCTGATTGCATCCTCCACTGATTCAACCCTCCACCGCTGACTGAGGACGCTTCTCAACTGACACACGCCCCCTCCGTCGAGTCGAGTTCATATACCGGTCAGCACTGTGCACCGAGAGCCACACCCTGATCAGCATTATTCCTTAGCCCTGTGCAGGTGCCATCAATCAGCCAGCAGGGGTCATAATTGCATCAGTTATGAGGACCTATGATTCAGCTTGCCCCTAAACCTATCGACAACAGCCAATCGTTGTTCATGCATCCGCCCAGCCCAGCCAGATGGCAAAGCTGATATTCGATACGATGTATTCGAAAACCCAGCTCTGGTGTGCTAGCGTATTTTACCGCTGTGCCACCTGAGCGGCTACACTTCGACATCTTGGACATTTTCACTAACCGATTGCTAACTGAATTGCTGTAGGATTGCTAGGTCCGCCTCATAGTGCAAATTAACCAGTAAATGTGAGGAACTTGAATGCTATGCGAATGGAAAATGGAATGGAAAATCGCTAAACACAAACATTGAATTTCGTGTCACGTGACGTAGGGACTTATTTATAAGTTATTGCTTAATAAAGCACATTTAAAACAAACTAATGTATCCCATATCTGTGTACATTATGCCAAAAAAGGAAAAGCCATTTAAAAATAGACCAATATTTAAACTGAAGAAGTATTCTGAACAGTCAGAAAACAACCCAGTGTAAAATGGTAAAAGTATAATGTCACAGCAATGCTTTTTTTAGTAGCAGGGACATGTAATCTGGTCAGGACTGACTTGATGATATACACTGATCAGTCATAACATTAAAACCACCTTCTTGTTTCTACACCCCACTGTCCATTTTATCAGCTCCACTTACCATATAGAAGCACTTTGTAGTTCTACAATTACTGACTGTAGTCTATCTGTTTCTCTACATACTTTTTAGCCTGCTTTTACCCTGTTCTTCAATGGTCAAGGTCTGGTCCCACAGAGCAGGTATTATTTGGGTGTTGGATCATTCTCAGCACTGCAGTGACACTGACGTGGTGGTGGTGTGTTAGTGAGTGTTGTGCTTGTATGAGTGGATCAGACACAGCAGCCTTGCTGGAGTTTTTTTTTAATACCGTCCACTCACTGTCCACTCTATTAGACACTCCTACCTAGTTGGTCCACCTTGTAGATGTAAAGTCAGAGACGTTCGCTCATCTATTGCTGCTGTTCGAGTTGGTCATCTTCTAGACCTTCATCAGTGGTCACAGGATGCTGCCCATGGGGTGCTGTTGGCTGGATATTTTTGGTTGGTGGACAATTCTCAGTCCAGCAGTGACAGTGAGGTGTTTAAAAACTCCAGCAGTGCTGCTGTGTCTGATCCACTCATACCAGCACAACACACACTAACACAACACCACCATGTCAGTGTCTATATGCGTCTATATAGTAAGTGGAGCTGATAAAATGGACAGTGTGTGCCATTGAGGTGGTTTTAATGTTATGGCTGATCGGTGTATAGTGCATAGGACAGCAAGATCTTAAAGAAAAACAAATCTCTGCCTGAAAGCTTAAATTAAAAAGGAAGTTTGTCTTTCAGCAACAGAATGATCCAAACACACCACCAGAGCAAATGTGAAGTGGTTTTAAATGAAAGAAAAATAATGTCCTCGAATGGCCCAGTCAGAGTCCTAATCTTCACCCCATTAAACATTTGTGGCTTAGACCTCAAGCTAGTTTTACATCACCGCTTCCCATTAAACCAAGCAGAATTGGCTTTAAATTGCTCCATCGCACTGTGTAAAAGTAACTGGGACTCGGCCAAAATGACAACAGATTCCAATAGTGAACAAAAGTGGCCTAAAAATAATTTCTAAACAGGAAAGTGGTTTGTTTTTGTTTTTTAATGAAACACAGACATTTAACTGAGAAAATAAATGATTCAAAGATTAGATTTTAAGTTTAATACTATTTCCAGATCGTGACCATTGTTTACTTGAAGACAACGTTAATTTATTGCTTGTTTTTCTTTTTTATCTACATCTCTAGATCAGAATCTTTTTACTGACCCAGGAGTCATTTCCTTTCTAGTGTTTACTACCACTGCAATGGCTGTTGCACATTTCATTTAAAGGGAATTATTATCTGGTTACTAATATTGGTCTATTGGTTTATATTGGTCTAAGTGTTATATAGCTAGATACACAGATCAACCATAACATTAAAACCACCTCCTTGTTTCTACACTCACTGTCCATTTTATCAGCTCCACTTACTATATAGAAGCACTTCATAGTTCTACAATTACTGACTGAATCTGTTTCTCTACATACTTTGTTAGCCTGCTTTTACTCTGTTCTTCAATGATCAGGACCCCCACAGGACCACCACAGAGCAGGTATTATTTAGGTGGTGTATCATTCTCAGCACTGCAGTGGCACTGACATGGTGGTGGTGTGTTAGTGTGTGTTGTGCCGGTATGAGTGGAGTTTTTAAACGCCGCTGCTGGAGTTTTTAAATACCATGTCCACTCACTGTCCACTCTATTAGACACTCCTACCTAGTTGGTCCACCTTGTAGATGTAAAGTCAGAGACAATCCGTTGCTGCTGTTTGAGTTGGTCATCTTCTAGACCTTCATCAGTGGTCACAGGACGCTGCCCACGGGGCGCTGTTGGCTGGATATTTTTGGTTCATGGACTATTCTCAGTCCAGCAGTGACAGTGATGTGTTTATAAACTCTGCTTTATAAAAGCTGCTGTGTCTGATCCACTCATACCTGCACAACACACACTAACACACCACCACCATGTCAGTGTCACTGCAGTGCTGAGAATCATCCACCACTTAAATAATACCTGCTCTGTGGGGGTCCTGGGAGAGTCCCGACTATTAAAGAGCAGCATGAAAGGGGGCTAACAAAGCATACAGAGAAACAGATGGACTACAGTCAGTAATTGTAGAACTACAAAGTGCTTCTATAAGGTAAGTAGAGCCGATAAAATGGACAGTGAGTGTAGAAACAAGGAGGTGGTTTTAATGTTAGGGGTCAGTGGTAGCCTAGTGGGTACAGCTTTCAACCGGAAGATTGGCAGTTCAAATCCAGTCTCTGCTATGCAGCCACTATTGGGTCCTTGAGCAAGGTCCTTAACCCTGTCTGCTCCAGGGGCGCCGTACGATGGCTGACCCTGCGCTCTGACCACAGCTTCCAAACAAGCTGGGATATGCGAAGAAGGAATTTCATTGTACTGTACATCTGTATATGTATATATGATAAATAAAGTACATAAAAAAAATGTTAATGCTGATCGGTGTAAATTAATAATAATAATATTGTTGAAAGGAAGCTGTTAGGCTGCTTAGTTATTTCCTTTAACACTACAAAACACTTTTCAATTTCGTTGTATAAGTGTACAATGTGCAATGACAATAAAGGATTCGTATTCGTATACAAACACACTCATGATCTGACTTATTAGAGGAAGTGCTTATTTTATCTTACCAGGCATGACAGTCTTGTCACAGGCAACACATTTGGAAGAGAACTCGTTGCAGTAGCAGTCGTTGCAGAGCAAAGCCTCATCCTGGCTGGTAAAAGGTTCATCAGCGAGTGAGCGGTCGCATCGGAAACAGCGGAAGCAGTGCTCGTGATAGTGCCTATCTTCATAAAACAGCTCCTGCACACGCACACACAATAGTTTTTTTTTTTTTTTTTTTACATTTACTTTGCCTTTTTGTTTTCATTGGAGACAGTATGACCTCAATATATTTCATGCAAACATATTCCAAAGAAAGTTGAGACGGTAAAGCATTTACCACTTTGTAATTTTGCCAGTCCTTCTCACAAAACTTAAGACGTTTTGGCCCAGAGGATACCAAGTGATTAAGTATTTCTTTATAATGGGTACTGTGTTCACGATACAATTTTTCCCAATTTTTTAAACAAAATTAAATTGAAGACAAATTATGATTATGAATAAAAGTTCCTTTTATTATTTATTAAAACAAATAAATAAATAAAATACTGTATTTGTGCTTATCTTTTATTTATCTAAATAATGAATGTCCTTTTATTTCTGAGGTAGGTACAAACTATGCAAAACAAAGCTGCACATTTCCCTTTTCGTGTAAAAAAAAAAAAACTGAAATGAAACAAATCCCACATTAAATAAATAAATGAATAATACAAATAAAGAAAGTATCCTCACATAAATACATTTGGCTGGGAAATTCTGAACCTGGCAACCCTGTAGTGACGTCAAACAGGCGAGGTGAAGAGCGCCAGTGCCCTCTGCTGTTTAAAGTGAATATCGATTCATTATACATGTAAACCGATTTGAATTGTTACACATGTCTTGTGGTGCATCGTTACATCCCTACTTTGGTAACATTCAAGACAGGATGGGTAATCATTGGTTACACAAGATCAGTCCAATCAGTTCAAGTCTTTAATGTCAAACACAGTCATGGACAATTTTGTATCTCCAGTTCACCTCACTTGCATGTCTTTGGACTGTGGGATGAATCCGAAGCTCGCAGACACGGGGAGAACAAGCCAATCCCAAACAGAAAGGACCGTTCCACCTGGGAATCAAACCAAGGACCTTCTTGCTGCGAGGCGTCACAGTTTGTCAATGTGTAAATCAGCTTTATACTGATGATTTTATTGTACATGTGTGTATGTCATATAAAAAGGCACCAGGGGCGTATTTGCAGGGGTGCGAGGCCCAGCCGTTATGCCTCTGGTGTAAGTGTGTGTATACACAGACAGTAAAGAGGCAGAGGGAGTGTGACTTACAGCTTGCATGCCAAACAGCCAAGAAAAACACAAAAGTTTATTTATTGCCTGGTGTCCCTCAGCATCTATAAATCAACAACCTGTTTAGTGCAAATACAGATCTTTAGATCTGAATCTCCTTCCTGCCTCGAGACAAATTTCCCGTCTAGTTTTCTACCGCAATAAAGCCACTTTACCGACTGCTATTTTTCCTTTAAAGGAAAGTAAACTTATGCTATACTGGTAAAAGAATTTTACAAGGCCTGTCGTACATAGAAAAAGTTGAGGCATTTAGTGAAATGAAATTCCCAATGTTTTCACTCACCAATTTTACATTATTTTGGGGCAGCACGGTGGCTAAGTGGGTAGCACTGTTGCCTCACAGCAAGAAGGCCCTGGGTTCGATTCCCAGGTGGGGCGGTCCGGTTCCTTTCTGTGTGGAGTTTGCATGTTCTCCCTGTGTCCGCGCGGGGTTCCTCTGCGTGCTCCAGTGTCCTCCCACAGTCCAAAGACATGCAAGTGAGGTGAATTGGAGATACTAAATTGTCCATGACTGTGTTCTATATAACTTTGTGAACTGATGAACCTTGTGTAATGAGTAACTACCGTTCATGTCTGTGGTTGCTTATGACTGATTGACTTTTTCACAATGCAGCACATTTTGCATGACCAAATAACACAAAAATAACATAATATTTGGCACACTGCTACTCTGTTACTGTCCTGCACCAGACCCCCACAACCCTAACCAGGATTCCTTCATATGAAAATCTCCTAGTTTGCTTATATTATATAATAGAAGCCTTCAAGGCACCCAGGGGGTGCAGTAGGATATTCCACTAGCTAAACACCCTGGTTAGAATCCCGGCTCTGCTACCAGTCAGCTGGGCGGCATCTAGCGGGCACAACTGGCAGTGCCTGCAGCAGACACAAATTGGCCATCGTGTCTGCTGTGTGGGGAAATGACCGGACTGTGTGGGTGGGGTCTTCAAATGCTGTGCAAGAACCCTGGCTAGCAGACTGAGGTGCCTGTGCAGAAGCACTGGCGTAAAGAAGGGGTCCGGTAGGACCGCATACACGTCGAAGGGCATGTGAGCAGCAATAATGGGGAGAGAAAGGAAGATAATGCATGAATAAATAGGAAATAATAATAGGGTATAAAAAAAGCCTTCTTTGAGTATAATAGAAGCTTTTTTTCCAACTATTTTGCTGCTGATTTACTTGTGTTTTTGGGTTGTGGTTCTATATACATACCATTACATAATACATAAATACAGCAGGTTGTCTAGACCCTAAAACAGCAAAGTTGCTGAAGTATGATACTTTCTCCACCCTACTTCACAGATGGAATTAACATGTTGGTGTACATTTATTTATTTATTAGGATTTTAACGTCATGTTTTACACACTTTGGTTACATTCATGACAGGGCAGGTAATTACTGGTTACACAAGATTCATCAGTTCAAGTTTAATGTCAAACACAGTCAAGAACAATTTTGTATCTACAATTTAACTCACTTGCACGTCTTTGGTCTGTGGGAAGAAACCGAAGCTCCCAAAGGAAACCCAGGCAGACACAAGGAGAACATGCAAACTCCACACAGAAAGGACCCAGACTGCTCCACTTGGGAATCAAATCGATGACATTCTTGCCGTGACGCGACAGTGCTACCCACTAAGCCACTGTGCTGCCCCTATTAGGATTTTAACGTCATGTTTTATACACTTTGGTTACATTCATGACAGGTACGGTAGTTACTGGTTACACAAGATTCATCAGTTCACAAGTTCAATATCGAACACAGTCATGGACAATTTTGTATCTACAATTCACCTCACTTGCATGTCTTTATACTGTGGGAGGAAACCCACGCAAACACAGGGAGAATATGCAAACTCCACACAGAAAGGACCCAGACCGCTCCACCTGGAAATCGAACCCAGGACCTTCCTGCTGTGAGGTGACAGTGCTACCCACCGAGCCGGATACAGTGCTAACAGCACAAGCTCATTTCTTCAAGTGGAACAGCAAACTCCAATTTATAATCATTACTCTAGATTGTTACATTTTTTATGTCTAAGTCTAGGCTGTGACATTGTAAAAAAAGTGTATTCACTATTATGCACTATTGCTTATGTCTTACAGATTTTTCTAGACTGATGACACAAATGATCAGACTGCAGTTTATGAGTAATTGCAGCATTAATCCAAGTAAAGATAAATAGCACACTGTCCTTTTAGAAAGATTTTAAGTCATTTTCAAAAAATCAAAAAATAGTCATTTTTTATTTATTGAGGGGATAAACCTACCCTTGCGTCATGGCCGATCAGCTCCTTGCACTCATCACAGGTGTTGGCGAACAGGCTGTCGTAGCAGGGAATGCAGTATGGGTTGTCTTCAGACTGGATGTACTTTCTTCCATACAGAGATTCCTTGCAGCTGTCACAATCGAAACGCTCACTCATGTTGCTCCAGGTCCGAGTCGATCTCTAAAAAGCACAAAGCACAGACAGTCAGGGAAGATACAATAAGCCATCATTCGCAAATGTGTAAGGAGGCAGGAGGGAGGGATGCAAAATACAGTGTCTATTAACTTTTATAGCTTTGATAGCAGGTCAGGGACAAAGACAGCTGCTGGTAACTCTACATTCTACTTTCCATACTGTCATTACACACATTTTGCATATGCAGGTTTGAATAAAGCGGTTATGAAAGGACAGCCGGCAAGGTAAGAGTACGCAGGAGGGTTAAAGGAAAATCAGTAACCAGCTGCTGAATGTACAAACATTTCCCAGCTGTACATGTAAATGTTAAGGCAGGAAATGTACAGACCACCAAAGGAGAAGATAAACAAAGAAGAGTAAGTGTGTGTACTGATGATGAATTATACCAAAGTAAGGACCGACAAAAACATAACTTCTTATTCCACACATTACCACAGCACATTTTTCACAACACATCACAGCTGAAGCAGGTTTCATTAAGGGAGGTTATTGAGTTCTTAATGGTTTTATCAGGCTGTAACCCAACTTTAGGTCATACAGACTAGCAGTAGGTTTTAAGATAAGCAATATTGTGTAGGGGTTGAATTAAAAATATCTTACTATTTTAAAGTACTACATAATTTATTTTCTTTGGTCATTTGCTATATTGTGTTGGTTCCCCTTTTGCTGCCCCATACGCAACACTGTGATGCACGGTGTATTCTGACACCTTTCTATCAGAACCAGCATTAACTTCTTCAGCAATTTGAGCTACAGTAGCTTGTCTGTTGGATTGGACCACATGGGCCAGCCTTCACTCATGACCCTGTCGCCGGTTTACCACTGTTCCTTCCTTGGACCACTTTTGATAGATACTGACCACTGCAGGCAGACCGGGAACACCCCACAAGAGCTGCAGTTTTGGAGATGTTCTGACCCAGTCGTCTAGCCATCACAATTCAGCCGTTGTCAGACTCGCTCAAATCCTTACGCTCGCCCATTTTTCCTGCTTCTAACACATCAACTTTGAGAATAATATATCCCACCCACTAACCCACTAATCAGTGTTATTCACTTTACCTGTCAGTGATCATAACGTTATGCCTGGTCGGTGTAGATTATAACTTAATATTACTTAAAATTATAACAATATGTGCTCAAAGTTCATTCATTCATTCATTTGTCTGTTTTACCATCGCTTTATCCTATTCAGGGTCGTGGTGGGTTCAATACACCGGGCGAAAAGTAAAAAAAAAGCCTGGACAAGTTGCCATTCCATCCCAGGTCGAACACACACACACACAGCAATTTTAGCTTTTCCAATTAACCTGACTTAAGGGTTGGGAGGAAACTGAGATCACAGAGGAAACCCACACTGACACGAGGAGAACATGCAAACTCCACACAGTAAGGACCTGGACCGCTCCACCTAGGAATCAAACCCAGAACCGTCTTGCTGTGAGGCAAATGTGCTGCACTACATAAAGTTTTTAAGCAAAAAAGGTACATGCAACATCATTTGCTCCTTCTAGATGTGAGGGGAACCTGGCGTGTTGCACCGAAAATGTTAAAAACTCACTACAGACTTTATTACAGGTTGTACTGAATAATGAAGAACTCCAATTGCTTGTTTATTCTTTTCGATAGTTATAACTTTTAGTTCAAATTAATTTTGTGCATATATGTGTAAATCTAATTCATTCAACTTAATCTCCAAATCACGCAAGAAGGATGAAGGTCCCTGCTGAGTCTGGTTCCTCTGTTTTTTATTTTTTTATTTTAGGCGTTTTTCTCCCATTTTCTCCCAATGTAGTGTAGTCCAATTTGTGTTCTGCTGCGAGGTATTCCTGGTTTTTTTTTATTTTTTATATCTATATTGCTGCTCATGCCTCCTCCAACCTGCGCGCAGCCCTTAACGGAACCCTTTTTTTTTCCACCCATGCACTCTGAACAGGCGCCTCTATCCGCCTCAATCAGGGTCCTTAGTTTAGTATAGACAAAGGCGCAGAGCTTGGGGGTTCTTGGTCATAGAAACTTGTGGTGATCAGGGATGTTGGGTTGCTGTCGTTCTGCCTCTCTTGTCCAATCACTCCGGTTTGGGTAGGAGAGGTGGGCGCTGATGTCCTGTGGAAGCCTTCATGACCTTGTTACCTGCTCGCTCTCCCTTTTAGTTATGCTGTAATAATTAGGGCTGCCGGAGTCTAAAACTCTCTGTAAAACTGTTTTACTCAACTAGCATTGTACATTATTAACTACATTCTCTGTTGTTTTACTCCAAAGGCATTCTGATGGAAACCTGTTTACGCGAGGTTAAGGATTAAAGTCGAGACTGCTGTGACAACTATGCTGCTCCTGCCGGATATGACGGGTCTGGAGTAATTGCACCAAGAATGACAAGAACTCACTACAGACTTTATTAAAGACTAGACCGAATAACAACTCTATTATTATTTATTTATCTATTTATTACCAGTTATAACTTTTAGATCATTTAATTCTGTGTTTGTATGCTTTGTGTAAATCGTGTATTTATTTAAAGTATCCTCCAGGCCACCCAAGAAGGATGGGCCCTGCTGAGTCTGGTTCCTCTCAAGGTTTCTTCCTTTAATTTTCAGGGAGTTTTTCCTTGCCACAGTCGCCCTCGGCTTGCTCAACAGGGGTTTTTGTATCTGTTGGTCCTGGATTTTGTAAAGTTGCTTTGAGACATGTCTATTGTAAAAAGCGCTATATAAATAAAGTTGACTTGACTTGACTTACACAACGTTTGAAGACCCCGCCCACATATTCCGGTCATCCCTACCTGCAGGCACTGCCAATTGTGCCCGCTTCATGGCGCCCAGCTGGCAACATCGAGTTTCAGACCGATGAATTCGGAGTTTTTCTTTGCCAATGTCGCCATCGGCTTGCTCATCAGGGGATTATGGTCTTTGGTCCTGGATTCTGTAAAGTTGCTTTGAGTCAATGTCTATTGTCAAATGCACTATACAAATACATTTGATTTGACTGAACTTGATTTGGTGTTGGCGTAAGCAACAGTCAAAGTGAGAAACGATACTGGCTCACATCACACTGGAGTAACAGACGCATGCAGTCGGTCTACATTACAATTCACATTACAGTGTTACATTTAAAAAGAAAGTAGCCTCAATTTAACTGATCATAAGTGTGAACACCATGCATAAAAGGCTTAAATAAAACAGTCATTACTATGTAATATTATTTCAGCCTAGATACAGTTGTGTTCAAAATAATAGCAGTCCAACATCACTAACCAGATCAATCACTGTTTTTGGTAGAAATTATATTTATACATGGCAAAAAACTTACTAATAGGTGTAGTAGAGTAATAAAAAACCAACAGACCCAACAATCATGACATGCATGCTGCTGATTCTGTGTAATTGAATAAGTATCTAAAAGGGGCGTGTTCAAAATAATAGCAGTGTAAAGTTCAATTAGTGAGGTCATTCATTCTGTGAAAAAATGGGTGTCAAACAGGTGGCCCTTATTAAAGTATAAAAGCAGCAGATGTTGTACATGCTGGTTATAGTGCATTTCTCTCTAAAAAAAAACAGTAAAATGGGTCGTTCCAGACATTGTTCAGAAGAACAGCGTACTTTGATTAAAAAGTTGATTGGAGAGGGAAAAACATAAAAAAGTGCAGAAAATTATAGGCAGCTCAGCTAAAATGATTTCAAATGCTTTAAAATGGCAACCAAAACCAGAAAGACGTGGAAGAAAATGGAAAACTACCATTCGGATGGATTGAAAAATAGCCAAAATGGCAATGATCAGCTCCAGGGAGATCAAAGAAGGTCTAAAGTTACCTGTGAGTACTGTGACGGTTAGAAGACGCCTGTGTGAAGCCAAGCTATCAGCAAGAAGCCCCCGCAAAGTCCCATTGTTGCAAAAACGACATGTGCTGAAGAGGTTACAATTTGCCAAAGAACACATTCACTGGCCTAAAGAGAAATGGCGCAACATTTTGTGGACTGATGAAAGCAAGATCGTTCTTTTTGGGTCTAGTGGCCGCAGACAGTTTGTCAGACGACCCCCGAACACTGAATTCAAGCCACAGTACACTGTGAAGACAGGTGGCACAAGCATCATGATATGGGGATGTTTCTCATACTATGGTGTCGGGCCTATTTATCGCATACCAGGGATCATGGATCAGTTTGAATACATCCAAATACTTGAAGAGGTCATGTTGCCTCATGCCAAAGAGGAAATGCCCTTGAAATGGATGTTTCAACAAGACAATGACCCCAAACACACCAGTAAGCGTGCAACATCTTGGTTTCAGACCAACAAGATTAATGTTATGGACTGGCCAGCCATCTCCGGACCTTAAACCAATAGAAAACTTGTGGGGTGACATCAAAAATGCTGTGTCTGAGGCAAAACCAAGAAATGCAGAGGAATTGTGAGATGTGGTCCAATCGTCCTGGGCTGGAATACCTGTTCACAGGAGCCAGAAGTTGGTTGACTCCATGAAACAGTGGTTATACAACTGATTATTAGTTTAGTGGTTTACAAGAAAGCTAAATATTGAAGCATTTTTCAGTTTAAACAGTAAATGTTTGAGTTTGTAAAGAAAAATGCAGACACTTCTATTTTTTTTTGAACAGCCTAATATTCCTTTTTCTTCACTTTCTGTAAAGTAATAACACATTTGATCAATTTTAATTCATGTTTTGATTTGGAAAAGAATGTGCAGTGTTGTCAATGCATTTGTGTGTATGAAAATAAAAGCTATTATAAGAATTCTGAGCTTTATTCACTTTTTTAAACACACTGCTATTATTTTGAACACAACTGTACATGATCAAACTGCAAGGAACACATCACAACATGCTGCTTAAGCGTCTCCCTCCACCCAGGGATGAAATAATGGAGCACTCCTTAGATTCTATTAGTGCTGCCAGTCTTACACGAGCCCAGAGGAATTACATAATCCCTGTCTGGAGGATAAAAGCAAGCAACCACAGCTCTCTCATTTCCTGCTGTCCCTTCTCGGGTAACAAAAAAGTCCAAATAAGTAGGGGTGTGTGGCGTTCAGATAAAAGGAACACTGTCTATCCTTAAGATTTATAAATAATCATCTGATTACAAAATAATCTGAAAAATGCAGCTTTGTGGTAGTATGACACCACTTACCCTCTCCCAAGAGGTGCTTTAAGAGCTACTTCACACTACATTGAGTCGTAAATTAGGGAGTGTTACTGTTCAGCTCCTGTGGCCCGAGGCTGTCCCTGCATCTCGTCACTAGTGAGGGAACCTACTAATGCAGGAACTGTAAACCCCTGTTCTGCTCAGTAGGAGGGACAGATGAGCATACAGCGCACTTGGAAAGTATTCAGACATCTTGACCTTTTGCCCACGTTGTGTTGTGGACTTGATTTTGAAAGGATATCGTTTGTACCCATTGACCAACACCTTTTTACCCATAAAGAGGTGAAAACATGGTTTTGGTATTTCAAAAATACACTGATCAGCCATAACATTAAAACAGCCTCCTTGTTTCTACACTCACTGTACATTTTATAACTTCTACTTACCATATAGAAGCACTTTGTAGTTCTACAATTACTGACTGTAGTCCATCTGTTTCTCTGCAAGCTTTGTTAGCCCTCTTTCATGCTGTTCTTCAATGGTCAGGACTCTCCCAGGACCACTACAGACCAGGTATTATTTAAGTGGTGGATGATTCTCAACACTGCAGTGACGCTGACATGGTGGTGGTGTGTTAGTGTGTGTTGTGCTGGTATGAGTGGATAACACACAGCAGCGCTGATGGAGTTTTAAAACACCTCACTGTCACTGCTGGACTGAGAATAGTCCACCAACCAAGAATATCCAGCCAACCGCGCCCTGTGGGCAGCATCCTGTGACCACTGATGAAGATCTAGAAGATGACCAACTCAAACAGCAGCAATAGATGAGCGATCATCTCCGAGTTTACATCTACAAGGTGGACCAACTAGGTAGGAGTGTCTAATAGAGTGGACAGTGAGTGGACACGGTATTTAAAAACTCCAGCAGCACAGCTGCATCTGATCTGCATCAACTAAATAATATCTGCTCTGTGTTGGTCCAGTAGGGGTCCTGACCACTGACGAACAGGGTGAAAGCAGGTTAAAAAGGTATGTAGAGAAACAGATAGACTACAGTCAGTAATTGTAGAACTATAAAGTTCTTCTATATGGTAAGTGGAGCTGATAAAATGGACAGTGAGTGTAGAAACAAGGAGGTGGTTTTAATGTTATGGCTGATCAGTGTTTATTAATAATCAAAACCTGGTTCAGTCCTGGCTTTGGTTTCTCTAGAAACTCTTCTTATATTTCAAAAACATGCCAGTACGGATGTCCAACACTCATAATTATCCATGTTTGAAGATGGGAAGGTCAGACAGGGCTTCTCCCCCACTGCTGTGATATCTCCAGGACTCACTGGGCTGTTGGCTGAGTGGTGGGATGACTCACGTGGAGATTAGAGCAACTCTCTGTACATGACAAAACTCTGTGTGAGGCCTCATTACTGGCTGGTGAACAAGGAGCAGCCGGCTATGATTACATTTCAAAGGGTGCGTGTGATAGTGTGTGACCATCCTGTGGCCAGAACGGGATGGTGCAAGTGGCAGAGGGTTGTAATAGGCAACAGCAAATTGGAAACGACTAAATTGGGGGATAAAAGGAAACCCCTTCCTCCACCACCACCACCAAGAGACATACTCAATCATGTCTGTGTACATGCCTGGTCGGCTAATAGCACAATCGAGATCTGAACTCAGCAATTTGTTTGCATTTTTCCCATAATCTAGTCATATCCAATTACCTGATTGCATTACGCTTCCTCTCTACTGATGCTGATCTCCACTTCTGATTGAGGACAGCGAGACACAAGCCCTCTCCAACACGTGTGCAGTAGCCGACTGCATCTTTTCACCTGCACGAGGCGAGTTCATATGCAGATCAGCTTTGTGTACGGAGAGCCACACCCTGATCAATGCATTATTCCTCGATCCCATGCAGGCCCCATCAATCAGCCAGCAGAGGTCGTAATTGCATCAGGCTTCCCACCCTGTATGAACAACAAGCCAATCTTTGTTTATGTAGCCCAGCATAGCTGGATGGCAGAGCTGAGTTTCGAACCGACGAGTTCGAAATGTCAGCTCTGGTGTGCTAGTGTGTTTTACCGCTGCACCACCTAAGTGGAAAGTGACCCACATTTTGTATGATTTTTACCGTGACCTAGGAAACACAAACAATGCATCAAAACAAAACACACACAAAAAATTATGGCAATCTGGTCCCACTGTGGTTTACAAGATGTTACGTAACACCTCCACAAGTTCATTTTGTGTTCATGTGCCTGTTAAAATGAGTTTCTTCAAATATTATTATTTTTTGGCTTGTGACCCACCCAAGGGTCGTGACCCAGGGTTTGTAAAACCCTGTAATAGACCACTGCGCTACCAAAGTGCCACCAAAACTTATGTGTCTCTACTGAGTTTGGCACTCACATAAACATCAGTCACGTGAGGGGAAACTAAACTGCAGCAGGAATGATACTTGACACTCGCACAATAACATCCCTGTTTTCTTTTGGAGTGGTTAAACAAATATTTGTTTATGAACGCTTACAAGTATTTGAATATTAAAACTAGACAGAAACTAGCTAAAAAAAAACCCCAAAAACAGTCAGGGCCAAGCAGCTGATTTTAGCTGGTACCAGCCTCAACTGCCCAGGCTGGTCTTAAAGTTTTTAGATAGATAGATAGATAGATAGATGGATAAAGATAAAGATAAAGATAGATAGAGAGAGAGAGAGAGAGAGAGAGAGAGAGAGAGAGAGAGAGAGAGAGAGAGAGAGAGAGAGATAGATAGATAGTTAAAGATAGAGAGATAGATTGACAGATAGATAGATAGAGATAGATAAATAGATATAATTAGATAGATAGATGAATAGATATAGATATAGATAGATATAGATAGACAGTGAGAGAGATAGATAAATAGATATAATTACATAGATAAATAGATATAGATATAGATAGATAGATATAATTAGATAGATAGATGAATAGATATAGATAGACAGAGAGAGAGAGATAGATAAATAGATATAATTAGATAGATAAATAGAGATAGATATAGATAGATAGATATAATTAGATAGATAAATAGAGATAGATATAGATAGATATAATTAGATAGATAGATAAATAGAGATAGATAGAGAGAGATAGATAGATAGATCTAATTAGATAGATAGATAAATAGAGTTACAGTAGATATAGATAGATAGAGAGAGAGACAGATAGATATAATTAGATAGATAGATAAATAGAGATAGATATAGATAGATAGATATAATTAGATAGATAAATAGAGAGAGATGGATAGATATAATTAGATAGATAGATAAATAGAGATAGATAGAGAGAGATAGATAGATAGATCTAATTAGATAGATAGATAAATAGAGTTACAGTAGATATAGATAGATAGAGAGAGAGACAGATAGATATAATTAGATAGATAGATAAATAGAGATAGATAGATACAGATAGATAGATAGATAGATAGATAGATATAATTAGATAGATAGATAAATATAGATAGATAGATATAATTAGATAGATAGATAAATACAGTAGAGATAGATATACAGTAGATAGATATAGAGAGAGAGATAGATAGATAGATAGATATAATTAGATAGATAAATATAGATAGATAGATATAATTAGATAGATAGATAAATAGAGATAGATAGATAGATAGATAGATATAATTAGATAGATAGATAAATAGAGATAGATATAGATAGAGAGAGATAGATAGATATAATTAGACAGATAAATATAGATAGATAGATATAATTAGATAGATAGATAAATAGAGATAGATAGATAGATAGATAGATATAATTAGATAGATAGATAAATAGAGATAGATATAGATAGAGAGAGATAGATAGATATAATTAGACAGATAAATATAGATAGATAGATATAATTAGATAGATAGATAAATAGAGATAGATAGATAGATAGATAGATATAATTAGATAGATAGATAAATAGAGATAGATATAGATAGAGAGAGATAGATAGATATAATTAGACAGATAAATATAGATAGATAGATATAATTAGATAGATAGATAAATAGAGATAGATAGATAGATAGATAGATATAATTAGATAGATAGATAAATAGAGATAGATATAGATAGAGAGAGATAGATAGATATAATTAGACAGATAAATATAGATAGATAGATATAATTAGATAGATAGATAAATAGAGATAGATAGATAGATAGATAGATAGATATAATTAGATAGATAGATAAATAGAGATAGATATAGATAGAGAGAGATAGATAGATATAATTAGACAGATAAATATAGATAGATAGATATAATTAGATAGAGAGAGAGAGACAGACAGAGAGATAGATAGATAGAGAGAGACAGACAGAGAGAGAGAGAGACAGACAGACAGACAGACACTTTATTGATCCCAAAGGAAATTAAAGGTATTTGAAGGATTTTGGTTGCTGGTCAGCTCGCCAGCCAGCTAGACCAGCCTAATACCTGCGTCTGAGAGACCCAGCCCAGTAACCACCAATCTATCTCCATCTAACAGTTTTTAAGCAGAAAAAAGCACATCCCTGTTTTCCCCCCCCACACACCACTACAAAGCTTGCCACACCTACCATGGTGTTTACTATGATTAGAACTGCTCGGATGAGAGCGAGTATGGTCACAGTTGAGACAAGAAACAGCTTTCAAGCAGCTGTGCTGCACCTGGAACACAACCAGAAAGCCACCTGGACCACTCATCGCTACTAAGCATTGATGTGCGCTTGTAATGACTGTAATTTCCTGCCAGTGGGTGTGATTACCTCACGCTTTGATACTGACTGAACTTGTGAGTAAGCTTTACGCTGCCTGCACGGTTATAGATAAGAAACAGGAAACATCAGTCACGCATTAACAGGGCCGTACTAAATTTACGGGAAATTGTGCTTAATTTCACAGACGTCGTTTTTCAAAAATCACACATTTCACAGAAAAGTGCCACATTTCACAGTGGTCAAGAAATTACACTCATACACTGATCTGCCATAACATTAAAACCACCTCCTTGTTTCTACACTCACTGTCCATTTATCAGCTCCACTTAATATATAGAAGTACTTTGTAGTTCTACAATTACTGACTGCAGTCCATTTGTTCCTCTGCATGCTTTTTTAGCCTGCTTTCACCCTGTTCTTCAATGGTCAGGACCCCCACAAAACAGGTATTATTTAGGTGGTGGATGATTCTGCTGTGTCTGATCCACTCATACCAGCACAACACACACTAACACACCACCACCATGTCAGTGTCACTGCAGTGCTGAGAATGATCCACCCAAATAATACCTGCTCTGTAGTGGTCCTAGGAGAGTCCTGACCATTGAAGAACAGCATGAAAGAGGGCTAACAAAGCATGCAGAGAAACAGATGGACTACAGTCAGTAATTGTACAACTACAAAGTGCTTCTATATGGTAAGTGGAGCTGATAAAATGGACAGTGAGTGTAGAAATTAAATTAAAAGTGTAAATTAAATGATTAAACAATGGAAGCTACAAAACACATAGTCTACCTTAATGGTTGAATGTAAAACTAAAACATCCAGTGACGGTGTGAGGCTTTATGTTCAAAAATACTCGTCCGTGTTTTGACACCCCCACTGCGTCTACAGAATTTGTTGGGAGTTTTCCAAATTCCGTTACCAGAGTCTTCGACATCTTGGACATTGATTAATTGATTGCTAACTGAATTGCCATAGGATTGCTAGGTCCGCCTCAGTGCAAATTAACCAGTAAATGTGAGACTTGAATGCTATGTGAATGAAAAATGTTAAATGGCTCATTTCATGGTCCATGATGCGTTTTTTTTTTTTTTTTTTTTTGCATTATTCCCAATTTTCCTCCTAATCAAGTCGTATCCAATTACCTGACTGCATTATGCTTCCTCACTACTGGTACTGACCTCCACTTCTTACCGAGGAGAGCCAAGACTGACACACGCCCCCTCCGACACGTGTGCAGTAGCAAACTGCATCTTTTCACCTGCACGAGGCGAGTTCATATGCAGATTAGCTTTGTGTACGGAGAGCCACAACCTGATCAACGCATTATTCCTTGACTCTGTGCAGGCGCCATCAATCAGCCAGTAGAGGTCGTAATTGCATCAGTTATGAGATTCTATCCGGCTCCCACCCTGTGAGAACAACAAGCCAATCGTTGTTCGTGTAGATGCCCAGCCTGTCAGATGGCAGAGCTGAGTTTCAAACCGACGAGTTTGAAATGTCAGCTCTGGTGCCACCCAAACGCCCCCGTGACGCAATTTTCACGGCTGAGAATTAGGTAGGGCCTTAATTATTAAAAAACATTTGGAAATCATCTGCATCCTTACTTAAGGACCACAGATTGTATACCATTGAGGATAAAATACATACATGCACAGTACCATTTTAGGGCTGACTGTTGATGCTAGAAAGGATCACCGGGTTCAGAAGGATCAGTGCTTCTAAAAAAAATGACTGACATTATTCTAAGTGTATTTATGCCCTTAGGAGACGTGAAAGCTTTTGTTAGGATAACTTCTGTCCACGTGTATCTACAGGAGCGCTCTGCCTGGTCTGATTCCAGGAGCTGATATATACGTACGATACTGCCAAGGGTGGGATTGTTTTTACTGCACCATGGCAAGCACTTAAAACATCATACAAGCTCAGCAAAAGCAGCGAGCAAAACTGGGACGACCGAACAACTCTGACATGAGAAATGAACCAAGGGCAGCTCATGATTCGGTTCTCAGAAAGAAGAGCATGATGTCATTGTTGACCCCGGGTCACAACGTGATTGAACCCAGAAGCTGGGAACAAGAAGAAACCACTGACTGCTTTTTAAAGACTGGTTTTTGGTTAAAAGCTCTAAGGAGGGAGTGATTCTTCAAGTGTTTTTACCAAAGCAGGCAAGAAATACTTTTTGGCTCTATTATGTTCATGCTGTCAGCACTTTAAAAACACCACGTGGATTTCTGCAGGCTGTGCCACTGAGCACCAGACTTTAAATAATAACACTACACCATGTATTAAATGTATTTTAGTGTAATGTATGAATGCTCCTGCAATAGACGTCATTTGGAGACGTTAGAAAATAAAAATCAAATCAAATATTAAAGCGCTATGAAGCCAGGATTACAAAGGTTGCTATCTAAAATACAAACCAGGTCTCCTAATTTTACACTATACTAGTCACTGTAATCTAGATTTCTCACAATGTCATGCAAGATTTAAAGCTGAATTAAACAATTCAGGGTTTTAGAATAGAATAGAATGCCTTTATGTGTCATATATACACTGATCAACCATAACATTAAAACCACCTCCTTGTTTCTGCACTCAATGTCCATTTTATCAGCTCCACTTACCATATAGAAGCACTTTGTAGTTCTACAATTACTGACTGTAGTCCATCTGTTTCTCTGCATGCTGTGTTAGCCCCCTTTCATGCTGTTCTTCAATGGTAAGGACCCCAACAGGAGTGCAGAGTAGGTATTTTTTGGGTGGTGGATCATTCTCAGTACTGCAATGACACCGACATGGTGGTGGTGTGTTAGTGTGTGTTGTGCTGGTATCAGTGGATCAGACACAGCAGCGCTGCTGGAGTTTTTAAACACCTCACTGTCCCTGTTGGACAGGAAATAGTCCACCAACCAAAAAAATAACTAGCCAACAGCACCCTGTGAGCAGCGTCCAGTGACCACTGCTGAAGGTCTAGAAGATGACCAACTCAAACAGCAGCAATAGATGAGCGATCGTCTCTGACTTTACATCTACAAGATGGACCAACTAAGTAGGAGTGTCTAATAGAGTGGACAATGAGTGGACACAGTATTTAAAAACTCCAGCAGCGCTGCTGTGTCTGATCCACTCATACCAGCACAACACACACTAACACACCACCACCATGTCAGTGTCACTGCAGTGCTGAGAATCATCCACCACCTAAATAATACCTGCTCTGTGGGGGTCCTGACCATTGAAGAACAGGGTGAAAGGGGGCTAAAAAGCATGCAGAGCAACATATGGACTACAGTCAGTAATTGTAGAACTACAAAGTGCTTCTATATGGTAAGTGGAGCTGATAAAATGGACAGTGAGTGTAAAAACATGAAGGTGGTTTTAATGTTATGGCTGATCAGTGTATAAAGAGTGTCATTTGCATTTAATTAGTTTTTTTTATTCTTTTTTATTTTTTATTATTATTATTATTATTATTTAGTAGAGTTTAAGGTTGGATAGCTAATGCATCAGATTTAGCAAGTTCACTTTTTCCAGGACAGTTTCCACTCCAGGCTTGTTGATCTCAGTTCTTGCATGGGAAATTAAACATCTTGATTGGAGACATTTGTCCAAAGTTCTGTATTCAAGCACAAGCTAATCCATCATATTCACAACTCTGATGGATTAGCTTATTATTAGTATTTTTGTTATTATTTAGTTAAAGTTAGGTTAGCCAGATCTGTTGTCTAAAGTGCCCGTTGTTATTAGGTGAGTAAACAAACATGTGAGATTGTTGCTCTGCATTGAACTGGCCAATAAAATTGGCACCTTGTGTGTCCTTCTGTCTCGCACCCAGTGTTAGCAACAATAAATCAGTAAACGATGAGAGCAAAGATCGACGGAAAACATTGCTCACAACTATTCCGAGCTCATCAGAAACACTTCTGAATTTTGTTTGAGTGCAGGATCTTCTCTTCTTCCAAACAGATGGAAGTTGTGACTATGATGGATTAGCTTGTGCTTGAATACCAAACTTTGGAGAAAATGGAGAATTGGAAAGTGATTCGTCCAATCAAGATGTTTAATTTCCCATGCAAGAACTGAGATCAACAAGCCTGGAGTGGAAACTGTGCTGGAAAAAGTGAACTTGCAATACTGATCTGACGCATTAGCTATCTGACCATAAACTCTACTCAACCATATACTGTCTTGATAATTGAACTATCTGCATTTTCTAAATAAAGTTTTGGGGTGTTTTGTTGTTGTTGTTCTCTTTTTTGTGTGCAGTGTTACGAAGCAAAAAAAAAAAAAAAAAAAAAAAAACTCAAAGCATTTCAATTGTATTAAAAATTGAAAATAAATAAAATTAAATTAATAAATAATAAAAGGCAGTTGTGGGTGCCCAGGTGGCGCAGCGGGATATTCCGCTAGAACACCAGCGCTGAGATTCTGAACACCTCGCCATCTGGTGGGCACAATTGGCAGTGCCTGCAGCAGACAGTAATTGGCCACTGTGTCTGCTGGGTGGGGAAATGACCGGACTAAGTGGGTGGGGTCTTCAAATGCTGTGTAAAGACCCTGGTTAGCAGATAGAGACGCCTGTGCAGAAAACATGGGTGAAAAGAAGGGGTCCGCTAGGACTGCGCATGGGTTGGAGGAGGCGTGAGCAGCAACACACCCTCCTTGAATGCAATCAGGGATCCCTCAGCAGTGGAAGACAGATTGACTATGCTACATCAGGAGAACAGGGGAGAAAATGCAGAAATAAATAGAAAAAATGGCAATTGTAGCCTAGCGGTTAAGGTACTGGACTAGTAATCACAAGGATGCTGGCTCAAACTCCACCTCCGCCAGGTTGCTGCTGTTGGGCCCTTGAGCAAGGCCCTTAACCCTCAATTGCTCAGACTGTATGCTGTCCTAGTATTGTAAGATGCTTTGGATAAAGGTGTCTGCTAAAATGCCATAAATGTAATACAATTAAAGGTCAACACTTGGGTAAGACTTAATTTTCTTTAACTTCGCAACAGCAAATAAGCCAAGGTTGGACATTATAGTAGTGACTGTTCATAAAACAAACAAAATGAAAACATTTAAATGTTAAATGTCAGGTATTTGATAACAGAGAAGGTACTGGAAGGTGTAATAGGAAGGGTGCTGGTTCAAGAGCCACCACTCACAGGTTGCCACTGTTGGGCCCTTGAGCAAGAGCCATAACCCTAAATTGCCTGCACTGTATAACTGATAACAATTGTATGTTGCTTTGAATAAAAGGCTTTACTAAATGACAGATGTAAATGTAGAGAAGAACAGATCTGGATAGTTTACTTAGGAGCTTAATGAATCTAATAATTCCAGCCTAAATCAGGCTGCTTCTCTGAATGTCACAAATGAAGGCAATTTTCAGGAGTGCCTGAATTAAGGAGTTACAAGAGGAATACGCTTAGTGTAAAAAATTGGCAAATGTCAGTTTAGTTCAGCCAGGTAACATCAAATTAAAGATATAATATATACACCGATCAGCCATAACATTAAAACCCACCTCCTTGTTTCTACACTCACTGTCCATTTTATCAGCTCAACTTACCATATAGGAGCACTTTGTAGTTCTACAATTACTGATAGTCCATCTGTTTCTCTGCATGCTTTGTTAGCCCCCTTTCATGCTGTTCTTCAATGGTCAGGACCCCCACAGGACCACTACAGAGTAGGTATTATTTAGGTGGTGGATCATTCTCAGCACTGCAGTGACACTGACATGGTGGTGGTGTGTTAGTGTGTGTTGTGCTGGTATGAGTGGATAAGACACAGCAATGTTGATAAGGTTTTTAAACACCTCACTGTCACTGCTGGACTGAGAATAGTCCACCAACCTAAAAAATATCCAACCAAGAGCGCCCCGTGGGCAGCATCCTGTGACCACTGATGAAGGTCTAGAAGATGACCAACTCAAACAGCAGCAACAATAGATGAGCGATCGTCTCAGACTTTACGTCCACAAGGTGGACCAACTAGGTAGGAGTGTCTAATAGAGTGGACAGTGAGTGGACACGGTATTTAAAAACTCTAGCAGAGCTGCTGTGTGTGATCCATCCACCACCTAAATAATACCTGCTCTGTGGGGGTCCTGACCATTGAAGAACAGGGTGAAAGCAGGTTAAAAAAGCATGCAGAGAAACAGATGGACTACAGTCAGTAATTGTAGAACTACAAAGTGCTTCTATATGGTAAGTGGAGCTGATAAAATGGACAGTGAGTGTAGAAACAAGGAGGTGGTTTTAATGTTATGGCTGATCGGTGTATATTAGTTGGAGCAACACATTTTAGCACTGCTTTTTAGCAACACAGACTGGTTAAATAAATAACCTCTGCCAGATCTTTAGATATCCAGGATCTTAATTTCAAATCTCCTGCGCTCTGATTAAAGCCGTAAAACTCTAAACATTTATGACTCATAAAAAATAGTGACCCAGAGCAAAAGCCAGAGCAAAATTTAAGTGGCTTCAGATAATAAAAACAGTCTGGATTCCTGATTTTACCTAATCAAATATCAGTGGCAAGATCAGACGTTGCTGTACTTGACTGCTTTGCCAACCAACTAGGCTGAATGAGCCAAAATTGCTGTATTATGTTGGGCAAATGTAACTGAAAGCTACTACACATGAGGGATTAATACTTATCCCCTGTTGACACTAAATTAATACGTTTCACATGGGCCTTACATGATAGGTGTTCAATTCAAAAGTAAAATTAATACAAACCCAGTTCTTACAGGATCATTTATGTGGCCATTTTTACATGTAGTAAATTTCCATACACCTCTCCAATCTTTTAAGTGCCTCAATTCCAAGACGTTTCCTTTCATAAAATTCCCTGCAACATTTTCCATATTGTGTTTCCATGTGCTGTTCTAATCTGTCGAGTTACTGATGGTTTTCATCCAGGCTAACTGATTTATACTATTCCAAGAGTCAAATTTTCTTGACTTGGACATTTTGTAGTGGCATTTTCACTTGAATCAGGTTTACTTCATGAGAACCTTTCACTAACAGAATTTTCAATTTAATTATTTATTCATTTATCTGGATTTTAACGTCATGTTTTACACACCTTGGTTACTTGACAGTACAGGTAGTTACTCTTTAAACAAGATTCATCAGTTCAAGGTTATGTCAAACACAGTCATGGACAATTTTGAATCTCCAATTCACCTCACTTGCACGTGTTTGGACTGTGGGAGGAAACCGAAGCTCCCGGAGGAAACCCACGCAGACACGGGGAGAACATGCAAACTCCACACAGAAAGGACCCAGACCACCCCACCTGGAGATCGAACCCAGGACTTTCTTGCTGTGAGGCGACACAGCGCCACCCTTCTATTAAACTATAACAGAAATATTGTGTGAGTGGTCCTCTAATTACAATAAACAACCACTGTATGCGGTCTATCGTTCTTTATTACATGCAAAAGAACACTATGCTGATCAATCTACAAGTAATATGACTTGTTTATTCATTAATAATTAGCAATTTATTAATCCTGGACAGGATGCCAGTTCTTCCACATCTTTAGAGTTGAAACACCACTGTTCTATAGCATTCTATAGCATTTCTATACACTTATTTATGTAAGATATGTGATGGCATTTTTTTAGGTAAACTAAAAAAATCATACTGGAGTGGAGTCGGTCAGCAAGTTGGTCCCACTGATGGCAGCACAAATAATTAAGGTCCTACCTAATTCACCACTGTGAAAATCATGCCAGCCTTTTCCTGTCTAATATGCAGTTTGCTGTGAAATTCGAAATTCACGGTTTGTGTTTAGCGAGTTAACATGTTTTATTCACGTTGCGTTCAAGTGCCTCACGTTTACTGGTTGATTTGCACTATGAGGCATTTCGAGCAATCCTACGGCACTTCAGTTAGCAATCAGTTTGTCAAAATGTCCAAATGTCGAAGTGTAAAGAAGCTAAAAACACTACTCAGGTAACCGAGTTTGAAAAATTCCCAACCAATTTTGTGGACGCATGGGTGGGGGGTGTTAAAACACACACGAGAATTTTCGTCTTTGAGACATGAAGCCTTGCTCCGTCACTGGATGTTTTAGGTTTACATTCAACCATTAAGGTAGGATGTACCGTGTATTTTTATACAAAATATAAAAAGTGCAGCTAACTTAAAAAAATAAGTCAACTTATTACAAGTGAATTTTTTAGTAAATCTGCCCAACTCAAAATATTAAGTTAAATGATGAGTCCACTTCAAACTTCAAAAAATGAGTCCAGATGGTTAACTTAATATTTTAAGCTAAAGTTGTAAAGAACAATCTTTATGAAACAAGGTGAGTATTATTAAAAACCTTTATTTAACAGAATGGGGTAAAATACAATATGCAATTTAACAGCAAAATAGCTTACTAAATAACTTACTAAACAACTTACTACTAAAAATTAGCTAGCTAGCAAGCTAACATACTGCCAGAAAACGACCAGCTTTACTCTCCCCCCAGCAGTTCTGGGCTTCAAAACATTGTTTTACATTTATTTTCACATATTTCTCCAGCTAATATTTCTACTATAACAACAGCTTCATATTCACAGACCTTTATCTGCTGATGTAAATGATTCTTTACTCTATGCTAGCAATCTCTCAGAAACGTGCCTAACCCCCTACCGAGACAGGGAAACCCCGTAGCAAACGCCACTGACCTGAAAGGCGCTTGTGTTAACTAAATTAGTTAGTATTGTGGATCAGAAGTTACATCAACAAAGAGAAATTAGTTTGTAATAAGTTCGAGCGGAATTTATTGAAATTACTTAAAATGACATGTGAACTCTACCTACTAATTTATTTTAATTCAAATTACATTCTTATTTTAGTTTAGAGCAGAGATGTTCACAAGTCACAAAATACGAGTCCGAGTCGAGTCACGAGTCTTTAGGCTAGAGTCCGAGTCAAGTCACGAGTCTTCAGGCTAGAGTCCGAGTCAAGTCACGAGTCAATATAACAAACACAAAACATATATTGGAAATGTAGCGTAGAAATAAACAAATAATATGTAAGTTCAGATAAAAAAACAACCTTACCTTAGCTTATGTTCTTCCAGATGTTATTAAATTTATAAGCATGTGTCCCATTAGCAATATAATCCATTATTCTGTAAATGTGTGCTTATAATTAAAAACCTCCAAACTTTTCCCGGTTGTGAAGTAAAACACGAACTCATTAGAAAGCCAATCAAGCGTTTCATTGACTCATCATCTGTGAGACGCTGCAAACTAAATACATGCAAATAACAGCATTTCTTACTAAAAATTACAATCAGAAGGTCTGATTGGTTCAGAAAGCGGTTCTTAAAATCATTAGCGCCAATTCTGTATGAGCGTTCCATTCACATTATCTGTTACTGTGAAGTGCACTACGTATTCCACCATTTCAAGTGAGATTCCAATCCAAAGGTAACAAAAATGTTCAAATGAAGTGAACTTCAAACTGTGTAGGGAGTAGGGAGCGACGCTTCATCGCTGTATAATTATCACACGTAACTAATGTTGCTGACTTCTGTTGTCCACAAGTCATTTTTTGTGAGTCACGAGTCGAGTCTGAGTCATTTGTAACGAGTCGAGTCTGAAGTCGCTGTGTGTGCGACTTACTTACAGACTTGAGTCCCCATCTCTGGTTTAGATAACTATTTGAAAGTTGGCTTTTTACAGTGTTCTATTTATTCGATCATTTAATTTATAAGTGTTATTTAATGACTGCAGTGAAATGTGGCACAAGGTTAGTGAAATTAAGCACATTTTCCTGTGAATTAAGTAGGGCTCTAACTAGCATTTCTATACACTTATTACTGTAAGATGTGTAATAGTCATATTTTTCCAGTTAAAAAGTTCATACTGAAGATCATACTGGAGGGGAGTCTGGCAGCACCTTTGTTCTACTGGCAGCAGCACTAATAACGCAACTCAGCTCATGTGCCTCTATGGCTCAGAAGGTTGGGGGCAGCTGGACATAACCCTTAACAGGACAAAAATATCAAACCAAATGTTCACATTTTCATGTGTTGCTGCTTTATGCACATTGCTGCTTTACACAAAAATCTGCAGGACAGACTAAAGTGTGTATGAAATAAAAATACAACAATTATATTACACGCGAGAGAGCCTCGCCCTGTGGCTTTCTAAGTGGAAAAGCGCTATTCCAAGAATAGAAGGCAGGACTACTCCCTGTGTTAACATCTTTCCATTCTACCTTCATTGTAACTATGGAAAATGAAGTGAGCTTATCTCTTCTATACTTGATGAATTCAGCAGTGCCAAGACACTGAGACTAGAACGTTTTTAAGACAGTATTAAAAAAACACCAAGCAGAAATATTACATACAGCCATATTTGCTGTAATAGCTACGGATGACCTTTGTAAGTATACAATTATTGATGGTAGGCTATTAGTTGCTCTGTCACCATCCTTCTGTACACATCGTCAACCTGTATTCCTTTAATTAACCAAAAACCACCCCATAAGACCCTCACTGCACAGATGTTGTCCAGGTGGTGGAGCATTCTCAGCAGTGCATTGGCACTAACATGCAAATTGTAGCCTAACGGTTATAGTACTGGACTAGTAAGCAGAAGGTTGCTGGTTTAAACCCCACCACTTCCAGGCTGCCACCATTGGGCCCTTAAGCAGGGCCCTTAGGCAAGGCCCTTAACCCTGAATTGCTTAGACTGTATACTGTAAGTCGCTTTGGACAAAATGCGCCTGCTAAATGCCGTAAATATAAATATAAATGTACCATGGTAGTGTGTGTTGTTACTCTGCTTAAGTATATTGGGTGCAGCAGTGTTGTTGGGATTCTGCAGCAGTGCTGTTGGGGGTTGTTGACATTTTTTACATATAGTTTATATTTTACACCAGAAACATAACACTGATTCGCAGTAGTACATTACTTTAAAAGAATCTGTCACTGTACCACATTTATCATGATGCTCTGAGTCATAATCTTGTGTCAACAAAAATCTGTTACTTCACTCAGGGTGCGGCATGGTGTTAATTATTTACTTATTCACACCTAGGAGAAATTTACAGAATCAAAACCACCTTCTACATTTTTTGAAAGAAGAATACTGATGTACCTGGAAGGCATGCTGGGAAAAATGCAAAACGTATTACACAGTGAGTGGAAACAAAAGATTAAACCCACTCTGGAGCTGGAGGACCAGTCCACCCATCTGATTTACAGAAAGCAAAACCTACTTATTAAGGGCGCTCAGGTGGCGTAGTGGTAAAACACGCTAGCACACAAGAAAACTCATTGGTTCGAATCTCAGCTCTGCTACCAGCAGGCTGGGCGCCAAAACGAACAACGATTGGCTTGTTGTTCAGGTAGGTATGCTGGTGGGGATTCCCCATAACTTATGCAATTATGGCTTCTGCTGGCTGATTGATGGTACCTGCACAGAGACGAGGGATAATGTGATCAGGGTGTGTCTCTCTGTGCACAAAGCTAATCCACATATGAACTCTTCTTGTGCAGGTGAAAAGGAGCAGTCGGTGCAGCACACGTGTCGGAGGGGACGTGTGTTAGTCACGGCTCTCTTCAGTCAGAGTGAAGGTCAGCATCAGTAAAGAGGAAGCGTAATGCAGTCGGATAACTGGATACGACTTGATTGGGAGTCAAATTGGGAGAGAAAATGCATGGAAAAAAAAAAAGGTTTAATAAGCATCTACACCGATCAGCCATAACATTAAAACCACCTCCTTGTTTCCACACTCACTGTCCATTTTATCAGCTCCACTTACCATATAGAAGCACTTGTAGTTCTACAATTACTGACTGTAGTCCATCTGTTTCTCTACGTACTTTTTTAACCTCCTTTTACTCTGTTCTTCAATTGTCAGGACCCCTACAAAACTCTCACAGAGCAGGTATTATTTGGGTGGTGGATGATTCTCAGCACTGCAGTGACACTGACATGGTGGTGGTGTGTTAGTGTGTGTTGTGCTGGTATAAGTGGATCAGACACAGCAATGCTGATGGAGTTTTTAAACACCTCATTGTCACTGCTGGACTGAGAATAATCCACCAAACAAAAATATCCAGCCAACAGCGCCCCGTGGGCAGCGTCCTGTGACCACTGATGAAGGTCTAGAAGATGACCAACTCAAACAGCAGCAATAGATGAGCGATCGTCTCTGACTTTACGTCTACAAGGTGGACCAACTAGGTAGGAGTGTCTAATAGAGTGGACAGTGAGTAGACACGGTATTTAAAAACTCCAGCAGTGCTGCTGTGTCTGATCCACTCATACCAGCACAACCCACACTAACACATCACCACCACGTCAGTGTCACTGCAGTGCTGAGAATCATCCACCACCTAAATAATACCTGCTCTGTGGTGGTCCTGTGTGTGTCCTGACCATTGAAGAACAGGGTGAAAGCAGGCTAAAAAAGTATGTAGAGAAACAGATGGACTACAGTCAGTAATTGTAGAACTACAAAGTGCTTCTATATGGTAAGTGGAGCTGATAAAATGGACAGTGAGTGTGGAAACAAGGAGGTGGTTTTAATGTTATGGCTGATCGGTGTATATCCACATAAACATGTGATTCTCTTTTGGCTTTGTGTTACAGATTGAGGTTGCAAAGTTTATTTTCTTAAAACAAAATTCTCAGTAAAGTAAGTAGGTCCGAAAGCACAAGCCATCACAAAATCTGAAGACTTTCTCACTAAAACAAGACAGAAAATATTTTCATGAGCAGTTGCCGTTGCGTCTGGCTTTGGCTCCTACAATCAGATAAAGCAAACCAGAGGAAACCAGGAACGCCAGGGAGAAAACCAGTCTTATCAGATAAAGTACAGAGGCAACTGTGCAGAAATACTCGATAATGAACTAAAAATGGATTTCAACATTCAAACCACAGAGTGCTTGTTTTGGAAAAAATTTATCGTAAACTCCGGGCTGAATGCACACTGATTCACCTCTGATGATGCTTGTGTATCCAAATCACGGCCATGGATGGAAATGAAGCACTTTGGTGCTCACTGTTTACACTCAAAGATCCAAATGAAGTCAGAACATGAACACTGTTAGTAAATAAATAAGTTAGTAAATAGTATTTAACCTCGTCCATGGTGTTATAGGCAGAATGTACAGGAATGTATTTTTAGCGAGGAGTACTATCATCCTTACCACACAGCACATATACCAGTAGATAAATACATTATATACAATATATGGGGTGCACGCACACACACAGTCCAAACTAAATATCTATACACCATCTATATAGATCTATCTACACTGATCAGCCATAACATTAAACCACCTTGTTTCTACACTCACTGTCCATTTTATCAGCTCCACTTACCATACAGGAGCACTTTAAAGTTCTACAATTACTGACTGTAGTCCATCTATTTCTCTACATACTTTTCAGCCTGCTTATAACCCTGTTCTTCAATGGTCAGGACCCCCACAGGACCACCACAGAGCAGGTATTAATTAGGTGGTGGATGATTCTCAGCACTGCAGTGACACTGACATGGTGGTGGTGTGTTAGTGTGTGTTGCGCTGGTATGAGTGGATCACACACACAGCAGCACTGTTTTACACTTTGGTTACATTCATGACAGGAACGGTAGTTACTCATTACACAAGATTCATCAGTTCACAAGGTTATATTGAACACATTCTTGGACAATTTTGTATCTCCATTTCACCTCACTTGCATGTCTTTGGACTGTGGGAGGAAACTCACGCGGACACGGGGAGAACGTGCAAACTCCACACAGAAAGGACCCAGACTTCCCCACCTGGGGATCGAACCCAGGACCTTCTTGCCGTGAGGCGACAGTGCTACACACTTAGCCACCGTGCTGCCTGCGCTGCTGTGTCTGATCCACTCATACCAGCACAACACACACTAACACACCACCACCATGTCAGTGTCACTGCAGTGTTGAGAATCATCCACCACCTAAATAATACCTGCTCTGTGGTGGTCCCGGGAGAGTCCTGACCATTGAAGAACAGCTTGAAAGGGGGCTAACAAAGCATGCAGAGAAAAAGATGGACTACAGTCAGTAATTGTAGAACTACAAAGTGCTTCTATATGGTAAGTGGAGCTGATAAAATGGACAGTAAGTGTAAAAACAAGGAGGTGGTTTTAAATGTTATGCCTGATCGGTGTATATATCTATATAGGTCACTAAAACTATTACACACTAACATGACAAAGCATGAATATGGAAACTGATCCGACGTGGATGTGTGATTTTACAAAAATGATGTGGATATTTTGCATCATGTCCCAGTATAATGGTAAAACTCTGCTTATTATCTTAGAATAACTGCATTGGTGTTGTCAGGAAATATGATTAGGAAGTTTAGTTAGCAGCATGTCTGCTTGGCGGCTCAGTGGGCAACACTGTTGCTTCACAGTAAGAAGATCCTGGGTTCGATTCCCAGGTGTGTGGAGTTTGCACGTTCTCTATGTGTCCTTGTTGGTGCTCCCTGGTGTTTCCTAACCCACAAGTCCAAAGACATGCAGTCAGGTTGATTGGAGCCACTTAAATGGGCAGGTGTGGCTTTGTAAAAATAAATACTGACAGAAGAGAGTAGTACTAAAATAATTAAACCAGCAACAGGGGATGTTTGCAGCCTCTGCCATACAGAGACTCATTGTAGAGTCTTCTAGCAGTGGGTAGATCCTCACATGACCTCACATTGCCACTTCTTGGCACAGTGTAAACATTGCATTACTTCAGGATGAGCAATTTTCAGTAGGTGTTGGCAAAATGTGTACTTGGGTATAGTGGATAAATGCCTTCTTACAACTCTTTCCTCAATTACTACTGTTCCACTTACTCAAGTAGCACTTAAACAGGAGAGGTTTTATCATTCCAGACCAGATGTTAACGTGACCATCATCAGCAATAAAATGTGCAGCTTTTCAGTCTCAGAAAACTTAATAAGCACTGTGCTCTGCCAGGATCCCAAAGGTAAGGACAGCACTGGCCAAATTCCATGCTTTGTTGATTTTTGTTCAGTATAAATACTTTAAATACAAGGTTTCTCAAGTTTAATGTGACACAGAGCCCTGACCTTAAGCCTACTGACCAATTTTAAATGAATCGAAACGCTGATTGTGAGCCAAGCCGTCACGTTGCACATCAGAGCCTGGCCTGACAAATTCTTGTTGAATTAAAAATGGGCAAAAATTTTGGTGCAAAGCCTTACTAGATGAGTAAAGCCACAAAAGTGTGTGTTTGTTGGAAGGAAGCTCCATAATAATTCCAGTGGTTTGGGAAAGGGATGTACAGAAAGCACATATGTGAAGTCATCACGTACTTTTGACTATATGGGCCATTCAGAATTGGTGCAATTTCCGTCCTCAGGACATCATATGTATAAATGTACACAGATCAGCCTTAACATTAAAACCACCTCCTTGTTTCTACACAGTGTCCATTTTATCGACTTAATTACCATATGAAAACACTTTGTAGTTTTACAATTACTGACTGTAGTTCATCTGTTTCTCTGCATGCTTTGTTAGCCAACTTTCAAGCTGTTCTTCAATGGTCAGGACCCCCACAGAGTAGGTATTATTTGGGTGGTGGATCATTCTCAGCACTGCAGTGACACTGACATGGTGGTGGTGTGTTAGTGTGTGTTGTACTGGTATGAGTGGATAAGACACAGCAATGCTGATGGAGTTTTTAAACACCTCACAGTCACTGCTGGACTGAGAATAGTCCACCAACCAAAAATATCCAGCCAACAGCGCCCCGTGGGCAGCGTCCTGTGACCACCGATGAAGGTCTAGAAGATGACCAACTCAAACAGCAGCAATAGATGAGCGATCGTCTCTGACTTTACATCTACAAGGTGGACCAACTAGGTAGGAGTGTCTAATAGAGTGGACAGTGAGTGGACACAGTATGTAAAAACTCACACATATAACACACACTAACACCACCACCATGTCATTGTCACTGCATTGGTGAGAATGATCCACCACCCAAATAATACCTGCTCTGTGGTGGTCCTGTGGGGGTCCTGACCATTGAAGAACAGGGTGAAAGCAGACTAAAAAGGTATGCAGAGAAACAGATGGTCTACAGTCAGTAATTGTAGAACTACAAAGTGCTTGTATATGCTAAGTGGAGCTGATAAAATGAACAGTGAGTGTAGAAACAAGGAGGTGGTTTTAATGTTATGGCTGATCGGTGTATATGAAAATGAACTTTTAAAAGCATTTTATAAATGACCAAAGTGTCCTGCACATTGATCTAATTGCAAATTTAGGATATATAATTTAAAACGGCCCATATAATGTAGGTAACAGTATGTGACCTGTTCTCAGACCTTGACTCTTATTTTAGTGGTTGTGGGTCAGAGCTGGATAGAGAAACAGACGTACACAAGGTCTAAACCCGTCATTCCACTGAGCTCTAAAAGATAGGCTTTGGCTAATGGGGGTGGCACAGTGCACGCCACTGGTGGTAAATCTGGTCAACGTCAAAGGCCGAAATAAGCACTTGTTATGTGGGCTATCATTAAAAGCTGTATCGTTTGTCATTTTTCTGGCTTTTGACCAGCTAAAAGGTGTAAAACAAGGTTCTTTACTGTGTTGCTGAAAGCCGCAGGTCTTTATGGCCATAGGTCATAAAGAACGAATATGAGTTACAGTACAGAAGTGAAAAGTTTACATACGCTTTAAGGGACAGGCTGGTCTTAGAAGGGTTAATCATTTCTGCAGCTGTTTTTTTCTGCAAGTAAATAATTGGAATATATAGTTTTTTTGTTTGTTGTATATTACCCCTTTTTCTCCCACTTTAGTGCATCCAATTTCTACCCATCGATCATCCTCTCACTAATGCTGGTCCCTGCTCTCTGGACTCCTTCCCCATCTCCGTGCAGGTGCCACCAACCAGCCAGCAAAGGTCGTAATCGCACTAGTCTGAGAGAGAGTCCCCATCCGGCTTTTAGTCCCGCCCCCTATCTGAACAACCTGCCAATCGTTGTTCATGTAGCCACTCAGCCTTCAGCCGGCAAAGGCAGAGCTGGATTCGATACGATGTATTCGAGATCCAGCTCTGGTTGCAGCGTGTGTTTTTACCGCTGCGCCACCTGAGCGGCCTGGAATATATAGTTTTTTTGTTTAAAATAACACAAAATTTACTGGGTCAAAAATATGCAGACAGCACATTTGATAGCAGGCCTACACTACAACTCTGGTTGTAACTAGTCTACTTGCAGTTTCCTTGGTCAAAGATTGCTGAGAATATCATGTGCCACTTGAGACACATGCACTGTCACCGGCCGCATCTTTTCACCCATCAGTGGTGCCTCACTAAGAACTGTACTGTAGCCGCTCAGGTAGCGCAGCGGTAAAAAGACACGCTGCAACCAGAGCTGGATTCTGAGTACCTCGTATCGAATCCAGCTCTGCCTCACCGTTTCGAGGCCGAGTGGCTGTATGAGCAACGATTGGCCGGTTGCTCAGTTGGGGGGCGGGACAAAGAACCAGATGTGGGTCTCTCTCTGTCAGAATGCGATTACGACCTCTGCCGGCTGATTAGAGGCGCCTGCACAGAGAAGAGGAAGAGTGCCCTTAGGGTGTGTCTCTCCGCATGCAACGCTAGGTGACGCCACACTCATCAATGTGTGGGTGGCAAAAATGCACCCGGCTGCTGCTCATGTTTCGGAGGGGATATGGGTTAGCTTCGATCTCCTCGGTCAGGGCGGGGTTCGGCATAGACAGAGAGGAGGCACGATGCAAATTGAACAATTGGATGCACTAAAGGGGGAGAAAAAAAAATGTACTGTGCACAGAGAGCCAGGTTATGAACTCAAATACCCTACCACTACTACAGGCAACTCAATCCAACCAAAGAGGTCTTGTCTGTTTTACCACTGATTCATCCTCCTCAGGGTCGCGGTGGGTACAATTCACCAGGCAAAAAGTAAAAAAACACCCAAGGACAGGTTGCCAGTCCATCACTGGGCAAACACACACACACACATAGGGCAATTTGAATAGCTCCCATTAACCTGACTGCATGTCTTTGAACTGTGGGAGGAAACTAGAGCACCCAGAGGAAACCCACACAGACACAGAGAGCACATGCAAACTCAACACAAAAAACACCCAGACCACTCCATCTGGGAATCAAACCCAGGACCTTCTTGCTGTGCAGTACAGAATCAATAAGATCTATTTGACCACACCAAACGTCATGGCCAATTGTGCCTGTTTTGGACACCCGGCCAGGTCGACTACCTATCAGTACTACCTGAGATTTTAATTCGAGAGCTTTATATCTCAGTGGTGGTGGACTGGCACTTTACTAGATTACTTGGCGGAGTTTGTTTCAAATTAGAAGTGTTTGTTAGTTTTCTGGCACAGATGTGCATACATTCTGATAGGAATGAGACTTTAAAAGGCATTTGAAGAACTAACTAATGTGTGGCTGAATGCTGATTGCCTTAAATCAGTGGGCACATGGGATGAAATATTGGGAATCTAAAATAGATCGTGGTAATTAACTGTTGATTAAAAGGTTGAGGGTTTAAGCCTCGCCACTGCTAAAATGCAACCGTTAGGCCATTAGGCAAGGCTGTTAAGCCACAATTGCTTTGATTCCTGTCGTAATTATGAACTACTTTTATTAAGAGCATTCCTTATAATACAGTTAAAAAGATAAAACTTTATTCTTTATATCGTTTTTGCTTTGTGATTGATCCTGAACGAATTCGTGTGATGCACATACAACGATCAGACAAAACATTATGACCACCTCCTTGTTTCTACACTCACTGTCCATTTTATCAGCTCCACTTACCATATAGAAGCACTTTGTAGTTCTACAATTACTGACTGAAGTCCATCTGTTTCTCTGCATGCTTTTTTAACCACCTTTTACTCTGTTCTTCAATGGTCAGGACCCCCACAGGACCACCACAAAACAGGTATTATTTAGGTGGTGGATCATTCTCAGCACTGCAGTGACACTGTGGTGGTGGTGTGTTAGTGTGTGTTGTGCTGGTATGAGTGGATCAGACACAGCAGCGCTGCTGGAGTTTTTAAATACCGTGGACAGTGAGAGACGATCGCTCATCTATTGCTGCTGTTTGAGATGGTCACCATCTAGACCTCATCAGTGGTCACAGGACGCTGCCCACGGGGCGCTGCTGGCTGGATAATTTTTGGTTGGTGGACTATTCTCAGTGCAGCAGTGACAGTGAGGTGTTTAAAAACCTCCATCAGCGCTGCTGTGTGTGATCCACTCATACCAGCACAACACACACTAACACACCACCACCATGTCAGTGTCACTGCAGTGCTAAGGATGATCCACCCAAATAATACCTACTCTGTGGTGGTCCTGTGGGGGTTGTGACCATTGAAGAACAGGGTGAAAGCAGGCTAACAAAGCATGCAGAGAAACTGATGGACTACAGTCAGTAATTGGAGAACTACAAAGTGCTTCTATATGGTAAGTGGAGCTGATAAAATGGACAGTGAGTGTAGAAACAAGGAGGTGGTTTTAATGTTATGGCTGAAATTCTTAACATTCCTGGAAATGGGATTTGTGAGGTTCATGTCAGTTTTATTCCAAATGAATATAAAAGAAAAGGTAAGCCAAAATATTTAAGGCATCCTTCTATTACTTCTCATACATTACAGTGAAAACAGAGAGTTTATGTTCTAACTATAACTATGTAAATAATTAAAAAGGTCTTGCCTACATTTTTTCTTGGAAAGAGGGGAAAAACCTGCCATACATTACAATTTCACATCTGGTTTCTATTGACACAAGTATGCAGTTAAATAACTGTGCCAGAGAAGGTTTTGGAGAGTCACCGCCTAGAGAATGAAGGAAAGGCAATCTTTTCTCCACTCTGCTGTGGTATTTGCCGGTAAAAGCTTAGAAGGCAATAGGAATGCAGAAATGGAGAAGAACTGGATAGAATAAAGGAAGCACAGGGTGAGGAAAGCATAATGCAAAGCCATCTTTGTAGAAAAGTGGGAACATTTTATAAAATGCAATAAAACAAGAACCTGTGATTTGTTGTTAATTTTATTGAACCTTTATTTAACTCACAGAAGCACAAAGATATGATTTTAAAATTTTGACTGATGAACCTAACTGTGTTTTGTATCTGTGTGTGTGTGTGTGTGTGTATTAATAATAAACTCAATGCAAGATTGCAAATAATTCAGATTTTTCTCCATCTACCATACATAATATTGTGAAAAGATTTAGGGAATCCAGAGAAATCTAGTCTGTGTAGTACAAGGCCAGAAACCACTGGTGAATTAGAGGAAACCATGATGCTACTATGATAAACACTGTCACATGGGTTTGGGAGTACTCCAAAAAACGATTGTCACTTGACGAATATTTGAGTTATGAAACCTTCCACAAAAAGCAGGTCAATTAGTAACAGGTCTGGGTATCATTAATGTGTATTTAAAAAATATTTGTTCGAAACTTTACGAGAGGAGTTAAAAAAAGAACTCATGCTAGATCTTTCTCCATCTACCATACATAATATAAAAATCTGTGTAGTGCGAGGTCAGAAAACACTGTTCAATGGGTGACATTGAGAAACCATCATGCTACTGTGATAAACAGTAACTTGGTTTGGGGACAATGATTAATGTGTTAATCATTGTCACTTAACACAGAGTTTCCAGGTTGTATTTCATAATGCAGCTGCAGACTATTATGCAACGAGAAAGCCATACATCAGTTATATTCAGAAGTTCTCTGGGCCCAAGTTCATCTCAAATGGACCAAAAGTCATGTTTTACACAAGGTTGGACTGTCTGCAGTCCAGATCTGTTTCTTACTGATGATGTATGGCAGCATCATAAAGAGAAGAACCAGAGAACAGTGACCCTGAACCTCTGAGCAGCTGAAGTCTTGTATCAAGCAAGAATGGGCAAAAATTCCACTTGTAAAACTCCGACATTTGGTGTCCTCAGATGCCAAACGAGTAAAAGAACAGTAGTAAAAACATGCCTCTGTTCCAACATTTTTGGAGTGTGTTGCAGGCATAAATATCTAAATGTCGTGATATTTATCAGTAAAATCACCAGAACTTTTAATTTGTATTTTATCAGTTAAATAAAGGTTTAAAAATAAGTTCGATTATTGCTTTCATTGCATTTTACAAAATGTCCCAACTTTTCCAGAAATAGGTTTGTAAAGAGATGACACATTAGAATCTAGCAATATGTTGCATGGGGTGAGACATGAAGCTGAACTGCAGGAGGCCTCAGGGGTGCCGGAGAGAAGGGGGTGATCAGGGTAACCGTATGACTGTACGAGAGGTCAGAAGTATATCATCCTACCATGGATAAACAAACATAATCCAAATCCCATGAGCCCATGCTCTCCTCCCATTCCCACTAACCATACAGAGCAGATTTATGACCAAACATGGCCATTGTCGTCATTGTCCTCCCTTTGTAATTAAAGCTTCAGAAAAGAATAGGCCTGGCCTTCTATCTCTAGAAACCACAAGCCCTGGAGCTTAAGGTGGAGGACCAAGAGCTTCTCAATGTCTAGCCCTGTTTTTCAACTCCAACACCTCCACATTAAGGTCTTGGCTAATGACCAGATGTAACATCTAGCGTGGTCATTACAGACACACAGAGCTTTGTAGGCAAAACCAATCATATTTTTATAAGACACTAACATCAAGAATTAAGCAAAAAATAGATATCCAACACTGATCTGTTCACCCTCTTGAGGTTAAAGACTGCAAGTCGAGACTGCAGTGCCAACAATGCTGCTCCTGCTAGATGGGATGGAAACCAGGCATGTTTGCACCAAAAATGTCCAGAACTTACAACAGACTTTATCACAGACTGGACTAAACAATGAAGAACTCCAATGATTTTTTTCTAGTTATAACTTTCAGTTCAATATAATTTTGAGTATGTATGATTTGTGTAAATCCTATTTATTTAAAGTATCCTCCAGGCCACCCAAGGAGGATGGGGGTCCCTGCTGAGTTTGGTTCAACAGGGGTTTTTGGTCTGTTGGTCCTGGATAATTTATAAATAGAAGCTTGCAGATAGTCAGACATTAACAGTTGAGATGGGGGCAGGACAGTCAATTCATCTTTGGTGATTATTTGATCCTGGGGTGTGATCCTGGCTTGTGACTAAGTTATAATTAGAGCCCTACTAAATTCACAGGAAAATGTGCTAAATTTCACAGACCTCATTTTTCAGAAATCAGTGCCACACTTCACGGCAGTCATTAAATGACACTCAATAATTGAATGATAGAATAAATAAAAGCTACAATACACAGCACAGCCTACCTTAACGATTGAATGTAAACCTAGAACATCCAGTGATGGTGCGAGGCTTCATGTTTTAAATGCGAAATTGGTTGGGAGTTTCCCAAACTCAGTTACCTGAGTCGTGTTTTAGCTGCTTTAGACTTCCGACATCTTGGACATTTTTACTAACTGATTGCTAACTGAATTGCTGTAGGATTGCTAGGCCCGCCTCATAGTGCAAATTACCCAGTAAACTTGAAGCACTTGAACGCTATGCAAATGAACATAAACCTTAAATTTTAAATTAATTGCATATTACACAGAAAATGACTCATTTCACGGTCTGTGACGCGATCTTCACGACCGTGAATTAGCTAGGGCCTCAGTTATAAACCAAATTAAAAAAGCCAAACAACCTTTTGCAAAGGTAAAGATCCAAAAAGACCAAACAAAACCTACATGGACAATGAGAGAATATTTTAAATCAAGTCACCTTAATTTAAGACAGGGACCAAAAGATTAGGATAAAACCCAGTCCTCAAAGGCATCTGGCACCCACTCTACCAGCTGTGCCATTGAGATATTTACTATTGGAACAGTGCATCCTTTACACGTTGAGAACTTAACTGTAACAAACACCACATCACTTCCTTTGGGCAGGCCAAAACGGGCTTAAGCAAAACATGTCCTAACTTACTGAACTCCTTAAAAAAAAATGCAGGTATGAAAGCGCCTCAAGATCACTTTTAAAGAAGGCAGTAGGGCAAGAACAAAAAAGTTATTTAAATTTTCCACATTTTTTTCTATTTTTATTTATGCATTTTCTCCCATTTTCTCCCAATTTAGCATAGTCAATTTGTCTTCTGCTGCTGGGGGATCCCTGATTGCAGTCGAGGTCAGAGATGGGGACTCGAGTCTGCGACTTGAGTCAGAGTCGCACGTAAGTCGCACACACAGCAACTTCAGACTCGACTCGGACTCGTTTCAAATGACTCGTGACTCACAAAGAAATGACTCATAAACAACAAGAGTCCCTAGCGTGTTACAGTCCCTAATGTGTTAACATTAGTTACGTGTGACAATTATATGTCATTTTCTGCTCTCTAATAACGCTCCGGCCATCTTAACGCGCAATGCACGGAATGCGTAAATGTTACAGCCAGCTTCCGGTGTAGTGATGAAGCGTCGCTCCCTACTCCCTACACAGTTTGAAGTTCATTTCATTTGAAAATTTTCGCTACCTTTGGATTGGAATCTCACTTAAAAATGGCGGAATACCCTACGTAGTTCACTTCACAGGAACAACTGGGGTGAATGGAACTCTCCTACAGAATTGACGCTAATGGTTGAAAGAACCGCTTTCTGAACCAATCAGACCTTCTGATTTAAATTTTTAGTGAGAAATGCAGTTTGCGTCACACAGATGATGTATTATTGAAACGCTTGATTGGCTTTCTAATGAGTTCGTGTTTTACTTCACAACCGGGAAAAGTTTGGAGGTTTTTAATTAAAAGCACATTTACAAAATAATGGATTATATTCCTAATGGGACAACATACAGTTATAAATTTAATAGCATCTGGAAGAACATAAGCTAAGGTAAGCAGTGGTTATAATTTTTTTTTTTGCTGTGTTTTGGATTTTGTCCGCTGTGCCGTGATTTATCACGCGCTTTTGTTTTGCAAAGAAAACAAAACATATCAGTTTAAGCTTTTAACTGGCACCTTCTTGTTACGGAAATTACATTTATTTGCACAATGACTAGGAAAGTAAAGGCACTAAGTAAAACAGCAAAATACAGTTGCTAATCTGTTGTTTTTTATCTGAACTTACATATTTGTTTATTTCTACGCTACATTTCCAATATATGTTTTGTGTATATTATATTGACTCGTGACTTGACTCGGACTCTAGCCTAAAGACTCGGGACTTGACTCGGACTCTAGCCTAAAGACTCGTGACTTGACTCGGACTCGTATTTTGTGACTTGTGAACATCTCTGGTTGAGGTGGGTATATTGCTGCTCATCAGGGCTAATCAGGGTCCTTACACAGTGTTTGAAGACCCCACCCACATAGTCCGGTCACCCCACCCACATAGTCCGGTCATCCCGCCCCAGCAGAAACGTGTCTGCTGCAGACACTGCCAATTATGCCCGCTAGATGGCGCCCAGCCGACCGGTGGCAACACTGAGCTCGAACCGAAGAGTTCAGAATCTCGGCGCTGGTGTGCTAGCGGAATATCCCGCTGTGCCACCTGGGGGCAAGAAGAATGCCTTTATTTGTCACATATACTGTACATAAACACGTGTACACAGTACAATCAAATTCGTTTTCTGCATATCCCAGCTTGTTTGGAAGCTGAGGTCAGAGCGCAGGGTCAGCCATCCTACGGCGCCCCTGGAGCAGACAGGCCCAACAGTGGCTGAATAGTAGAGCCTGGATTTAAACCGACAATCTTACAAGTGATAGCCCAAAGCTCTACCCACACTGTCCCTAGTGAAAGACATTTTAGTTTAGTAATTTCTACTCATGCATAGTATTATACAGTTTAATGGGACCAACACTGATCAAAACAGTCACTGAATCTGCAATAAGAGCTGCTAAAATGAGTAACTGTGACTTCAGGCTGAAAGTTTCCAGTGGAGTCAGTTGAACTGAGCGTAACGCTACTGGGCTTTGGCACTGCTACACGTCTGTGTGGATGTGTGGAGACCAGGCTCTCAAGCACTGTGCAGAAAATAAGTACACTTGCGTATTGGTCTGGCAAGTGGCAGGGCTATTTGTACACCATTTCCTGAAGCAAAGGGTTGGATTTTGAATTTGAGTGGTGGTTTATACCATAATGTATCAAAGAGCTTTTTAACCACAGTGCAGGTTTACGCTGCAAGTAAAACCGAGCATGATAAATGGATACAGAGGAAATAAACGATCGGGGCACAGGGTCGAGCATATATCTGATCTCAGGGCCAGATTTTAAGATCACAATGACCTAAAGCTCAGCATGATGTTTAGATTGATAGAAAAAAAACAACATAATTGAAGGGTTCAAACATCCATGAATGCTAAGAAATCCTGGGAAGTGCTTCAAGATAAACACTTCACTTTCTGTCTGTGCTGCTTTCTTTGTGCCTGAAGCAGAAAAATATTCCTACCATTCAAACTTAAAATGCTCCGACAGTATTGGTGAAATAAAGGAAACACTCTAACTCATCAAGAATGATAACATTGCTGGGTGTCATGCTGTGACTTGGTCTAGATTTAGTCTTGTTGGCTTCTAGGTTAGATGTAGGGATTTTGCAAGTTGACAGAAAATTGTCGGTTATGTCTAAATACTCCAGGGCTTCATCTGCCTGACTATGCAAAGGGCCGTTTTCATATCAGTTTGAACTCCTGGGTCAGTTCAGGATCAGTTCATCATTTTAAGACTGTGTTCTCAAGACTTGTGACTTGACTTGGACTCTAGTCTAAAGACTTGTGACTTGACTCGGACTCTAGTCTAAAGACTCGTGACTTGACTCAGACTTGTATTTTGTGACTTGTGAACATCTCTGGTCGAGGCGGGTATATTGCTGCTCATCAGGGCTAATCAGGGTCCTTACACAGCGTTTGAAGACCCCACCCACATAGTCCGGTCATCCCGCCCTAGCAGAAATGTGTCTGCTGCAGGCACTGCCAATTATGGCCGCTAGATGGCGCCCAGCTGACCGGTCGCAATGCCGAGTTTCGAACCGAGGAGTTCGGAATCTCTGCGTTGGTGTGCTAGCGGAAAAACCCAATGCACCAACTGGGTGCAAGAAGAATGCCTTTATTTGTCACATATACATAAACACGACATAGTCCTTCTGAGCCCTGAATCATGTCTGGTGTAACCAGGCAGACCTTTTCATTTATCTCATAATTGGAAATTGATTTAACGCAATGCTTATTTAATTAGTGCATCTGATTATTGGCATTAATCAGTTGTTCGTGTAAAGCCTTTTAGTCAAAGCTGTAACTTCTTTTTAATCTACAACCCCAAATCAGAAAAAGTTGGGACAGTATGGAAAATGCAAATAAAATAAAAATGCAGACTTTCTTACATTTACTTTGACTTTGATTTGATTGCAGACAGTTTGAACACAAGATATTCCATGTTTGTCTGCTCAACTTCATATAATATACCTGCATTTCAGGCCTGCAACATATTCCAAAAAAAGTTGGGGTGGGGACAATTTAGGGCTAGTAATGAGGTGAAAAAACTAGTAATGTGATTTTAAACAGGTGATGTCAACAAGTGATTGTAATCATGGTTTGGTACAAAAGCAGCATCCAGGAAAGGCTGAGTCTTTGATGAGCAAAGATGATCAGAGGATCTCCAGTTTATCAACAAATGTGTAAGAAAATAATTGAAATGTTTAAAAACAATGCCCTTGGTTAAGGTCATTTACACTTCTGCAGAATTAATGCAGAAAAGTACCGTACATTGAGATCTTAGAGCAACATGTGCTGCCTTCAAAACACAATTTTTACCCAATTGCGTTATGCTTCCTCTGTACTGGTGCTGACCCGATTGAGGAGACCGAATTGACACACGCCCCCTCCGACACGTGAGCAGTAGCCGACTGCATCTTTTCACCTGCATAAGGTGAGTTCATTTGTGATCAGCCCTGTGCAGAGACACACCCTGATCAGCATTATTCCTCTACTCTGTGCAGACGCCATCAGCCAACAGAGGTCTTAATTGCATCAGTTATGAGGTCCCTATGCGGCATTTCCCTTCCCTGGATGAACAACAGCCAGACGGTGTTCATATAGCCGCCCAGCCCAGCCGGATGGCAGAGCTGAGATTCGATACGATGTATTCGAAATCCCGGCTCTGGTGTGCTAGCGTATTTTACCGCTGCACCACCTGAGTGGCCAAACAATTTTTCAGTATCTTCAGTTAACCTGACTGCGTGTTTTTGGACTATGTAAGGAAACCGGAGCTCCTGGATGAAAACCCACACAGACACGGAAAGATTTTGTTTGTTTGTTTGTGTTTAATGCCATGTACATAGCCTAATTTGAGCTGGAATGGCAATAGAGTTGGGTTCGAAACAAAGTTTAAGCTAAATGAAAGTTGATGTACTATATTTGGCTTTTAATCTTTAGGTAATTCAAACAATTCAGGATTTTTTGTGGGTTATTGCGTTCGAAGAGGTCGTTTGGTCGTGTCTTTTTAATGGATACTGGGTAGAGGTCCTGTCGAGTCGTGGCTTGATTTCGTACAGTTTGTTGGCTGTGTTACGATTCCATTCCTCCTGCCATGTGTTTTTACAAAGTACTCTGATTGTGTAGAGGGCATCAGTGGGTGGGACATAGCACCAGGTAATCTGTTTTTCTGCAGCTTTCTTTGCCAGGTCGTCTGCTTTTTCTTTGCCTGTGATATTGCAATGGCTAGGGATCGACACGGAAAGAACATGCAAACTCCACACAGAAAGGACCCACATCGCTCCACCTAGGAATTGAACCCAGGACCTTCTTGCTGTAAGGCGACAGTGCTACCCACCAATCCACCGTGCCGCCCAACTAGCTGAACATGCAAAAAAATGATTCTATTGAATCTTGATTTCTGGAAAGACATACAAATAATGTGTCAGAATTTGACTCGGCTTCATAACAACATCAACCCACAGATCTGATCTGTTTAGTGTCAACAGTTGCTGGTGGTGGTGGTTTACCAGTGTGGCTGATCTTTTTCAAGCATTTTGTTACACGCCACAGACTGAGTGTAGCCATAAAAATGCACACGGTCAGCGAGAATACTCAAGATATTTATAATAAAATATTCACTTTCAACATCACAATGATTTCAGTGTACTTCAACAGATTAAAATTCAATAAAACAAGTTTAGTGGTTAATCTGCAGCGATTATGTAATGCAATGTCATGTCAATCCCCCCAAAACATCTCTCAGAACTTCATCAAACAAGCATTTTAAAATTGGAATGAAACACTGGGCTATTCAGAGAGTGGTTACAAATATGAGCCGATTAAGCATACTGTAGAGGGGGATGTCTGAGCTTTGTATAAGTTGATATGACTGATTCCAAAAGCCACAGTGCTAAGACTAAACCACAAGTAGCAAGCACATTAATTTGGTTTGGAATCAGTCATCAGAGCTTGAGGGCTTGGTCTGGATCCTGATGTCTAAGCTCTAATTCAGGAAGCACTGTGGGCCAAACCAAAGCCAAAGGTGCAGCAGTTGCTTGGTCAGCGAATAGCTCATCTGACGATGTCCATATGCAATCAAACTCAACTGCAAGCAATTATCGCTGACACGTGGCTGCCGGTAGAGGCTGTGGATATGGCTAGGAACTGTCCTTTGGGTTAATACACCAGAACTGTGGTAAACCTCTCCATCATCTATTTTCCCCTTCTCACTCTCACTGTCTCTTTGAGTATAAGGTTTAATAAGCATCACATTAAGCTTCAGTTCCATGTAATGCTTTGACTAGGCCTGGACAATATGATAATACTGAGAAATAATAACACTTACATGCTTTTCTTTGATTTGTGGGCACAATCAAGTTAAAACTAATAAATTAAAAGAAAAAGGAAAAAAATAAGTACAAATGCTGTATAAATCTAAACATATAAGATGAATTAAAAAGAGAAATACTAAAAATTAGAAAATTAAAAAGCAAAAAATGAATTTACCAATTTTGCCAATTTGTTTGCAAGCTAGCAACTTCCTCTCTTCTGAGCTAAGTTTTGAGCTATAACAGAATAGTTACTTTATTTCTTTTGATAGAAAACTTTAATTGTGACCGCTCAGGTGGTGCAGCGGTAAAACACATCGTTTCAAATCTCAGCTATGCCATCCGGCTGGGTTGGGGGGCTACATGAACAACCATTGGCTGTTGTTCACACAGGGTGGGCAAGTCGGACCAGGGCTCTTCATAACTGATGCAGCTACGCTACCCCTGCTGGCTGATTGATAGCATCTGCGCAAAGTCGTGGAATAATGCGTTGATCAGGGTGTGGCTCTCCGTACACAAAGCTGATCTGCATATGAACTTGCCTGTGCAGGTGAAAAGATGCAGTTGGTATTGCACACATATCGGGGGTGTGTGTGTGTGTGTGTGTGTGGGGGGGGGGGTTGTCAGTTGCAGCACTCCTCAGTCAGCAGCGGAGGGTTGTATCATTAGAGGGGAAGCAATCAGGGTAATTGGATAGGACTAGATTAGGGAGAAAATTGCAAAAAAAAAAAAAAAAGAAAACTTTAATTATTTACCATCATAACTAAAAACTCATACATTTTACCTGTAAAAATAAATCTCAAACAGGTACCTCCAGGCTTAATTAATGCTGTGGTTTATCTTCAGTATAACTAATGCTGTGGTTTATTATTAATACGCCTTACAAAAGCCAGGACTAGCCTGTACTAGCCCGTGAGCTTTGCTTTTATCTGTTAGCACTAAAATAACAAACAGAATGGCCTCGCTCTGTACCGTGCTGAAAAATGACCTGCCAGATAAAGAAAAGATAACATATGCCAAAACTATGAAAGGATTCTGGCTAATAAGAGGCGACTAGGATAAATGTTAGAAGTCGTTTCCAGTTTTTTTAGCTCACAACTTTTTTCCTTGGACAAAAAGGGAAACAGCTTCATGTTCCCAAGTGTAATAAATGTTAAACATTGACATACAGTATCAGGATCCCAGCTTAGATAGGTTTAAGGTGTACGTATAGATTCAAGTAGGGATATACTGTATATTCTCCCAATTTCTTTTAACCAATTATGTATGCTAGGTATTATGTTTCAGTCTGTTAAAAGTTTATTTTCTTTATATTTTGAGTCCAGTTAATATTTGTATTTTAGTTTAATGACTGCAAGATACACTCCTGGCCAAAAAAAAGGTCACACACTTTAATATTTGGTTGGACAGAATTTAGCTTTGATTACGGCACGCATTCGCTGCGGCATCGTTTCCACAAGCTTCTGCAATGTCACAACATTTATTTCTGTCCAGAGTTGCATTAATTTTTCCCCAATATCTTGTATTGATGATGGGAGATTTGGACCACTGCACAAAGTCTTCTCCAGCACATCCTAAAGATTCTCAATGGGGTTCAGGTCTGGACTCTGTGGTGGCCAATCCATGTGTGAAAATGATGTCTTATGCTCCCTGAACCACTCTTTCACAATTTGAGCCCGATGAATCCTGGCATTGTCATCTTGGAATATGCCCGTGCCATCAGGGAAGAAAAAATCCATTGATGGAATGACCTGGTCGTTCAGTATATTCAGGTAGTCAGCTGACCTCATTCTTTGGGCACATAACGTTGCTGAACCTTGACCTGACCAACTGCAGCAACCCCAGATCATAGCACTGCCCCCACAGGCTTGTACGGTAGGCACTAGGCATGATGGGTGCATCACTTCAGCCGCCTCTCTTCTTACCCTGATGCGCCCATCACTCTGGAACAGGGTAAATCTGGACTCATCAGACCACATGACCTTCTTCCATTGCTCCAGAGTCCAATCTTTATGCTCCCTAGTAAATTGAAGCCGTTTTTGCCGGTTAGCCTCACTGACAAGTGGTTTTCTTAAGGCTACACAGCTGTTTAGTCCCAATCCCTTGAGTTCGCTTCGCATTGTGCGTGTGGAAATGCTCTTACTTTCACTATTAAACATTTCCCTGAGTTCTACTGGAGTTTTTCTACCATTTGATTTCACCAAACGTTTAAGTGATCGCCGATCACGATCATTCAAGATTTTTTACCGACCACATTCCTTCCTCGAAGATGATGTTTCCCCACTGTCCTTCCACTTTTTAACAATGCGTTGGACAGTTCTTAACTCGATTTAAGAGAGTTTCAGCTTCTCCTTAGATGTTTTCTAATTTGACCCTTCTGAAACAGATTAACATCTTTTCCACGACCACAGGATGTGTCTTTCGACATGGTTGTTTAACAAATGAGAAGCTACTCACTGCATCAGTTAGGGTTAAATAACTTGTTGCCAGCTGAAACATAATCACCCATGCAGTAATTATCCAATGGGAGGCTCTTACCTATTTGCTTAGTTAAATCCAGGTGGTGACCTCTTTTTTGGCCAGGCCATGTATGTTAGTGCTGTTCTTGCATCTTTAATTCACATAGAAAGTATGAGCTCTTGAGCTCTGCTCTTGATGCTAATTTGGTATCAGCTGTTGGAATTGAATTTACATGAAGTTTTTAACCAACTAGCTACAATCAAACAGTGTTTTCTTTGTCTGTTATCGATTAATCACTAACACCCCTAGCTGCACAGGAGCACTTGCTTGCTTTTTTGACCAAGTCATCCAAGCTTTGATACTGAAGTTTCTATTAATAATAATTAGAGATGGAACGATCGATCGGCTATGAATCGGTATCGGCCGATTTTTAATCAAAATATGCTATCGGCCGATATCTCCTAAAAGTAGCCGATCCGATCGTGTGATATATAAAGATCACGTTAAGCTTAACAGCTCAGTGGATTGATCCAGACTTTGAGCTACGAAGCACCAACCATCGCATCAAAATTCGTCAACAATCGTACAGAAACCACAGTGAAAGCTCTTCATGACCTTAAATAACATGATTACTGTTGTGCATCATACATACGATGTAATTTTGCTGATTGTAATATTTACTTTAAAAAGATAATTTAACCCGGTCACATCTGAGTCGATTCTATCAGCACGTTATATAAACTCCTGGTTCACTTTGGTAAATCGGAAGCGGTTCTTACTTGTGATGTAGATGAGAACAGAAAACGTTACAGAGCCAATCAGAGGCAAAAGTTTATTCATTACCAAATTCGTTAGTTCAGGATGATCTGCTGAACTTCATCATCAGATCATCAGAAAACTTTTTTCGGAACGAGTCTGAGTCGGTTACAGATCTGTGGTAATAACAGTTTAATTAAGCCTTTTAATGTAAGAGTCACACAAAATGTTCTGTAGTAGTTGGTGTTTATTTAAAACCACGACATTTAATTAATAACAGTAAACACGGAGAGATGACTGAGAAGAGAAACTTACGCTTCACATAAAACGAATCGACTCATGAATCAATGAATCACTTATAGCGATACTGTGAACAAAGCGTCTCTTCTAAAGGCACACACACGCACGCACGCACGCACGCACGCACGCACGCACTGCTTCGGTTTATCTTCACTGTGAGGCTCTTTTTAAGTTTATTTACTTTATTTACTGCTAAAACATCTGAACATGGGTTCTTGAATGCATCGTATTGAGTCTCAGCTCTGCCTGCCGGCTGGGCTGAGCGGCCACATGAACAACGATTGGCCTGTTGTTCATATAGGGGTGGGATATTAAAAGCGGGATAGGGACTCTCTCATAACTAATGCAATTACGACCCCTGCTGGCTGATTGATGGCGCCTGCACAGAGACGGAGACACTACGACAATGTGTATTGCTCTCTAGTAGGAACCAGAAACGGAGCTTACTTACCCCTGAAAATGGTTTTAAATTAACTATTCATTTTAAAAATGACACTGAATCATGAATCTTATCTTAGTACCATAAGCATCCATCTGCTCACACTTGAGCTGTGTTAAAACACACGCTCTGCTACCTCCTGTGTACCCAGACACTGCATGACAAACCCGCACAGTGACGGATGAGCAGCCTGTGTCTGATACTCAGTACTCAGACCGACTCGGTGAGAAAAGACAGACACCCACACGCCCATTAGTGGGTTTAAAGACCCCAAAATAAACATAGCAGCAGCAGCAGGAGATCTAGGAGACAATGGAGGAGTTCTTCAGCAAGAGCAGCTACTCCAGACCCTTCATTATTCCCCGCAGTGAGTGCTGTAGAAATATGAACAGCATTCCGACTCAAGTTTCAGCTTAGTCCTCTGTCAGCTTTACCACCAGCTGATGGGCAAACCGATCAACGGACACAAATAATTCACTCTTTACAGCCCTTTATATAACTTAATTGAACTGATCAGGGTTGCAGTGGGTCCAGTGCCACACAGAAACCTTTGTGGTGGGACAACAGTCACTCATATCTAGTGAAAATTAAAAGCAGTAAATTCCGCCACTGCAGATCTTTAGGAGTTGGGAGGAAATTAAATCCAACACAGACTTTGAGAGAACATGCAAATCTTGTAGACAGCAAGCGTCCAGAAGCAAAACTTAAACTGAGGAACCCACGCTACCAGGTGTGCCATTGTGCTCCCCAAATTTGAAATGAATGCATTTTAAATTAACACTTTTTTTTTTCATTTTGTTTATGCATTCTCTTCCCTTTTCTCCTGACCTTAGTGCGTCTAATTGCCCGATTGCATCATGCTTCCTCTCTACTAAAGCCGACCCCGGCTCTGATTGAGGAGAACAAAGCTAACCCACGCCCCCTCCGACACCTGGGCAGTTTCCATTTTGTCACCTACACTTGACGAGTGTATATGCAGATCAGCACTGTGTACGGAGACACACCCTGATCGGCGCACTCTTTCCTCGTCTCTGTGCAGGCGCCATCAATCAGCCAGAAGAGGTCATAGTTGCATCAGTCATGAGAGTGTCCATATCCATGAGAGTGCTTAATATCCCACCCCTATTGGCCTGTTGTTCATGTGTCCGCTCAGCCCAGATTCCAGCAATTCCAGCTCTGGTGTTCTAGCGTGTGTTTTACCGCTGCGCCACCGAAGCGGCTTAAATTAATACTTTTGTCTACAAGACCACACACGTGATGGTATTCAGCTTGTAATGATGCACACCAAGAGCCTGTCTGAAAACCTAGTGAGCTGCCTTGCTGCCTACTGCCTACCTAGGCAGCTGCCCAGTAGAGAGGATTCTAATAAGACATCAAACGTATAAGGCAGATTATTTAGACGCACTACTTAGACAGAGATCACGAGCGATTACGTCACCGCAGTTTTGCTTACTAAGCTACCACAGTTGGCCTCAGGCCATTCAAACCAATGGGCTGAAGCGGCACAACCCGCCAGCATGCCAGCGAACATCTCCCTCTGTGTATCAAAAACATCTGAATGGTCACTGACAACCATGAGTTCGCAAATAAATCACACTTGTACACCTTTATACACATTAAAAATCAATGAGAATTTATTTACATTTGAAAGGAATTCTGTTCATTGCTCCACATTTGTCCACCATATTTGTAATTTTTTGTGAGAAAACATGTGCCGCACTGAATTGGGATTGAATGATGGAGCATCCGATGCTTCCTTAGCAGTGAAGGCAGTCAGTTTATAGCTCGAAATAGGGCACCTTAGTAGGCAGCATTTTAAGGTACAGTGGGGCCAAAAAGTATTTAGTCAGCCACTGATTGTGCAAGTTCTCCTACTTAGAAAGATGAGAGAGGTCTGTAATTTTCATCATAGGTACACTTCAACTATGAGAGACAAAATGAGAAAAAAAAATCCAGGAAATCACATTGTAGGATTTTTAAAGAATTTATTTGTAAATTATGGTGGAAAATAAGTATTTGGTCACCCACAAACAAGCAAGATTTCTGGCTCTCACAGACCTGTAACTACTTCTTTAAGAAGCTCTTCTGTCCTCCACTCGTTATCTGTATTAATGGCACCTGTTTGACCTCGTTATCTGTATAAAAGACACCTGTCCACAGCCTCAAACAGTCAGACTCCAAACTCAACCATGGCCAAGACCAAAGAGCTGTCGAAGGACACCAGGAAGAAAATTGTAGACCTGCACCAGGCTGGGAAGAGTGAATCTACAATAGGCAAGCAGGTTGGTGTGAATAAATCAACTGTGGGAGCAATTGTAAGAAAATGGAAGACATACAAGACCATTGATAATCTCCCTCGATCTGGGGCCCCACGCAAGATCTCATCCCGTGGGGTCAAAATGATCATGAGAACGGTGAGCAAAAATCCCAGAACTACACGGAGGGACCTGATGAATGACCTGCAGAGAGCTGGGACCAAAGTAACAAAGGCTACCATCAGTAACACACTACGCCGAGAGGGACTCAAATCCTGCAGTGCCAGGCGTGTCCCCCTGCTTAAGCCAGTACATGTCCAGGCCCATCTGAAGTTTGCCAGAGAGCTTATGGATGATCCAGAAGAGGATTGGGAGAATATCATGTGGTCAGATGAAACCAAAATGGAACTTTTTGGTAAAAACTCAACTCGTCGTGTTTGGAGGAAGAAGAATGCTGAGTAAACACCATACCTACTGTGAAGCATGGGGGTGGAAACATCATGCTTTGGGGCTGTTTTTCTGCAAAGGGGACAGGACGACGGATCCGTGTTAAGGGAAGAATGAACGGGGCCATGTATCGTGAGATTTTAAGCCAAAACCTCCTTCCATCAGTGAGAGCATTGAAGATGGAACGTGGCTGGGTCTTCCAGCATGACAATGATCCCAAACACACCGCTCAGGCAACGAAGGAGTGGCTCCGTAAAAAGCATTTCAAGGTCCTGGAGTGGCCTAGCCAGTCTCCAGACCTCAACCCCATAGAAAATTTGTGGAGGGAGTTGAAAGTCCGTGTTGCCCAGCGACAGCCCCAAAACATCACTGCTCTGGAGGAGATCTGCATGGAGGAATGGGCCAAAATACCAGCTACAGTGTGTGCAAACCTGGTGAAGACTTACAGGAAACGTTTGACCTCTGTCATTGCCAACAAAGATCATGTTACAAAGTATTGAGTTGAACTTTTGTTATTGACCAAATACTTATTTTCCACCATAATTTACAAATAAATTCTTTAAAAATCCTACAATGTGACTTCCTGGATTTTTTTTCCTCATTTTGTCTCTCATAGTTGAAGTGTACCTATGATGAAAATTACAGACCTCTCTCATCTTTCTAAGTAGGAGAACCTGCACAATCAGTGGCTGACTAAATACTTTTTGGCCCCACTGTATCTAAGAATTCAAACAGCCTTTATCTCGGGAGAGTGTGTAGGATGACGTAAAACACTCTATGTAGAGAGCTCACTAGGTTTTCTCATACCCCTTTTCCACCGACCGGGATCCTGCTCCGTTCCGGTTCGCGAACTTCATTTTGAACCGGTTCCATGTGTTTCCACCGAAAAAAAGAGGTTCCAGACAGCGAACTAGCATTCTAATCTGGCACCGCAAAATACTTGGTTTTTAAGCGCAAACCATGACGTCATCTGTGGGCGTGTCACAGTGTAGAGGTTTAGACGCTTACACATGAGACATTATAACATTATATAGAATTTAAACCACTCATCTTTTAAAGTTCACCTGATTACATTTTGATCCAGTTTGCCGCTGATATTCGCTGATATTTTCAAAGAGATGAACTGTGTGATATGACGTGGTAAAAGTGACCCGGACAGTATGAAAAACACTTAACGTGAAAAATAAAGCTTAACGTGGCTTGTTGTACTAAAACAATGACCGTTAAATTTGGGCAGTACAGAGCACTTATAACCTGTAATAACGAAGCGAAGTTTAGTGGTTCTGTGTCGTACTTTTAGTACATTCAGCCACGTTAAGCTTTATTTAGTTGAAGCTTTTTGCGGATTCAGAACCCCGAGCTGCATAAACACCACACGTGAAGTTAATACGGCTAAACACAGATACATATGGAGCTTTTCGAGTGGATTTGATGGTTATTTCACACAGATGGATGTTCGTGTCGTGGAACTTCAGTGATGTTTTATCGCTTAAGCCGAGCGCTAAGCAAATCGTCTATTTGCGCCGAGGGACGCGGTGAGAACGAAGAGCAAAACGCTTCTCATGTCAATGAGCTAAAGAAAACAACAACTGCGACAAACACGTCTACGTCTTCTTCTTATCAATAGCTGATCGATGCTTTTTGCTTAAAAACGAACATCTGTAACAACAGCACAAATGCTCGCACATAACCTACACGCTCCGCCATCATGCTACTACTCTTTACTTTTGTTGTGTAACACCCACCGTTGATAACGCAGGCTTGGTTCCCAAAAACTGGTGGAAACGCGGGTCGGTTCTCTACAAAACACCAAGGTTCGAAGAAACCTGAACAGAACCGGTTCAAGAACCAGGGTTCTTTTGGTGGAAAAGTGCTAAGACAGACCCATAGCCGCTCAGTCAATTTAGCCACTGCAAGTCTTTAGGAGTTGGGAGGAAATTGGAATACCTATTGATACCAACAAAGGAATTGAGACAACATGCAACTCTTGTAGACATTAAGCGTCCGAAGGCAAACCTTAAACTAAGGGAACCCACACTGCCAGGTGTGCCGCTATGCGCCCCAAATTTAAATTTAATGTGTATTAAATTAATACTTTTTTCTACAAGACTTAACAAGCAATGATATTCAGCACAGAATGATACACACTGGGTTCTGGACAACATATCTTACTAAGCCAAGCTTCCTCTGAGAACAAAACCATCAGCTCCTGTTTTCCTCTTGTTCATTGTTTGCACCCGGGCCTAGTTTATCACACCTGTGTCCTCCCACTCGGTGTATACACTCCATCCCAATCTTTGTAGTCGGCGCTTGTGAAGTCGTGCATGTGAAGTCATTGTATTTCTGAGGTTTGCTAATGTTTTCCATGGGGTTTCTGGTACCTTGTTTTTCTGCTCTGTTTCCTGTTTGTGTCCTTTCTGGTTTTGGCCTGTCTGTTTGCAGTCGGTCGTAGGAGTATGCTTACATTAACCACGCTCGTTGCATAAACCCAATTAAAAAGACTGTGTGTTTACATTCAAACTGAGTCCTGATCCAAACAACTGAACATGTTCACAATCTAATACTTTTTTTTCTCCTTTTTTTTGGCTGCTCCTGTATTTAGGAGTCGCCACAGCTGGTCATTCTGGCCTGCATACATGATTTGGTATAGTATTTATGTCTTCTGCTTTTCCTGACATAAGATTTCTTATTCTATCTGGGCTTGGGACCAGCACTGAGAGCACACTGACAAATGCACCTTCCAAAGCCTAGGGTGTTCGGCCATTCCCTGCCCCTCAGACATAGCCAATCATGTCTGCTTATGTACTGGGCTAGCATTATCACTGCTGAACCATTAGAACGCCCTGTGTATTAACACCAAAAAATGTTCTAAACTTGTAGATTTTTGTTATTGGCAGAACATAGAACACAGCAAAACGAAATATTGTAATGCAGGGTTTTTTAAACTTTTGTTCAAGCGACCCACATTTTGTCCATGATTTTTACCGCAACCCAGACAACACAAACAATGCATCAAAACAAAACACTAAACTAATTTTACTTAATTACTAAACATGATGGCAATCTGGTCCCACTGTGGTTTACAAGATATGTAAAGCCTCCACAAGTTCATTTTGTGTTTATGTGCCTGTTAAAATTCGTTTGGGCGGCACAGTGGCTAAGTGGGTAGCACTGCCTCACAGCAAGAAGGTCCTGGGTTCGATCCCCCAGGTGGGATGGTCCGAGTCCTTTCTGTGTGGAGTTTGCATGTTCTCCCCGTGTCTGCGTGGGTTTAGGTGGTGGATGATTCTCAGCACTGCAGTGACACTGACATGGTAGTGGTGTGCTAGTGTGTGTTGTGCTGGTATGAGTGGATCAGACACAGCAGCGTTGGAGTTTTTAAACACCTTACTGTCACTGCTAGACGGAGAATAGTCCACCAACCTAAAATATCTAGCCAACAGTGCCCCGTGGGACCAACTAGGTAGGAGTGTCTAATAAAGTGGACAGTGAGTGGACACGGTATTTAAAAACTCCAGCAGCGCTGCTGTGTCTGATCCACTCATACCAGCACAACACACACTAACACACCACCACCACGTCAGTGTCACTGCAGTGCTGAGAATGATCCACCACCTAAATAATACCTGCTCTGTGGTGGTCCTGACCATTGAAGAACAGGGTGAAAGCAGGCTAAAAAGGTATGTAGAAAAACAGATGGACTACAGTCAGTAATTGTAGAACTACAAAGTGCTTCTATATGGTAAGTGGAGCTGATAAAATGGACAGTGTGTGTAGAAACAAGGAGGTGGTTTTAATGTTATGGCTGATCAGTGTATGTCCCTCACTACCACACACACACACACACACACACACACACCCACCCACACACACACCCACACACACACACCCACACACAAAGCCGTCTTTTGAAGGTTAATCCAAGAAAAGCTCAACTGATGTTCTTTGCCACTTCCTGCTGGTTATGTCTCCTCTGCTCCTTGTTTTATGACTCTCAACAGACCTATCAAAACTCTTCTCTGCCACGTTTTCCTAAAATATCCCTGAAAAAAATGTCATACATGGAAAACAATCTGCCTTGAAGAAAAGGCCCTCACTAAGCTTTCAACAACGGGCCAGATAACATCTGATCGACTGCTGTAATGTAAGAAAATGTGTGTATGTATATTTCCTGTTGATGGGCTCGCTGAGCTGCAGGGGTCTCGTTCCATTTTCATACTCCAGGGATTGCACCCCGGGCTCCGAAACACAAAAAACTAAGCTGTGTGACTGGAATGAACTCACTTCAAAAGTGCCTATAAATCAAGCTGCCATTGCCCCCTCCTCCCCCAATTCCCTCTGTCGTCCCGCAGTCTAAGACACAGAGCCACGCGTGTGCCAGTGAGGGGAAGAGACGTTACCTCATGGACACAAAGCTCTGTCTCTGCTGCATCTGCTCTGTACTTATGCTGTTTATCTAACCCTGTTGACAACCAGAAAAATAAACGTCCTATTTAAGCCGACTTGCTCGAGTATGAATATGGCATTGCAATATTTTTAAGAGAGTCATGTATACCGTTGGTGCTCCGATGCTTAAAATGACCAATTCCACCCTTATTCACAGTGAGAAAGTCTGGGGTGTTCAGTATTATATAAAAAGGGTGCAGGATGTTACACCAGCCAAGCACACGCTTCACTTGATTTAACTCGCCGTCAAGAATCTTTTATTATTAAACAGCAACAAATGTAAAATATGCAAAATGCACATGATACAGTTCTAAATTATTAAGTCTAAACACGAGCGTTCAAGCAGTTCAGCAGCCTAACGTTTTAGCACACCACTAGTAATGGTTGTCCTACTTCAGTATTTCAGAGCCCACATGGATATATTTATCACAGTAGCATGATGGTTTTCCATGCAATGATGTGTGAGGGCTTGAAGGTCACGCGCATTCAGCATTAGTTTTTGGCCATAACCTACATAGAGGTGAGTCACAACCCATCTTTGCATGCTAAAACTGAGCTTTTGGTGGACTTTTGTCCTTGTCAGTTCAAAAGAAAGAACAAATCACTTACTTTTGTTTTATTTATTGTGTTCTACATTATTATACTTTATATTTACATTATATTTTACTTGGTACACAACTGGTAGATCAATTCAGTAAATGTTTTAGAAGCTACAAGTACCACATAGATAAACCTTTAGGGATATGCAATAACTGTAGCTCATCAGATGCTTAGTACCCCATTTATCAATTAAAAGCACCCCTATCGAACAATTTGTTTGGGTGGTGTAGCATTATATAGAACAGAATGCCTTTATTAGTCGTATATACACCGATCAGCCATAACATTAAAACCACCTCCTTGTTTCTACACTCACTGTCCATTTTATCAGCTCCACTTACCATATAGAATCACTTTGTAGTTCTACAATTACTGACTAGTCCATCTGTTTCTCTACATGCTTTGTTAGCATGCTTTGTTTCATGCTGTTCTTCAATGGTCAGGACTCTCCCAGGACCACTACAGGGTATGAGTGGATCAGACCCTCATACCAGTTTTTTTTTATAGATTTAAATGGATTTTTAAATACTGTGTCCCCTCACTGTCCACTCTATTAGAAACTCCTACCAAGTTGGTCCACCTTGTAGATCAGGGACGATAAAGTCAGAGACGATCGCTCATCTATTGCTGCTGTTTGAGTTGGTCATCTTCTAGATCTTCATCAGTGGTCACAGGACGCTGCCCACAGGGCGCTGTTGGCTGGACATTTTTGATTGGTGGACTAATCTCAGTTCAGGAGTGACTTAAAACTCCATCAGCATTGCTGTGTCGTATCCACTCATACCAGCACAACACACACTAACACACCACCACCATGTCAGTGTCACTGCAGTGCTAAGAATGATCCACCACCTAAATAATACCTGCTCTGTAGTGATACTGTGGGGGTCCTGACCATTGAAGAACAGCATGAAAGGAGCTAACAAAGCCTGCAGAGAAACAGATGGACTACAGTCAGTAATTGTAGAACTACAAAGTGCTCCTATATGGTAAGTGGAGCTGATAAAATGGACAGTGAGTGTTGAAACAAGGAGGTGGTTTTAATGTTATGGCTGATCGGTGTATATTATAAGACGGGGAACTGCTACAAGGCCTGTGGCAGATAATCTTAGGGCATGGATAAAACGTAAGTGTGAAGAACTTGCATAAACCAGCATAAACGGAAAAGAACAGCCTGTCTACAGTGAAGCCTGGTGGTGGCTCGGCCATGAATGGGGTGAGTGTTGTAATGTACAGGGACATATTACAAATGAAGATTTACAACTCAAACTATTTTTGTTTCAGCTTTGAAATATTCTAATTTTTTATACATACACTACTGCTTCTGATCAGATTTATCATGCTATAAATTCAAGTAAGTTCAAGTAAAAAAAACATAAATAATGCTGAAAGATTCGGCAATGTTTGTCCCTTTAGGAGCTAGTAGTCGGTAGAAGTCATCCTCACTGGTGCTGGCAGGACTGTTACTTCATCTCATTGACTAAGATTGAGTAATCAGGTATAAAATATCAGTAGAAAACGTCTCGGATGTAACAGCGTTTTTTAACTATATGAGCCTAAACTGAAGCTCGAGTCAAGAAGAGCATTTTGACCTTCCTAAGCGGTGCAATCCATCTCTTTGTTATCTGTTGCACACGTTACGCTCTTTATCATGCAGCAATGCAAAACACCATTCATCATTAGTGCCTAGTTCATCTCTGGTGATCAAAAACACTTTAAGTCTAAACAGTGAAGACGGAACGAGGGTAAATTATGTACATATTTAATCTGATACTCAAACTAAATGCCCCCTTTTTAAAAGTCAATGCAATGCTGCAACACTGCACTGTTCTCAATCCACTTCCAAGCCTTATTTTACACATACAGATGGACCAAGTCCAAGATGGACAACTTGGTGCTGCTTGATCTGAACTGAGTTCTTAATAAAACGTCAATTACCACAAGTACTATAAATCAGTGCAGTGATGCTCAGTAGAGCAGCTCACTAATAAAATCAGTCGGACTAGTGTCCCCCCCATAATGCTAAACCTTTACGCTTACTAATATTTCTATAAAATCAAATATTATCAATAGGTGATTTTTTACCTCTTTTTCCCCAATTTTCTCCCCTAATCTAGTCGTATCCACTGTAACGCGTTACTCTAATCTGACCACATTTTTCAGTAACAAGTAATCTAACGCGTTACTATTTCCAATCCAGTAATCAGATTAAAGTTATTTATTCCAGTTACTGTGCGTTACTATTTTTGCATCTCGGAGAGTGACGTCTGGCCTATGCCACAATTAAGTCACGAGCTGCGTCCGGAATCGCATACTTACAGAGTACGTACTAGATTGGAGGAAGTATGCACTACTCGGCCAGTAAAGATGTACATACTTTCAGTACAGAAGTGTGCAGTATGCACACAACACCGCTACGTACTACACGTGGGGACGTGATGACGTAATATCACCATAGTTACAGACTAATTACAAACCCCACTCGCCAAAATGTTGGATATTTATCGTCTTTTTGTTATTTATTTGTCTCTAAAAATTTTATTGTATTTATCTTACTTACACTTGTGAACAGAGGACTTAGTTTTCCGCGTCTTTATTGTTTCTTATTCCGCTTCAATCGCCTACGCAGCTCCAGTTGCATTACGGCAGCTGCTGAATGTAACTAATAAAGTAACTTGTAATCTAACTTAGTTACTTTTAAAATCAAGTAATCAATAAAGTAACTAAGTTACTTTTAAAATCAAGTAATCAATAAACTAACTAAGTTACTTTTAAAATCAAGTAATCAATAAAGTAACTACGTTACTTTTTAAAGGTAACTACGCCATCACTGGTCATATCCAACTGCCCTGATTGCGTTACGCTTCACCTCTACCGATACAACTCTCCACTGCTGACTGAGAAGCTTCGCAACTGACACACCCCCTCCGACATGTGTGCAGTACCGACTGCCTCTTTTCACCTGCACGAGGCGAGTTCATATGTGGATCAGCCTTGTGTCTGAAGAGCCACACCCTGATCAGCATTATTCCTCAACTCTGCGCCGGCGCCATAAATCAGCCAGCAGAGGTCATAATTGCACCAGTTATGAAGAACCCTGGTCCGGCTTGTCCCACCCTCTGAACAACAGCCAATTGTTGTTCATGTAGCCGCCCAGCCCAGCCGGATGTCAGAGCTGAGATTCGATACGATGTATTCGAAATCCCAGCTCTGGTGCGCTAGTGTGTTTTACCGCTGCGCCACCTGAGCGGCCCAATAGATCATTTTAAAAGATTAATCTGTAACATTTGTAATAGAGCGATACAACAATAGGCATAAAGGAAATTCTTTTGGTTTATCTTAGCAATGCTACATTAGCCTGAACTGTACAATCAGTAGTGCACAGTTCCTAATAAAAAAAAAGGACACATTTACACACCCCTGTAAATCCTACATGTACATCCAGCCTGAATTATTTTTAAAGTGCTAAGTGCAGCACTTGAAAGATGTGGTAGAATAAATTCTGGTGAAATAGAAGAAGCTCTAGTGTGAGACATTAAGTACAGTCATCATTCCATAAAAATCTCAACACTTTAGACACAGATATCGTAACTCAGGCTGGATCACTGAAAAACAGATCATACCAGCTAGTTAATGTGAACCCCTTACTGTGCAAATAGATTCAAAACAGTCACAGAAAACAAAAACAAAAAGAAAACTACTCACGTCCGAGTGCCGTAGAAGATAGAACTAATAAAGAAAACCAAATAGGGCTTCCACCAACGACTATTTTTCTATCCATTAAGCTATAGACTATTTTATCGATTCGTCGATTAATCTAACGATTCATTTTCCTTTAAAAAATGTAATTCAGAATCTCATTTAGCTTCTTTTATTTTAACAACAAACTGTATGGCATAATAATATGGCATAAAACTAAATGTAAACAGGGTTTATGTCCATACGATCAAATTCTCAATTGCTCCATATTAAACAAAGTGCAGCATGTGTTTATGACATTCCGTACACAATGCAAAGTGCTTCAACTTATAGCAGAAATAAAATAGTTAGATGTTGGCAGGTCTCATTAAGTCCAACATACAGTAACAACAGAATGAGCCCAGATTCTAACCTACACATTCACTCAAAATGCACTTCAAATTTTAAGCGATGTAAACAAAGTGGTAAGCGTTAAGGCTCATTCATATGAGAAGCTTTTTGCACTTTGATTGCAGCAAGGTGCGCGGTGCGTGTGAATGCGCCCTAACTGAACTCGCTAAGAAATACGGTATTCCAAGATCTCCACGATTAAGAAGCTTAATGAAACGATATAGAAGTAAACATGCGCCCTAACTGAACTCGCTAAGAAATACGGTATTCTAGGATCTCCGCGATTAAGAAGTTTAATGAAACAATACAGATGTGCAACATCTCGCTAGTGCTGCTGTGGAACATCAAAGCTTTGCTCAGTGTACAAACCACATTTTTGTTTTGTGCCAGTTTTAAGTATTCCCAGACTTTTGATGATTTGGGTCTTGGAAAACTTTTAGCTTATTTTTGAAAGCTCTCTACAATCGGCCTCTGACTCAGCTGCAGACGACATTTTTAAGACTGCGCTTAACGCCGGCAACCAGTAACTGGAGCCACTAGTGACTGGACCAACTAGTGACTGGACCAAATACTACTTAGGTCAAGTAGTGCTGCGGGAAATCATATAAATGGTTATATGAATGGAAACTTTGTAGAAATGAAAAAGGATCATTTATAAGTATAGCTTTAAAAACGATGCATCGACTTAAAATATTGACATTGATGCTCATCGACTAGGTCGACCAATCGCGGCAGCCCTAAAACCAAATAATTATAAATCTTTAAGAGCTTTACTGGAGAACATTAACACCAAGACACTGTGAGATTGGAATTCACTGAGATAAACTCGAATAAACTGCTGAAGCTCCATCTCAACCACTAGCTGATAAACACTCAACTCAGTGACACAAAGCGAACTTGTCGACAAGACAACCTCTTGTAGATTCCCTCGTTGTGAAACAGTAATTTATAAAGTCCTTTCCAAAGCACTCACACAGGCCCTCTGTTCCAAATCATCCCCATCTGCAAGTCAGCATCCTTTTATAGACACGCCGAAGACCCTTTCTCCCATTTATGGGCTCCGGTGAGAAGCCTGAAAGAGAGAAAGTGCTGTGCTCTCAAGGTGTTCCAACAAAGAAGGCAGCTACTACTTTTAACTCTCCAAGAAACAATGGCATCCTACAAAGTCCTAATTATGCCAGTTCATGCCCACAGAATGGCAATGAACATTAAGGTCTGTGAGTATACATGGAAAAAAGCATAAGCACATGTACTGATGTTTATGCCCTTGCCAACAGTGCAGTGTCATCAACATCTGCATAGCATGGCTGGTTTGTCTCAGCACTCTCTTTTTTTAAAGCAAGGTCTTTGGCTGTACATAATGTACTCCCTGAGCAATAACAAAAGGACTACGGTGTATTTCCTATTTTAGATACATTTTTAAGGAGGATAAAAAGATGCCTTTAACTCACATTTATTGTTGCTAACAATGGTAGATAGAGAACCCAGAGTGGTAAACATTGATGCCTCCACTAAAGCTTGGCCTGCACCAAAAGTACATGAATTTATGAGGGTTCTTCAAAAAGTTTCAGCACTTTTAAAAACTCTATTTATTAAGAATTTCAAAAAACAAATGACATCACTTATCTACATTGTCACCATCCTTTGCGATGCATTTTCGCCAGCCTTGTACCATTTTAATGCCATCAGCAAAAAATGTTTTTGGTTGAGCGTGTAGCCAATGATGCACCACTGCTTTCACATCATAACATGAAAATCTTCTTCCCCTTAAAGCTTCTTTGAGCATCCACAAAGGTGGAAATCAGATGGCGCTACATTCAGACTATAAGCTCTCTCAGACATGACCAATTACTCCCCTAGCTGCCCTACCATTTCCAACCAAAATATAAGGACATGGCCTCTCGGGTGTCGCAGTGGTAAAATATGCCTGCGCACCAGAGCTGGTATTTCGAATACATCGTTTCGAATCTCAGCTCTCCCATCTGGCTGGGCTAAGCGGCTACATGAACAACGATTGGCTGTTGTTCAGGGATGGGAAAGCCTCATAACTGGTGCAATAACTAGTGCAGTTATGACCTCTGCTGGCTGACTGATGGGGAACAATGCTGATCAGGGTGTGGTTCTTCATGCACAGAGCTCATTCGCATATGAACTTGTGCCTTGTGCAGGTGAAAAGAGGCAGTCGGTACTGCTCACGTGTCGGAGGGGGCGTGTGTCAGTTGCGAAGCTCCTCAGTCAGCAGTGGAGGGTTGTATCGGTAGAGGTAAAGCGTAACACAAGCAGGATAGGGGAGAAAATTGGGGGGGGGGGGGGGGGGTGGGGGGGGGGGGTCTGAGAAAAAGAGGAAAAAAAAATTTCATGAAAATTAGGGAAGTCCCGATCCGATCTCATAGATCGGAATCGTGCCGATCAAGGCATTTTTTAACTGATCGGTATCGGCTTTACTAAGGCCGGTCCTAAGCCTGATCCTTTGTTTTACGTCAGCATGTCCGCTGTGTGGAAATACTTTAAATTGGAAAGTGAAACAAGTCCAACAGCGAAGTGTAATGTCTGCAAATCGAGCGTTTCACGAAGCGGTAGTAGCAGAGCTGCGTTCATTACTGTAGAATTTTACTATTTATATGGTGTGTGAGTCCAGGATCACTCCGGTTTACAAAACAAAGTAGTGATGCACTTGCTTAATAAAGAAATAAATACACGGTATATTCACAAATTGTCGGGAGCATAACACTTTATTAATTTCTTCTGTTACGGTACCGAACAGAGTCATCGCGTTAGCCAAGCACGCTATTCCATGCACTATGGAAGCCCCAAAGGGTCAAAACACACTCACTTCGCGTAGAAACGTCCATCAAACCATTGTCACAACACAACCACAGAAAAGTTTGTTTCAGTTACAACACGCATACAAGTACGGTGGCTTATAAGAAACAACCAGATATCATTTAACCAAACGATCTACAATTACTACCAATTTGATACGGCACCTAAAAAATAAACACTCAGTCGAATACAGTGAGTTTATTATTATATGATGAAAAGAGCAACCGGCTGTCCGCTAACACGGCAGAGATGCTGGTTTTCCTCAAAAAGAACATTGGATTAATTTGAATAACTGATATGTACTTGAAGTGTGCACTGTGTGAACAGTATTATCTAGTTCTTATCTAGACAATATCTAGAAAATACAAGTATCGGTTTGAGACTCGGTATCGGATCGGGATCAAAAAAACGTCATCGGGACATCCCTAATGAAAATATGAAGATCCCTCTTAGTCTAAATGTTATAGATGTAACCAATTATTGTACATGAATGTTGTTTGATCTGAAGTTATTACTATAGTCCTAAGTTAAGAGAAATTAATTTTATGATTATGTATGGTGTTAGCAACCATGTTCATATAACAACAAACATCCAAATTTTGGTGTGTCTGTAGAAATGTATGCGCATTCAGCATTTGTCAGGTCAGATACAAATGTTTGATGAGAAGGCCTGGTTTTCAATAGATGACTCCTAGAGTATTTAACAGGGTCAAGCATATGGCTCTGTACAGGCCACTGGAATTTCTTAACACACTTACACGATTGTCAGCAACGGGTGTGGCTGAATCAACTTAACTCAATAATTAAAAGAGATGTCCACAAACTTTTGGCGTGAGAGTACTCTATGGGCTGACTTGGGTAACCCAATCCATTGTTTGAAGCCAAACGCTGGGCCATAACCGGCAGTCTTCAGTTAAGGTCCATTTGTTTGGAACTCCAAAAGCAAAGAAAGCAGGCTAGACGTCAACCCAGGAAACCGCACACACATGCTTACACATACTCTCTCTATTAGAGAATGGAAACATGTGCGTGGCTGGTCTGATTTTGTCTTAACTCCCATGACGTCACAGCCATTTGTGTGCTCGTGCAATACAGATGTGTGGGATAATTAAGTGTTGAGAAGTCATCAGTGCTAATAATCCAGTCATGGCTTTTGCTCCAAGTCATGCCTGGGTGTCTGTACAACAGACGGACTTCTGATGACAGGCAACAGTGATGGCAGCGGTGTGGACTGAACAGCAGGCTTACTGGAGTGAATAATGCTGCACACAGATGTTAGTAAAAAAAAAAACTAAAAGCAGTCATTCTGTGATGCAATCAGGAATAGTAAATTGCCACTGTAAGCAGCAACAAAGACTGTAAGTGTTGCCACAGTGGTATGGCAGGATCCAGCTTCAATTTAAATAGAAACTACTGTACAGTCATGGATGAGAAAAACAGGAATTATCTGGTGTGTTTAACCTGTGGTGGAAAAGATGACGTAATTACAATACAGAATCTACATTTACGGCATTCAGCAGACGCTTTTATCTAAAGCGGCTTACACAGTCTAAGCAATTGAGGGTTAAGGGCCTTGCTCAAGGGCCCAACAGTGGCAACCTGGCAGTGGTGGGGTTTGAACCAGCGACCTTCTGCTTACTAGTCTAGTACCTTAACCGCTAGGCTACAACTGGCCCTGAATCTAGAGGTATTGGCATTTGGTTTTACACTTCATTTCTTTTATAGCGCTTTCTCACCAAAAGAACTCTGGTTCTTGAACCGGTTCTGTTTGGGTTTCTTCGAACCTTGGTGTTTTTAGAGAACCGACCCGCGTTTCCACCAGTTTTTGGGAACCGCGAACCTTGGCGCAAATAGCAATCATTACTAAAGCGTTCCACGACACGAGCATTTGTGTGAACTAACAATCAAACCCACTCTAAAATACAATACATACCCTTTTTCCACCGACCGGGATCCGGCTCCGTTCCGGTTCACGAACTTGATTTTGAACCGGTTCCACGTGTTTCCACCAAAAAAAAGAGGTTCCAGACAGCGAACTAGCATTCTAATCTGGCACCACAGAATACTTGGTTTTTCAGCGCAAACCTTGACGTCATCTGTGGGCGTGTCACAGTGTAGAGGTTTAGACGCTTACACATGAGACATTATAACATTATATAGAATTTAAACCACTCTCATCGTTTAAAGTTCACCTGATTACATTTTGATCCAGTTTGCCGCTGACATTCGCTGATATTTTCAAAGAGATGAACTGTGTGATATGACGTGGTAAAAGTGACCCGGACAGTATGAAAAACACTTAACGTGAAAAATAAAGCGTAACGTGGCTTGTTGTACTAAAATAATGACCGATGAATTTGGGCAGTACAGAGCACTTATAACCAGTAATAACAGAGAGAAATTCATGTGTTGTACTTTTAGTACATTCAGCCACGTTAAGCTTTATTTAGTTGAAGCTTTTTGCGGATTCAGAACCCCGAGTTGCATAAACACCACATGTAAAGTTAATACGGCTAAACACAGATACATGTGGAGCTTTTAGACTGGATTTGATGGTTATTTCACACAAATGGATGTTCGTGTTGTGGAACTTTAGTGATGTTTTATTGCTTAAGCCGAGTGCTGAGCAAATCGGTTATCTGCGCCGAGGGTCGTGGTGAGAGCGAAGAGCAAAACGCTTCTCACGTCAGTGAACTAAAGAAAACATCAACTGCAACAAACACGTCTACGTCTTATCAACAGCAGCTGATCGACGCTTTTTGTATAAAAACTAACATCTGTAACAACAGCACAAATGCTCGCATGACACTCCACTATCATGTTACTACTCTTTACTTTCGTTGTGTAACACCCACTGTTAAGGACGCAGGCTTGGTTCCCAAAAACTGGTGGAAACGAGGGTCGGTTCTCTACAAAACACCAAGGTTCGAAGAAACCTGAACAGAACCGGTTCAAGAACCAGGGTTCTTTTGGTGGAAAAACGCCAACATATATCTGTGTTTAGTTGTATTTATTTCACGTGTGTTGTTTATGCAGCTCGGGGTTCTGAGGATCAGAGTCGAATAAGCATGACGTAAAAAAAAGCGTAATGTGGCAGATTGTACCAAAAGTACGACACAGGAACACTAAACTTATCTCTGTTATTACTGGTTATAAGTGCTCTGTACTGCCCAAATTGATCCGTCGTTGTTTTAGTACAACAAGCCACGTTGAGCTTTACTTTTCACGTTAAGCGTTTTTCGTACTGTCTGGGTCACTTTTACCACGTCATATCACACAGATCATCTCTTTTGAGGCGCTTTGAAAATATCAGCGAATATCAGTGGCAAACTGGCTCAAAATGTAATCAGGTAAACTTTAAAAGATAGAAGTGCAGCGTCAAGCTCCATACGAGACAACAGCACAGTGGTTTAGCAGCTTCTCGTGTGAAAGCACCCGAACCTCTACACTTTGACACGCCCACAGATGACGTCACGGTTCTCGCTGAAAAACCAAGTATTCTGTGGTGCCAGATGAGAACGTTAGTTTGCTGTCTGGAACCTCTTTTTTGGTGGAAACATGCAGAACAGGTTCAAAATCAAGTTCGCGAACCGGAACCGTTCCGCGTCGGTGGAAAAGGGGTATTAGTGAAGACTTCTAGGTGCAACAATATTTATGTTCCAAAAATAATAATAAAAAAAACTTATTTGACAGCAGCACAGAAAGAAAAAAATATAAACGTTTGACTGAAAACCCCGTTCAGAACTCACAATAAGAATTTGAACACTCATGTAATGCCACATTCACACTACACGACTTTCCAAGTCGTCAGGTCGCTGTACAGTACACACTACACAACTAGATCTCTTGTAATCGGGAGTCTTTCAAGTCGGTGTGTATTTCACACTACATGACTGATCGGCGATAGGGGGTTTCACACTTCACCATCTATCACCAACTGGAATCTCAGGCGAGCTTCTCTGGTCTGCCAAATTATGTTTTGTCATGAAAACAAACGCGAGAAGTGACGGAAGGTTTAACGGTACCACGTCCAAAAATGCACGTCAACAAGTAGCGAGCGATCAAAGTTTGTGAGCTGATGTGGAGGATAAAATCAAAAAGAAAAAATAAATGAATCTGAGTGTTTGATTGTTCTATAGTGAGTTGGAGGTTAATAAATATTTTTTCAATGCAACGTTGGTGTTATGTTTTGTAGAGAAGGATCAGGTCAGAAATACTGTAAAACTTGTGTGTGTGCTGATGTATTCTGATATAAACTACAGTATATTATGCCCCTGTCCCACCTTTTTACACTCCTCCCCTGCGTTTCCCCTCACCCTGTATCTTGCGTTCTCATTGGCTGTTCGACATAACACTCATTGCCAGTCGGGCAACTCAGATTCAGATATCTGACATGCTAGAAATCTCGCTTCGGTCGCCGAGCAAACGCCGAGTTGCTCCCGAGCTGGCAAATCTAGCGCCGACCAGTCGGCGAGCGAAAATCAGGGCAAAAATCGCGTAGTGTGAACTGGGCATAAGTAAACAATGAAATGGCTTTCAAGCTTCTTCAAACAGCTGACAAACTGATAACTATTACTAGAGGTGGCACAGCTGGTAAAGTAAGTGCTGCATGGCAACACAGATCCTGGGAAACTGAGTCCGATCCATTGACCTCAGCACATGGGTTTCCTTTGAGAAATCTGGTTTCCTCCCACCTTCAAAAATCCAGTAGGTGGACCGGCTACTATAAATTGCTCCAAGGTGGAAGTGAGTAAACGTGTGTGCAATTTGCACTGTGATGGAATGGTGCACTGTCCAGAAATTATTCAGGCCTTGTACCCAGTTTTTCCATGTCGCACAGAGCCCACCACAATCGTGACCAGGACAAAGTGGCTAGTGAATGAAAACATAATCCAGAGCAAACACATTTCCCATTACATTTACATTAACAAGAACACGTAAGTGCTTCTTAATTACTTAACATTCATCTTTACTGCTTTTCTCAGTGTAACAGATCATCAACATCTACAGCTATAATCCTGTACCAATTTGTCCTGGATCAGTCCCCATTGTAGTTCACCTACTTTAAAGCACAATTATTATCTTTGGGCTTGCTGTTTATAGCGTGCTCAGCTATAACACTCATTTCCCTCAAGAAACTTTTATTGTCTACTTGACAGTAGCAGCTATTAAAGTGCCAAGTAGGCAAATCTCCTGTGAGTGCTACAAGTTGGGACCAGCAGGGCATTCATGTTTAGGTGGTGTATATAATGCAGTAAATATTACTAGCTTGCAGGCTTGAGCGTGTCTCTCTGCTGATAAAATATCCAAGCCTCCTGGTGCAAGAATCACTGTTACTCATAAGAGTTAGGAAAGAAGGAGACACACATGAACAAATGTCCAGAGAGAAGTGTTACTCAGCAGCTCCAGGACCTGTGTGATGAGTCAAGGCATAGATGTGAGCCATGCCTGGCAGAGAAAGAGCTCAGATAAAGAAGAGAATGCACCGTGAGAGCTGGTGATACCTTTCAGGATATTCAGTGTTATTTATGAGTTTTATTGTCTTGAAACATGAAATAGCAGTTACACGGTACAATGCAATCCTTACTTTGCTTGTATGTATGTATAGTGGAACCTCGATTTAACGGACCTCCATTTAACGGAATTCGGATTTAACAGAAAAAATTTGGAAAACCAAATGTCCGGTCCGATTGTTTAAAATTTCTACGAGAAGCGTACCAAGAGTAGTTCAGTAATTGTCCACTAGCCAGCGCACGTCTCTCTGTTTACATGAGTGATAGGCTTTATTTTGTCAGGAGGCTCGCTTTGTTTTCGCCTTTTTCCACTGTATTTTTGCTTCATTTTTCTAGTTCAAGTTCTAGTGCTTAGTTATGCACCAGCACTGCTCCAGTAGCCGCCAGCAGTGCTTCAGACTCAAAATAATAAATACTAAATAGATACTCAAAATAATAGATAGAGTCCCCACTATACGATCAAACATCTTTACCAGACAAGGTAATTGAAATTTCTCCCCAGTGGTACAGTACATCAGGTTTAATATTTATTTACATGTTTTACATTACACCCCCTGAAAAAAACCTCGCTAATTCGAAAAATCGCATTTTACGGACCAGTGCTCCACCCTTTAAGTCTGTTAAATCGAGGTTCCACTATATAACACAAAAATATACTGATGTGTATGTTCAACATAACACAAGGTTAAGTAAGGTAACGTACAGTTGGACTGAGATGCAGAGTTAGGTTGATGTACAAAAATGAACAAAAATAACTGTTGTAATAATAAATAAATGTTGTGCAAAGCATCAGTCATAATATGAGTATCATTACTGTACAAAATGAAAAGAATAAATAACTCAGGTGGCGCAGCGGTAAAAACACACGCTGGGACCAGAGCTGGGATCTCGAATACATCGTATCGAATCTCAGCTCTGCCTTGCCGGCTGAGGCTGAGCGGCCACATGAACAACGATTGGCCTGTTGTTCATATGGGCTGGACTAAGCCGGATGGGGTCTCTCTCTCATGACTGGTGAATTACGACCTCTGCTGGCTGATTGATGGCGCCTGAAAAAAGATGAGAAAAGAGTGCTCTTAGGGTGTGTCCCGCCGTACACGCAGCTAGGCTGCACTGCACTCGTCAAAGTGTAGGTGATAAGATGCATACGGCATGCTGCCCACATGTCGAAGGGGGCGTGGGTTAGCTTCGTTCTCCTCAATCAGAGCAGGGATCGGCATTGGTGGAGAGAAAGCATGATGCAATGGGGCAATTAGATGTGCTAAAAAGCACAATTATTATTATGTTTATTATTATGAGTATTATTGTAGAAGACACAAACCTCATTTTTTAACTTTATAGGCATTTTTTGAGACACTTCAAAGTCCTGTGTAAAGCATTCTCAAAAGGGTGGCTGTTATACACAAATAGATCACACAGAGGTCACACTAATTTAATACCACTTGTTTTTGAAATGGGATGTCCAACAAGCTCATGGTCAGGAGTCCAAATAGTTCTGGCCAGATACCGTCACGTCACTGTTTTACATGAATGTATTTAACACTAATGTATAATACTAACCTACAAAGAGTGGGTTGATGACTGCTAATGTGTGTGTGTGTGTTTATTCATGCTTACAAATCGATCTGAATCATCTAGAACAAAGGTTTGACTGTACAGATGTAAATACAGCAGTGTATTTATCAATCTGTTTGAGCACTTTGGTTTTCTCTTTTTTGCAATTTAACACTGCGTGCGTGTGTGTGTGTGTGTGTGTGTGTGTGTGTGTGTGTGTGTGAGAGACAGAGTGAGTGATGTTCTGGCACCAAATTATGAATAAAGTGCATTATTACTATTATTAGGTGCCGTCAAGTTGAGTCCAACTCCTGGCAACCATATGGATAGTGTTTTTCCAGAACATCCTGTCATCTGTTTGACTCCTTGGGCTTCCTAATGGCTTGTTCATTGTTCCTCTGATTGCATCCTATCCTCTTGTTTCTGGTCGTCTTCTTCCTCTTTTACCTTCAACTCAGCCAAGCATAAGTCTTTTAAAATGAGTTGGTTCTTTTCATAAGGTGTCCGGAATATTAGAGTGCTTCAGTACGAGAGGCTAGGCTTGATTTGGTCAAGGATCTGTTTGTCTGTCCTCTTTGAAGTGCATACAGGGGTGGTGATTGCAGTACTGCTTTGATTACTTTTGATTAAAGGCACACCAGGTAAAATGAATGCAGGATGTGAGAATGGACACAAAGTGTGACAGGAAAGACCAAATAAGGTACTAAATAAACACCACATGAAACCATGTTTACTACTTTTGTAATAGACTCACCAAATTTCCACCAAATTCTTCATATCAGCCATAACATTAAAACCACCTCCTTTTTCTACACTCACTGTCCATTTTATCAGCTCCACTTACCATATAGAAGCACTTTGTAGTTCTACAATTACTGACTGTAGTCCATCTGTTTCTTTGCATACCTTTTTAGCCTGCTTTCACCCTGTTCTTTAATGGTCAGGACCCCCACAGGACCACCACAGAGCAGATATTACTTAGGTGGTGGATCATTTTCAGCCCTGCAGTGACAATGTGGTGGTGTGTTAGTGTGTTAGTTGTGTTAGTGTTGTGCTGGTATGAGCGAATAAGACACAGCAGCGCTGCTGGAGTTTTTAAATACCTCTCACTGTCCACTCTATTAGACACTCCTACCTAGTAGGTCCACCTTGTAGATGTAAAGTCAGAGACGATAGCCCATCTATTGCTGCTGTTTGAGTTGGTCATTTTCTAGACCTTCATCAGTGGTCACAGGATGCTGCCCACGGGGCGCTGTTGGCTGGATATTTTTGGTTGGTGGACTATTCTCAGTCCAGCATTGACAGTGAGGTGTTTAAAAACTCCATCAGCATTGCTGTGTCTGATCCACTCACTCATACCAGCACAACACACACTAACACACCACCACCATGTCATTGTCACTGCAGTGCTGAGAATGACCCACCACCCAAATAATACCTGCTCTGTAGTGATCCTGGGAGAGTCCTGACCATTGAAGAACAGCATGAAAGGGGGCTAACAAAGCATGCAGAGAAATAGATGGACTACAGTTAGTAATTGTAGAACTACAAAGTGCTTCTATATGGTAAGTGGAGCTGATAAAATGGACAATGTGTGTAGAAACAAGGAGGTGGTTTTAATGCTATGGCTGATCGGTGTATATATACTGTACTGTATATATATTACTGGCAGTGGCAGTATAAGAAATAAGGGAAGTGGTCCACCACATCCCGCCAGTGACCATGTGGACATCACTGCTGGCAAGAGGAAGAGAGAGAGAGAGAGAGAGAGGATAAACAAACAGGAGACCAATGACTGAGACTCCCATGAGGCCCTGATGCAGAGGATCTAGTTTCATCCATTCATTCCTTCCAGCCAGGGAGGAAGCCACCAGCTGCTCAGAGCTCTACTGTAGCACCTGGAGTCAGCACGCCGGAAACCTGAGGTCACTTCCTAGCATTCAGAATTCACACCAGGCCCTGAACCGCCAGACACATGCCCCCCCACCGCTCATTTAGCCGAGTCAGTCAGGATACAGACGAGGAAATGAAGCGGTGGACTACTAAAGATGAAAACGGTCCGTTTTAAGTCGAGGTAAGTAGCACACAGCTTGCGGACTGATTCTCTGCTGAAACCTATTAGGTCAGATGAGCTGACCACATTAGAACTGTAACTCAGACTCACTTTAGCAAATACACAGGACGTGAATAAAAATGTATTGGCTTATAGAAGTAAAGAGATCATGAAAGGGTATAACTGGTGTTAGAAGATGACAGAAGTTAACAGCTCAGTCTGTGGGCTGTTAGGGCTGTGCGATATGACTAAAAAACGTATATCTCAATATGCTTTTGAGAAGTGCCGATATACGATACGATATAATGTAGACTTAAATTACAATTGCAGACCACTGGTCGTATTTTTTAGCTTATATTGTTTATAAGTTATCTTAAAAACACAAAACACTGTAGTTCTGATACATCGACAGAATTACAGTGTTTATATTTTGTATTATTACAGGCTGTATTTTTATTCATATTGTCAATATTTATATCAAATAAACCAGCAGAATCTCACAATCACATTTATACTGTCCGTTTTACTTCAAACAAATGAGCATTAAAAAAATGAAAGTGCACGTTAAACAACAGCACCCAGACCAACCACACAGCAGCATAAAATCATAACCTCTGCGTACCTGAGCTTCTCTTCTTTAAATTGCAAATTTATATCCGTGTGTTGTTCCATTAGGGATATAATCACCTTGTTTTTCTTCTTTAAGGCCACCTTACATGTTTCCAGAATATTTCCAGAATATATAAATCCATTTCCAACTGTGTTTATCCTTCTATAATGACACGTTCACACTACACGACTTTCCAAGTCGTCAGGTCGCTGTACAGTTTACACTACACGACTGGATCTCTTGTAATCGGGAGTCTTTCAAGTCGCAAGACTGATCGGCGATAGGGGGTTTCACACTACATGATCTATCACCAACTGGAATTGGCTTCTCTGTTCTCCCAAAGAACGTTCTGCCACAAAAACGTTCTGCCACAAAAACAAACGCGAGTAGTGACGAAATGTTTAACGATACCACGTCCAAAAATGCACGTCAACAAGTAGCGAGCGATTAAAGTTTGTGCGCTGATGTGCAGCGTAAAATCAAGGAGAAAAAATAAATGAATCTGAGTGGATTTGGCAATGCGACCAGCATGGATTGTTCTATAGTGAGTTGGAGGTTAATAAATATTTTAGCAATGCAATGTTGGTGTTATGTTTTGTAGAGAACGAGAAGGTCAGAAATACTGTAAAACTTGTGTGTGTGCCAATGTATTCTGATATAAACTATATTATGCCCCTGTCCCATCTTTTTACACTCCTCCCCTGCGTTTCCCCTCACACCGTATCTTACGTTCTCACTGGCTGTTAGACACAGCACTCATTGCCAGTCGGGCAACTCAGATTAGGATATCTCTCCTAGAGATTAGAAATCTCTCTTCGGTGAGCCGCTCGGATCGAGTTGTCGGGTTGTTCACACATAGCGATTGAGAGCTGAGTTTAGATCGCACCAGCACTAGCGCCGACCAGTCAGGGCAAAAATCGTGAAGTGTGAACTAGGCATAAGGTAAAAAGCTGTAACTGGAAATTCGTTCACTAAACTGTCACTTATGCCATTACAACCAATCAAGACAGATTGAAATTCCACCCAAAATCTGAATTCGGAAGCTCTGATTGGTTTATACATCTGTTTTTCAAGGCTTGAAACACAAATGAATCTCTTTCACAAATGAACTGATTCATTTGTGTGAGCAAAACAAATGAATCTTTACCATAGATAAGAGCAGTTCCCTGATTCGATTCCAATGAATAATTCGTTTGAAGAGTCGTTTCTGACTCTTTACTTAGTGATTCAGTTTGCATGTGTGTGCGTGCACGCGACCACCCGCTCATGTGCTAGAGAAAGCGTTATCACAGCGCTTGTGCTCTGTTTTAAATGTTCTCAAATGATAACCTGTGTATCCTAGACATGTATCGAATATGGCCATTTTTAACATCGTGTAAAAAGTAATATCGAATATATTCGCGATATATCGCCCAGTCCTATGGGCTGTATTTTACAACTGCCTTCTAATCTTTTTCAAGTCTTGTACCATATAAAAATGTGGATTTTACCCTACTGTAAAATTCACAAGGACTGTTTAACCCAGGGGTGCACAACATACGGCCCGCGGGCCAGACACGGCCCGGCAAAACTCTCGATCCGGCCTGCCAAATGAAGTGCTGATGCATTTTTAAATAAATGACGCTGTCACTTTAAATTCACCATGAAATTGCGACTGAAAAGTAAATTATGTAAATACAAGTTACTTCAGCGGTACCATGTGTTTGTCCAAACCAAACACGATCGGCAAAACTTCACAACGAGACACACAAACAGAAGAGTTTAAATAAGATGCGCATGGAACCGAACACAGCTGAACTGAATCAAAACTCCGGGAAGGTGAGCGTGGTCAGGATTGGCTGACCGGGGACATGTGGGAGCATGGGAATTGTAGTCCATATTGTTAGAAGCGGACCGTGCCCCCTCCATCTACCCCCCAGTCACAAGAGGACAAAATCAAAGCTGAGCTGAGTGATTACTTGATGTCCCCTAGTGTAGATACTGATACAGACTCACTTCAGTGGTAAAAACAGTAAACAGCCTCGTGTTCCTTTTAAAAAACCTGTAAAGAACTATTTGTGGTTTTGCACTTTTCTTATGCTGCACATTATTTAAAGTGAGTTGTTTGTGAGCTTTTTATATAAAGATTATAGCTAATTAAGATATCTATTTTGTTTAAATTATTGTTAATTATTATTATATTGTTATTGTTATAAAGTTTAAGTCCCTTGAAAGGATAATTATCGGTGGTGCTGTTACTATTTTTGCACTTCTGCAGTCTTTTAAATTAAAATTTTTCAATTGCATCATACAAAAACAAAACAAAACGCAATCGAGAATCGATAATACATTTGAAAATAATAGATTTTTTTTTTTTTTCAATATCACCCAGCCCTGTATTCAATATCACCCAACTGTATTACAAATTCATGTGGACAGATCTGTAAAAATGAAATTTGTGGCCCTCTGGTTATGTGTTTATGTGAAATCGGCCCTTGGTAAAAAGAAGTTGTGCACCCCTGGTTTAACCATTTGTCTTTTACACTAAAATCATTAGCACTCTGAAACTCAACTCCTTGCCACCTGCTATATCTAGACTCCTAGCTGTTGAGAAGCATTAAAAAATAGAAAAGAGGAAGCCTGCATGACAAATTCCACTCTCATTTTAGAGTCACACCACAGATGGCAGCGTTCCAGGGCTTGAAAAGGGGCTAACCTTAGGAAAACATGCTGTTCTGAAAGAATGTGACCATTTTCAAGGCTCGCCGGAGTCTCGTAGCCTCAACACCGGTCTCGACAGGGGGATAGAAAATGCAAACAAATGCATTTTCAACCTCCCTCAACCCCTGTCAAATACCAGATGCTAAAATTACATGGGGGATGGCGGGATGGAGACTTTAGAAACTTCTTGACTCATTACCCCAGTACGGAGACAGAGGAGGAAAAAGGGTTCATCATCAAAATAACAGTATTTAAACAGCAAAACCTACAGGAACTCCAGACTGTGTGTTTCTGAAGAAAAAAAGCATCCTGATGCAACTCAGATCAGTCAGTTCACAAGAATGTGTACTTATTGGAACTCAGACACTTATGAGCAGTAAATACAGTAAATCTTTTTTTGTGTTGACTTGACAGGGCTTGTTACACTTTTAAATAACATCCTAACTAGTGGCTAGTCACATGGTGCACACATGTCCTCCAGTGACAAAATGGGAAGTTCAGTCTCACCCTTGACTCAACAGGGAAGAGAGCATTACCCAACACAACTATCATCAGTGTACAACACTACCTCTCTAATATAAGCAGAACTAATGCAAATAACGCCTAAATAGAGCCAGTAAAACGTCACACAGACAGCTCAGGAATTAGGCAGCATGTACACCCATCAGCCATAACGTTAAAACCACCTTCTTGTTTCTACACTCACTGTCCATTTTATCAGCTTACCATATAGAAGCACTTTGTAGTTCTACAATTACTTACTGTAGTCCATCTGTTTCTCTGCATGCTTTGTTAGCCCCCTTTCATACTGTTCTTTAATAGTCAGGACCCCCACAGGACCACTAGAGAGCAGGTATTATTTAGGTGGTGGATAATAAATATATTATTTGTATATGGTTCATCACTGAATACAGGTCAAAAAGCATACTTATTTTCACTAATATACTCTTGGAAATCTAACAGCCCAGGCAAAACTTCTCTGATAAACAAAAAGCATCGAGATTTGCATCTAAACTCAAGCATTTAGAACAATCAGAACAATTGTAATGTGATACAAAAACAGCACTCTTTAGTGACAGTGAGTGTGTCAGTGTGTGTTGCTCTGTGATGGATTACCAACCTCTTGTGTGTGTATTCCTGCAATGAGCCCAGTGCTTCCTGGTGGCACCAGACCATGATCAAAAATAGGGATGTAACGATGCACCACAAGACAGTTAAAAATCGGTGCACGTGTGGCACGATTCAAATTGATATTCACTTTAAACAGCAGAGGGCACTGGTGCCATTCACCTCGCCTGGTTGACGGCACTTGCCGGGTTGCCAAAATTTATTTGTGAGGATACTTTCTTTATTTGTACTATTCATTTATTTATATAATGTGGGATTTGTTTTAAAATTTCATTTGTTTTTTTACACAAAAATGGGAAATGTGCAGCTTTGTTTTGCATAGTTTGTACCTACCTCAGAAATAAAAGGACAGTCATTATTTAAATAAATAAAAGATAAGCACAAATACAGTATTTTATTTTTTTAAGAGAAATAATAAAAGAAAACTTTGTCATAATTTGTCTTCAATTTCATTTTGTTTAAAAACATCGGCAAAAAATCGTATCGTGAACCCAGTATCGTGAATCGTATCGCATCGTGGGTAGAGTGTATCGTTACATCCCTAATCAAAAATTAACAAAATTAACAAAATCACCAAGCCTTTGTTTTTAATAACACTTAGATTAAATACAATAATTACTCTAACAACACAATGCTGCCAATAGCCTTAGGCTTAAAACCTTTAAAATACATGGTGTGTATGATGGGTAGGAAAAGAGGGTGCTGTACAGCAACATGTTTCTGAGAACCTGGGTTTGATATTTGCTTTTATTCACTGTTTTTAATGAGTTTTGTATGTTCTTTGTGCATCTGTGTGGATTTCCTTTGGGTATCTCGGTTTCTTTCTACTAGAAACATACAGAAGCATGATTGACTGCTCTAATTTGCACCAAGTGTGAGCAAGTAAGTTAGTCTGGAAGTCTGTTTGTTGCCCTTCAATGGACTGGCATCCTATCCAGGGTGTACTTTTTTTCTGAACCAGAGTTAAAATTACTCTATTGGAAAGTTCTAGTAAGTCCTGAGAATTGCTGTGGTTATTTTTTTCATATTTTAATTGTACTGATATCACACATAACCATGAACCAAGCTGCAGCATTTGCAAAAGGAAAATGTATAAGCAGAGTGTTTCAGTTTCAGAGTTGATAAGCACACTGGAAGTTAATGGTTTACTAACCAAAAACCAGTCTACCCACCATAATCTACAGAATATGACATGAATAAAAGCCTGGCTTAAGGAAAGGAAAGAGAATCAATGGGATGTCAGGACAAAGTACCTAACTCTGTGCTGAGGTAGTAATACACAAAATTGTGCTTACCTTGAAAGAAAAGTAGCTCTTTATTTACAGAAGCACGATGTCACGCCGGTACTGTTGTTGTTATAATGAAATAATGTGTATTTTATGTTTATTGTTTAGTCCTGCTAGGGTGTTTTATTCGTCAGGATGAAGAGTTGTGTAGGTTCCCTCAGTCTGAAGGCGGAGTGTAGCGCTCCACAGCTCCATGCGTTACTATAAACCCAGCATACTGAGGAAGTTCAGGAGTCCCGCCCTCATTAAACTCTGCCTGATACTTTTCTTCTTAGAGAAACTCATTTGATAAAGTTTATAAGGTTAATTTAAATACCATACAATATAACTCATATGTTTATACACTATCTGAATACAAATAGCTGCGTGGTGTACTTAATATAATAATAATATAAGAAAGACCACTATAGTCGGTTGTGTCCAATATACCACACCTAAGCCCTATACAGGAGCACTATGTAGGGTTTTAAGAAACGGCTTCTAGATTTTAAGAAGTGCACTTCATATAAATGTGGGGCGGTTTATACTTCTGCATCAATTTACCTGTTAACTGCTAATCGGTGATTTTTTTTTTTTGTCAGAAAATATTTGGCAAAACGCTTTTCTTCTTAAAGAAACTACTTTGCATTAGCATGCATAAGGCTAATTTAAATACCATAAAATATAACTCATAAGTTTACATACGCTTTAAATCCAAATAGCTGCATAGTAAACTTGATATAATACGAAAGCCCACTTTAGTCGGTTGTGTCCAAAATACCAACCTAAGCCCTATAGAAGAGCACTGTATACAGTTTTAAGAAATGGCTTCTACGTTCTATGTAGTGCACTTCATATAAATGTGGGGCGGTTTATACTTCTGCCTCAATTTACCTGTTAACTGCTAATCGGTGATTTTTTTTTTGTCAGAAAATATTTGGTAAAACTCTTTTCTTCTTGAAGAAACTAATTTGGTAAAGTTTAGCATTTATAAGGTTAATTTAAACACCATACAATATAACTCATATGTTTATATACTATCTGAATACAAATAGCTGCGTGGTGTACTTAATATAATAAGAAAGACCACTATAGTCGGTTGTGTCCAAAATACCAACATAAACCCTATACAGGAGCACTATGTAGGGTTTTAAGAAATGGCTTCTAGATTTTATGTAGTGCACTTCATATAAATGTGGGGCGGGTTATACTTCTGCCTCAATTTACCTGTTAACTGCTAATCGGTGATGTTTGATATTTGGCAACACTCTTTTCTTCTTAAAGAACCTAATTTGGTAACGTTTAGCATTTATAAGGTTTAATTTAAGGACCATAAAACATAACTCAAATGTTTATACGCTCTGAATCCGAATAGCTGCAAGAACTTAATATTATACACTACAGTCGGTTGTGTCCCAAATACCAACCTAAGTCCTATAGAAGAGCACTATTTAGGGTAATTAGAAATAACTTCTATATTCAATGTAGTGCACTTTTGTGCAAAAAGCGTGGCGGTTTATACTTCTGCCTCAATGTACCTGTTAACTGCTAATCGGTGATATTTTTTATGTCAGAAAATGTTTGTTTTTGAGCAGCACCAGACATTGTGAACATTTTTGTAACATTTTACCCATCAGGACATGAAGGCAACCTAAAAGGCACATGTTGACCGTCAATTCAAACAAAAATTATGCTTCTGCTCTACTATTTAGATCTTTAAGATTAAACATGACATTTGCATGTATTGTAGGACGATTTTGGAGAGATCATTGACTGTAATGGCTATATTTGTGTGGATTTTGACTTGAGTTGCTAACTTTTGAAAAGACTATAGGCTTGGATTGGGACCTGTCCCGGAAGACACTACACCCATTTATCTACAAAAACTAATTCCTACTGATTAGAAGTATTGATTTTGCACTTTCACACAGCCATCATTAAGTCTATCCTCAGCTTCTTTATCACCAGCTGATGAAGAAGAAAACTAAATCCAAAAATAAGTAAGTTCAATAGAACGTTCTGTAGGAATAAATACAAGTACAAATAATTGCATTTATATGACAAGCCATGTTAAAGTGAGACATGTACACTGTCTAGGAGGGGGACTGAGACTGTCAGTGGGGTCCCGAGGTGTTGTGTTGGTGCGTGAATCAGAGGAGGACACAGGTTTACGGTTTAGTGGCTTTTACTGAACTCTTTTCAACAGCTTCCATTCCATGCATACACACACTTATCTCCTATTATTCTTCTCTCACTTTATCTTTAGCTCATAATCTCACTGAGCCTTCTAAAGGGGAGGAGCAGTAATACCTGACAGTGCACAGTGTTAGAGTCCATCTCAAATTCATGTAAATCTATAAACACAACACAAGGCTTGTTGATAAGGCCAGTTGCAGTTGGGAAGAAACATCATGGTTTCGGTTAGGACAGACCTCGGCCTTTTGATAGAGGGCAGTTGTCAAAAGAGTGTATGTCTGGGGTCGATGGACGCAGCCATGATCTTTCTTACTTGCCTCTGTGCTCTGGGGACGTTTAGATCCTAAAGAGATGGCAGATTGCAGCCAATCATCTTCTCAGCAAAGCGGATGATGGGCTTCGGTCTGCGCTTTTCCCTTGAAGTGGCAACAAAAAACTTGCAGACCTGGTTTCTTTTTAGAAAATTGTCTTTAAAAAAAAAAGAAATCAAAGGTTTTGGCTTAAATGCACTGCAAACCAACACGCAACCTTCATTCTGACGTACAGCAGTAAAGAAAACAACATATGTTGCGGCTGCCTCACTAAATTCAAAATTGCCTTAAGAAATTTGGCAGAAAAATGCCAGCGGTTTGTTACCTAAAACATAAAATTCTAACATAATTTGAATGATGCAAATGACAGTGCAGCACACACAAAAAAATTATAAATAAATAAATAGAGCAATCAGCATCAGGTTGCTCCAAGGCTGGACACCATAATTAAGACCTTATGTACTTGAATCCTGGACTTCCTCACTAACAGACCAATCTGTCAAGCTCCTTATTGTTCAGACATGCCTGACACGGTTTGACTCCAATTACATTATCACACTGGTTGATGACACCTCTCTTGTGGGCTTTATGAGCAACAATAATGAAACAGCCTAGAGGAATGAAGGGGGAAATCTCACAGCATGATGCACCACCACCTACCACTCAGTGTTAGCCAGACAAAGAGAGTAATTGTCAACTTCAGGAGAGTAAATTAGGACACAGCACTAATTATCGATCTGACTCAACTAAAAAGAAAAGCTGTTTAAAACTGGGATTGTTTTTAGTATGCAGTTTTTACATGGCTGTGTCAAGAAACTGCCATGCCGTCACTGTTTATGATGAGTGTTCCCATAATGGGTTTCCTCCAAATACTCTAGTTTACTCCCACTTCCCAGAACATACAGAGGGTGAACTATCTTTATGTGTATACTATACACTGATCAGCCATAACATTAAAACCACCTCCTTGGTTCTACACTCACTGTCCATTTTATCAGCTCCACTTACCATATAGAAGCACTTTGTAGTTCTATAATTACTGACTGTAGTCCATCTGTTTCTCTACATACTTTTTTAGCCTCCTTTCACCCTGTTCTTCAATGGTCAGGACCCCCACAGGACCAGCACAGAGCAGGTATTATTTAGGTGGTGGATGATTCTCAGCACTGCCGTGACACTGACATGGTGGTGGTGTGTTAGTGTGTGTTGTGCTGGTATGAGTGGATCAGACACAGCAGCACTGCTGGAGTTTTTAAATACCGTGTCCACTCACTGTCCACTCTATTAGACACTCCTACCTAGTTGGTCCACCTTGTAGATTAAAGTCAGAGATGATCGCTCATCTGTTGCTGCTGTTTGAGTTGGTCATCTTCTAGACCTTCATCAGTGGTCACAGGACGCTGCCCACGGGGTGCTGTTGGCTGGATATATTTTTGATTGGTGGACTATTCTCAGTCCAGCAGGGACAGTGAGGTGTTTAAAAACTCCATCAGCATTGCTGTGTCTGATCCACTCATACCGGCACAACACACACTAACACACCACCACCATGTCAGTGTCACTGCAGTGCTGAGAATGATCCACCACCCAAATAATACCTGCTCTGTAGTGGTCCTGACCATTGAACAACAGCATAAAGGGGGCTAACAAAGCATGCAGAGAAACAGATGGACTACAGTCAGTAATTGTAGAACTACAAAGTGCTTCTATATGGTAAGTGGAGCTGATAAAATGGACAGTGAGTGTAGAAACAAGGAGGTGGTTTTAATGTTATGGCTGATTGGTGTATGGGCAAAAGTATTGAGACACCCCTTATAATGTTTGAATTCATCTGTTTCAAAGACAACAACTTCAAACAGGTGTAATAAATAAATTATATAAAGAAAATTATATGCAGCAATTAACTGCAGCAACAGTTTAGGGAAGGGCCGTTCCTGTTTCAGCATGGCTGTGCTCCTGTGCACAAATCAAGGTTTATAAAGACATGAAGAAAAGTTTGGCTTAAGGAAACTGTAGAAAGTTGCCTGCACAGAGCCCTGACCTCCACTGAACAGCTCAGGAATGAAATGGAGTGTGAATAAAGGCTTTCTTGATCAACATCAGTGCCCAGCCGTACAAATGCTCTTTTGACTGAACGGGCACAAATTCACACAAACAACTAAGTCTTGTGAGAAGCCTTCTCAAAAGAGTGGCTGTTGTTTTAGCTAAAAAGGTCACACTTTTAATACCATTTGTTTTTGAAATTGGATGTTTAGCAAACTCATGGTCAGGTGTCCAAATACTTTTGGTCATATAGTGTGTGTGTGTGTGTGATCCCTTGCTATAGATGTGTTTTCTGCTCAGGAAGTCCTCTTGTCTTGTGCTTGTTCTTGTCTTGTCTTCTTCTTTCTGGCCAGGATAAAGTAGTTATGGAAAATGGATGATAAATAGGCTTTCATGTAATCTTTTTTAGGACAGCAAATGGGGCAAAAGGTGCCAGGAAACTGTGAATTGGGTTAAACCTCAGCTTTAGCTTGTTATGCACCAAGTCACATTGACATGCGTTTTCCATGACAGCATTTAATTTGGGTTGTCCTGTTTTTTACCGTCTCTCAAAAACACACAGAACTGGCTTTAAGAGTGCTTCTTGTGTCATAATTGAGTGGGCTGTTGGTTAAACGTGAAGCCCTAAAATAGATTTAAGGTAAAACATGACATCAAAATCCTAATAAATAAATTATAGAGCAACATGGTGGCTTGTTGAATAGAACTGTTGCTTACATCATGAAGGTTCTGAGTTTGATTCCCAGGTGGAGCTGTCTGGGTTCTTTCTGTGTGGAGTTTGCATGTTCTCCCTGTGTCTGAGTGGGTTTCCTCCAGGTGCTGTGGTTTTCTCCTACAGTCCAAAGACATGAAGTCAGGTTAACTAGAGATACTAAAAGTCCCCGTAGGTATGAGTGTGTGTATGTGTGTGTGTTTGCCCTGTGATAGACTGGTGACCTGTGTGAGGTGTTTCCTGCCTTTTGCCCAGTGAATCAGACCCACCACAACCCTGAATAACCCTGAATAAATAACAACTAGCACCCAGTGCTTACAGGTAGTACTGCTCTCACAAAGTGTTATTAAAATAATAATAATAATCAATTAAATATGTAATCATATATTTTTTTTCAATAATGCTAAAATAATGTTTAGCCAGTTTTGTTCCATGTTGCTATTTTCCCCCCATAATCCATCACATAACAGCCAAGAGTGTAAGGGCTAGCACAGGCTTACCCACTTTAAAGGTTATTGATCAGATAGAGGGTAAAGGGTTTAAGCCCCACTTGACTGAGTGTTAACCCCTAACCTGAAGTACCTTAAACTCTATCTATTTTTTGAATATCTATTTTTTTGTTTATGCATTTTCTCCCTTTTTCTCCCAACTTTAAGCGTCCAACTGCCCGATTGCGTCATGCTTCCTCTCCACCAATGCCGATCCCTGCTCTGATTGAGGAGAACGAAGCTAACCCACGCCCCCTCCGACACGTGGGTATGCATTTTGTCACCTACACTTTATATATACAGTATATATATATATATATATTGCCAAAAGTATTCACTCACCCATCCAAATAATTCAATTTAGGTGTTCCAATCACTTCCATGGCCACAGGTGTACAGTGTATCACAAAAGTGAGTACACCCCTCACATTTCTGCAGATATTTAAGTATATCTTTTCATGGGACAACACTGACAAAATGACACTTTGACACAATGAAAAGTAGTCTGTGTGCAGCTTATATAACAGTGTAAATTTATTCTTCCCTCAAAATAACCCAATATACAGCCATTAATGTCTAAACCACCGGCAACAAAAGTGAGTACACCCCTAAGAGACTACACCCCTAAATGTCCAAATTGAGCACTGCTTGTCATTTTCCCTCCAAAATGTCATGTGATTTGTTAGTGTTACTAGGTCTCAGGTGTGCATAGGGAGCAGGTGTGTTCAATTTAGTAGTACAGCTCTCACACTCTCTCATACTGGTCACTGAAAGTTCCAACATGGCACCTCATGGCAAAGAACTCTCTGAGGATCTTAAAAGACGAATTGTTGCGCTACATGAAGATGGCCAAGGCTACAAGAAGATTGCCAACACCCTGAAACTGAGCTGCAGCACAGTGGCCAAGATCATCCAGCGTTTTAAAAGAGCAGGGTCCACTCAGAACAGACCTCGCGTTGGTCGTCCAAAGAAGCTGAGTGCACGTGCTCAGCGTCACATCCAACTGCTGTCTTTGAAAGATAGGCGCAGGAGTGCTGTCAGCATTGCTGCAGAGATTGAAAAGGTGGGGGGTCAGCCTGACAGTGCTCAGACCATACGCCGCACACTACATCAAATTGGTCTGCATGGCTGTCACCCCAGAAGGAAGCCTCTTCTGAAGTCTCTACACAAGAAAGCCTGCAAACAGTTTGCTGAAGACATGTCAACAAAGGACATGGATTACTGGAACCATGTCCTATGGTCTGATGAGACCAAGATTAATTTGTTTGGTTTAGATGGTCTCAAGCATGTGTGGCGGTAATCAGGTGAGGAGTACAAAGATAAGTGTGTCATGCCTACAGTCAAGCATGGTGGTGGGAATGCCATGGTCTGGGGTTGCATGAGTGCAGCAGGTGTTGGGGAGTTACATTTCATTGAGGGACACATGAACTCCAATATGTACTGTGAAATACTGAAGCAGAGCATGATCCCCTCCCTCCGGAAACTGGGTCGCAGGGCAGTGTTCCAGCATGATAATGACCCCAAACACACCTCTAAGACGACCACTGCTTTATTGAAGAGGCTGAGGGTAAAGGTGATGGACTGGCCAAGCATGTCTCCAGACCTAAACCCAATAGAACATCTTTGGGGCATCCTCAAGCGGAAGGTGGAGGAGCGCAAAGTCTCGAATATCCGCCAGCTCCGTGATGTCGTCATGGAGGAGTGGAAAAGCATTTCAGTGGCAACCTGTGAAGCTCTGGTAAACTCCATGCCCAGGAAAGTTAAGGCAGTTCTGGGAAATAATGGTGGCCACACAAAATATTGACACTTCAGGAACTTTCACTAAGGGGTGTACTCACTTTTGTTGCCGGTGGTTTAGACATTAATGGCTGTATATTGAGTTATTTTGAGGGAAGAATAAATTTACACTGTTATATAAGCTGCACACAGACTACTTTTCATTGTGTCAAAGTGTCATTTTGTCAGTGTTGTCCCATGAAAAGATATACTTAAATATCTGCAGAAATGTGAGGGGTGTACTCACTTTTGTGATACACTGTATAAAGCCAAGCACCTAGGCATGCAGACTAACTTCTACAAACATTACTGAAAGAATGGGTTGCTCTCAGGAGCTCAGAGAATTCCAACGTGGTACCATGATATGCCACCTGTGCAACAAGTCCAGCTGTGACATTTCCTCTCCACTAAATATTCCACAGTCAACTGTCACTGATATTATAACAAAGTGGAAGCGATTGGGAAAGACAGCAACTCAGCCACGAAGTGGTAGCCACGTAAAATGACAGAGCGGGGTCAGAGGATGCTGAGGCGCAGAGTGCGCAGAGGTCTCCAACTTTCTGCAGAGTCAATCGCTACAGACCTCCAAACTTCATGTGGCCTTCAGAATAGCTCAAGAACAGTGTGTAGAGAGCTTCATGGAATGGGTTTCCAAGGCCGAGCAGCTGCATCCAAGCCTTACATCACCAAGTGCAATGAAAAGGGTTGGATGTAGTGGTGTAAAGCAAGCCGCCATTGGACTCTAGAGCAGTGGAGACGTGTTCTCTGGAGTGACGAATCACGCTTCTCTGTCTGGAAATCCGATGGACGAGTCTGGGTTTGGTGGTTGCCAGGAGAACGGTACTTGTCTGACTGCATTGTGCCGAGTGTAAAGTTTGCTGGAGGGGGATTATGGTGTGGGGTTGTTTTTCAGGAGTTGGGCTCGGCCCCTTAGTTCCAGTGAAAGGAATTCTTAATGCTTCAGCATACCAAGAGATTTTGTACAATTTCATGCTCCCAACTTTGTGGGAACAGTTTGGGGATGGCCCCTTCCTGTTCCAACATGACTGCGCACCAGTGCACAAAGCGAGGTCCATAAAAACATGGATGAGCAAGTCTGGTGTGGAAGAACTTGACTGGCCTGCACAGTCCTGACCTCAACCCAGTAGAACACCTTTGGGAGGAATTAGGGTAGAGACTGCAAGCCAGGCCTTCTCGTTCAAACATCAGTGTCTGACCTCACAAATGTGCTTCTGAAAGAATGGTCAGAAATTCCCATAAACACACTCCTAAACCTTGTGGAAAGCCTTCCCAAAAGAGTTGAAGCTGTTATAGCTGCACAGGGTGGGCCGACATCATATTAAACCCCATGGATTAAAAATAGGATGTCTCAAGTACGTATGCATGTCAAGTACGTATGCATGGGCAGCGTCCTGTGACCACTGATGAAGGTCTAATAGATGACCAACTCAAACAGCAGCAATAGATGAGCGATCATCTCTGACTTTACTACTACAAGGTGGACCAAATAGGTAGGAGTGTCTAATAGAGTGGACAGTGAATGGTATTTAAAACAGTAATTAAATGGGAAGGGGACGCTGAACTGTACCTGAACTTCCTTCAGACGCTGAAAAATTCCAGATTCTCCATCATATGTGAGGTGAAGAACTGCATTATGGTCTGACATGACATCATTAACGGACTAAAGTACCTTAGAAGGGTCATCTATATACAGGTAAGTGATGTATGTCTCAGGTGGCATGGCGGTCACAACAAGGAGATCCAGGGTTTGATTTCCAGGTGGAGCGGTCTGAGTACTTTTTGTGGGGAGTTTGCATGTTCTCCCTGGTAAGACTTAGCCAAATAGTTATATAATAGTTTAGCAGCTTATTATTATTGCAGAGATATGATGCTTATTTACCTTTTGTAATACACTGTTTAACAGTGCACTGGTAGATACAACCTGGACTCCAATTTTCAAAGTGACCTCTTGGTAAAAGCTGCTAATAAAATCTAAATTCTTTTCCAATTTTAAGTCCTATGACTATTATAGATGCAAAGTTGACACCAACTCCATATTTGTTTTTGGTGTTATGGAATAAGGTGTCCAACAAGCTTATTAAAATGTGTTATACATACATATTTTGGCCATATACAGTAAATCACTAGAATCAAAAGAAAAAATAACAATAGTCAAACTAAGTTTAAGAAGCTGAGTTATGGCTGCAGAAGCCTATGGCACATACAGGAAGAATGTGGGAGATGGGGCCCCTCTGATGATAATGGTCTTCCCCTCTGGGTAGGGGGCTGAAGGAACATTATTGTGGCCAACATAGACATTCCAGCACTGTGAGCTCAGCTACTGCCCAGCAGTATTATGTCATTTGTGTTACTTTCTCAGCCTTCTTAGAAACCAAACAGTAATATGTCTGTCAAGAAAAGGCATTCTTCACACTTTGGTCCATCACCAGCCTTGCCCCCATGTCCTATTATTTTAGCATTTGCCCTTTGTTGAACACTTTGTTTGACTCATCTTATATCCTAGCAGTTATCTTCTAACCACATAGACTGAAGGACAGACCTACATTCCATAACACTTTTTAGACATAATGCCTAGTAGCTTGGTTACCTTTATGACTTTATTACCTGCTCGCTCTCCTTTTTAGTTATGCTGTAATAATTAGGGGTGCCGGAGTCTAAAGCTACTCTCTGAAAAACTGACATTTTACTCTTACTGATTTCACATTTTAACTACATCTTCTGTTGTTTTACCCTGAGGTTAAAGACTGCACATCGAGACTGCTGTGCCAACAATGCTGCTCCTGCTAGATGTGACGGAAACCTGGCTTGTTTGCACCAAAAATTTCAAGAACTCACTACGGACTTCATCACAGACAAATAATGAAGAACTCCAATTATTTTTTACTAGTTATAACTTTTAGTTTAATTAAATTTTGTGTATGTTTGATTTGTGTAAATCCTATTTATTCAAATTATTCTCCAGGCCACCCAAGGAGGATGGGGGTCCCTGCTGAGTCTGGTTCCTCTCAGGGTTTCTTCCTGTATTTTTAAGGGAGTTTTTCCTTACCACTGTTGCCCTGGGCTTGTTCAACAGGGTTTTTTGGTCTGTTGGTCCTGGATTCTGTAAAGTTGCTTTAAGACAATGTTCATTGTAAAAAGTGCTATACAAATACATTTGACTTGACTTGAGCTGTGCGCAAGACTCCTGATTTTATCCATGTTAAATTTTGTGAGGTATTCTAGTGGTGGACCCCTCCCAAATCCCATTTCAGCCAGGACATAATAGGATGTGTCTCAATATGGAAAAAATGACTGCATCCAGGGTTTCTTCCATTCTGCATGCCATGTATAAACGAATTTCTTGTCATTTAAAATAAGCAAAGTTTGCAGTTAAGAGGAAAACACTGTGGATTACATATCTTCTTTTTAATTATTGTTCTAATAATGGTTACTCTAATACTCTAATTATGGTTTGTTTTAGGGCTGGGCGGTATGACCAAAAATTTGTATCACAGTATTTTTTAAGATTCTGATGCTTTTACTGTATGTCTGTGGCTTATTCTCATGTCATAAGTACATGGATTATAAAAAGTTTTAATTTCACCATGTATATCAGTGGTCCCTAACCACCGGGCCGCACAGAAAGAATAAATAATTAGAGATCCCTACAAGAGTAATTACATTTGCAATACTCTTTGGGTGTTATTGTCCCCAATCACCACTAGATGGGAGCAGCGTCTCGTTGCAGTGAAAAAAGCTCAGGATTCACTGACTTTCCATTTTATAGTTATTCTATTTCAAATCCCCACACCCCTGCCGTTCCATGAAATTACATCTTATATGAAACCGGTCCATCATGCAAAAAAGGTTGGGGACCACTTTGCTTGGCCCCACAAACACAGTATATGATGGAATCAGTACGTGTGAAACAGTTGCAATAAATACCATGTTTATTGTTTATTTAATATTTAAGTATTGTACAATTAACCTTAATTCTCCATTTAACTAATAAAACAACGTTTGCAAACTCCACTGTACAACTTCACTACAGGTCTGTTGTAAAAAAGTGGACGACTTTAAATATCTCCGATTCCAATTCACTTGTAATGTTGAAATAGCGACTGAGCTGAAATATTCTCGCCCTGTAAGACATACCTGGAATCCAGTGTTTTAATTATTGCTCTGAAAGCTCCTTTCTTGACGGTCTATAGGGGAATCGTGTCCTTGCATATGTGGATTGTAAGTGCGTTCGTAATGTTGTTGTTTTCAACAGCCGTGGCTCGACAAACATTACAGATAATAGTGTTTTAGTCTGTTCTAAACTGCCGACATGGCTAATTTCTTCGGCTGGTTCCTCCGGTGCATATTTGGTTTATATATTCCTCTCTTTATCCTCCATCTGTTTATGTTTTTTTTTTCATCATATTGAGGAAACATCTCTCATCTGTTAACACTGTCATGCTTATGCTACCTGTGAGCTTAATCTGCCCGGCGCTCCATAGTGCTTTTATCGACGAACAATATTATATGATTTGCACCCTATTGAAGCTTACAGCTGTGAAAATGAACTATGTTACAGTATGGTGGTATATGAAAAATCCATACCGTATGAGGAATCAAAGACGGTTTGCCGAATGTTCCGTCATACTGCCCAGCACTAGTTTGTCTGTTATATTGGGTACCCTACCTCACAAATGCACTTTTTACTAAATAGCCAAAAATTCCCAGAGACACGTTCCAACATCTTGTGGAAAATCAGCCCAGAAAATTAGTAATGGCTGTAATAGTGGAAGGGATTTTTATGATATCTGCAGTTGTCTACACACTTTGGGCCATATGGGAACATGATTTTGTATGGGACAGCTGTAGGGTGTATGGTGACCCACTGTTGCTGAGGGATGGGGAGTTTGAATCTGCTCTTGGTCGGTCAGGCAAAATGATCACCTTACATTTATTCTCAAATATGTTTGAATTAGTTTTGTTAATTATGGTTTGTTTCAGGGCTGGGTGGTATGACCAAAAATTTGTATTACAGTATTTTTTAAGATTCTGAAGGTTTTACGGTATATTACGGTATGGTTTTTTGTATGACTGGGACTTTTTATATGTCTGTGGCTTATTCTACTGTCATGGAATATAAAAAGTTTTAATTTCATCATGTATATAATAAAGGTTTTGAGTACTATAAGCTTTGCTTGGCCCCACAAAATGACACAATATACACTGATGATGCATAACATTATGACCACCTTCTTGTTTCTACATTCACTGTCCATTTTATCAGCTCCACTTTGTCAGAAGCACTTTGTAGTTCAGCAATTACTGACTGTAGTCCATCTATTTCTCTACATACTTGTTTAGACTGCTTTCACCCTGTTCTTCAATGGTCAGGTGTTGGATCATTCTCAGCACTGCAGAATGTGTCTAGTTTTGAATTGCCTTTAAAATATATATTTAATCCCATCAACAACCGGCCAGATTACCATGACCTCGGTGCGGTCACACCAATTGCACTGTCTGTTGTGACTCTGTTGATGACTACTCATTTTGAATCAAAACAATAGACTCTTGTATAAATGTTTGCTAGTGTGTTTTTTCTGCTTGTTTTGACGTTGATGATAACTTTCAGTGTTTTTTTTTCCATTTATTCCAGGAAGCACAAGTGGAATAAATGACTGTAATGACTGAGATATATACAGGTGTCTTCTGTCTCTGAGAATTCTCACACTGATATGTGGAAACTGTTTGGAAGGAAGTTAGGATTGGAGATCTGAGTCTCAGGACAATAAAACAAACATTTTACAGAAACACAGTTATTATGTGTTAGTGTTAACCAGTCTCTGTGACAGATGCAGGCCTTCATTACTGTCACCAAAGTGTCAACACTGCAGCCAAGATTGCAGCCAAGAACACATAAATTTAGTGGATCAGCATGTGCTTTTGTTACGATGCTCTTCTCCAGACTCCAGGTTATGCAACACAGCAGAGAAAACAGATTCTCATGATAAATGCCACTGATCAGATGGCCATATAAAGTGAATGTGCTGGTGTATGCTTAGTGTCCTGGTGACCTGGAGTTGGAGAGGGATGAGAGCAAGAAGCGGCAGCAGGTTTAAATCAAAATGTGTCATAGTGAGAAAGCTGAAGTTTTATTTACAGTTCTACTGTCCATACATGGTCGCGGTGAATCAACTCAATTAATGTGCTTTCTCTACTCCGAGCAATAAATACAGTGTACAGGGCGAGGTTTATATATAGAAAACACTGCCCCCTTGTGTTGAGATTTTGTAGGTACATGTTTAGGCATTGTAGGACTTTTGGGCATACTTAACCTAGTATTTTTAACTGTAAAATATTTTACTATACAGTTTGTCATTTGTGCCTTAACCCATTTTAATGCATATTCAAATTTTAATTATGTAACAGTAACAGACTGAACAGTATCTACCAAAGTCATGGATCGAACCTTTCTGCAAGTACTTTTTAAACATTAAAAAACAGACGTTGGGACATTTTGTAAATTGTAATAAACAAGAATATGTAATTTGTTAAGTCTCCTCAACCTTAATTAAACAGACAAAAGTACAAAGAAATGACTTATAATGCTTTGGTTGAATAACGTATAAATACACTGATCAGCCATAACATTAAAACCACCTCCTTGTTTCTACACTCACTGTTTATTTTATCAGCTCCACTTACCATATAGAAGCACTTTGTACTTCTACAATTACTGACTGTAGTCCATCTGTTTCTCTGCATACTTTTTTTAGCCTGCTTTCACCCTGTTCTTCAATGGTCAGGACCCCTACAGGACCACCACAGAGCAGGTATTATTTAGGTGGTGGATCATTCTCAGCACTGCAGTGACACTGTCATGGTGGTGGTGTGTTAGTGTGTGTTGTGCTGGTATGAGTGGATCTGACACAGCAGCGCTGCTGGAGTTTTTAAATACCGTGTCCACTCACTGTCCACTCTATTAGACACTCCTACCTAGTTGGTCCACCTTGTAGATGTAAAGTCAGAGACGATCGCTCATCTATTGCTGCTGTTTGAGTTGGTCATCTTCTAGACCTTCATCAGTGATCACAGGACGCTGCCCACAGGGCGCTGTTGGCTGGATATTTTTGGTTGGTGGACTATTCTCAGTCTGGCAGTGACAGTGAGGTGTTTAAAAACTCCAGCAGCGCTGCTGTGTCTGATCCACTCATACCTGCACAACACACACTAACACACCACCACCATGTCAGTGTCACTGCAGTGCTGAGAATGATCCACCACCCAAATAATACCTACTTTGTAGTGGTCCTGTGGGGGTCCTGACCATTAAAGAACAGCATGAAATGGGGCTAACAAAGCATGCAGAGAAACAGATGGACTACAGTCAATAATTGTAGAGCTACAAAGTGCTTCTATATGGTAAGTGGAGCTAATAAAATGGACAGTGAGTGTAGAAACAAGGAGGTGGTTTTAATGTTATGGCTGATCGGTGTATAAGCATGTATGGAATGGCTGAGATTGGTTGGTCTGTGCATGTGACAACAATCTTACAAGCTTTTACCTGTATGCCAGGGTGGCAAGAAAGTAACTGCCCCTGAAAAGTTCTTTGCTTAACACTCTAATGCCATGTTTTATGACCTCTGAGAACAAACTGAACTTTATGGACTGAACCAAAAAACCAAACACATCATACCACTGAAAATACACTGTACATACAGTAAAGTACAGAGGTGGCAACATTATGTTATGGGGATGTTGCTCTTCAGGAGGTATTCGGTAATTGGTTGGGACTGAAGGGAATATGGATGCCAAGTACATCCAAATCGTTAAGGAAAACTAACTCTAACTCTATGCAACCATATGAAAGACAGCTGAAAATAGAAGGAGGTTCACCTTTTAGCAAAGCAATAATCCTAAAAACACTTCCTTTCAAAGAAGAAAAGAAAAAAAAAAAGCAGTGGCTTTAGGAACTTGAATGTCTATTAATGGCCATGCCAGAGCCCTAACATAAATCTGAAAATCTGTGGATGGACTTGAGAGAAGTACATTGCTAGACACCTAGAAAATGTAACTAAAACTCAAATTCTATAAGGAAGAATGTGCAAATATTGTCCAGTCTAGGTGTACAAAGCTGTTTGGAACATATACAGAGTAATGGCTGTAATTAAAGCAAAAAGTGGCTCTACAAACTACTAAATCTGGGACTAGTCAGTTTTCCAACCCTGTTTTTATTTATTTATTTATTTATTTATTTTTATTATTATTTGTATTATTATTTTTCATTTTTATTATTATAATTATTATTATTATTTTATTTTTTATTATTATTTTATTATTTTATTATGTTATTTTTATTCTAGTTTTTATTTTTTTATTTAATTTTCAAAAGCGTTTTCTTTTCCTCTTATTACTTGAATGTTCTCAAATATTTAAATAAACAAATATAATTTACAATGTATGTTTTGTATCGCTACAGCGCATATATATTAAGAGTACATAAAAACATTCGAATCTGCTGATGTGAATCATAAGTATATTGCTGCAGTGCACCCACGTGTGAGTAGCATCGCTGTACATGTGAGTGAAGCAGTTACCGGTAGGATTACACTAGCTGTTCAGCTGATCAAGTCATTTCTTACTGCTGTGGGATTGTACATCAGTATTAACAGACATGTCTTCGTTTAGAAAAGCCCTGAAATCCAAACAGCGAGATCACAAAGAGCGATCTCAGGTAATGTCTGTGTATAACAGTTTAAACATGTCTGTTGGTGTTGCTAGAAAACAAGGCTATGTTAGCCTATGTATGCTAGCTAGCTTCCAACCACAACAGCCTAATGTTTTCATTCAGCTTTGTTTCTGAAATGTAAAAGCCGGATAAACTAGATAAAATGTTAAGCAAACAATCGGTGCAAACCATGTGGTAGCAAAACCAGCTAGTGTAAGCAGGCTTCCTTCATAAGTTAGCATGTTTACTGAGTCGGTATGAGCTAAAAACAAAGCTGACACGGAGTCGACTCACTTCATTTGATTCACAACCTTGTTGATTGTTGATTTGTTGTTTGTTTATTACGCAGCCGGGGTCCAGAAAACATTTAGGACTGTTGGAGAAGAAGAAGGATTACAAACTTCGTGCAGAGTGAGTACCTCCCATTTAAGTCAACTTTTATATAACGATTGATCAACAATTTCATTATTATATCTATTAGTGTTCTAGTTATTTACATTTACTGCATTCATTTACATACACCGATCAACCATAACATTAAAACCACCTCCTTGTTTCTACACTCACTGTCCATTTTATCAGCTCCACTTTACCACATAGAAGCACTTTGTAGTTCTACAATTACTGACTGTAGTCCATCTGTTTCTCTGCATGCTTTGTTAGCCCCCTTTCATGCTGTTCTTTAATGGTCAGGACCCCCACAGGACCACCACAGAGCAGGTATTATTTGGGTGGTGGATCATTCCCCACACTGCAGTGACACTGACATGGTGGTGGTGTGTTAGTGTGTGTTGTGCTGGTATGAGTGGATCAGACACAGCAGCACTGATGGAGTTTTTAAACACCTCACTGTCCCTGGACTGAGAATAGTCCACCAACCAAAAATATATGCAGCCAACAGCGCCCCGTGGGTAGCGTCCTGTGACCACTGATGAAGGTCTAGAAGATGACCCAACTCAAACAGCAGTAATAGATGAGATGTACAAGGTGGACCAACTAGGTAGGAGTGTCTAATATAGTGGACAGTGAGTGGACACGGTATTTAAAAACGCCAGCAGCGCTGCTGTGTCTGATCCACTCATACCAGCACAACACGCACTAACACACCACCACCATGGCATTGTCGAGAATGATCAACCACCTAAATAATACCTGCTCTGTGGTGGTCCTGTGGGGGTCCTGACCATTGAACAACAGCATGAAAGGGGGCGAACAAAGCATGCAGAGAAACGGATGGACTACAGTCAGCAATTGTAGAACTACAAAGTGCTCCTATACGGTAATTGGAGCTGATAAAATGCACCTTATATATCTGACCAGTAATGTTTATGCTTCTTTTTTCTACTTAGTGACTACCATCGTAAACAGAAGACCCTTAATGCCTTACGTAAGAAGGCAATGGACAAGAACCCAGATGAATTTTACTATAAAATGATAAACACTCAGTTAAAGGTATGTTTTCTGTTTTTTAAATGTATTTATTTGTTTGTCTGTTTTATAATCAGACATATACTTACCCTAATCACTGACGATGTTTCATTGATTAGTTTGTGATTAACCTTCCTGAGTTGCAGGCAGTTTCACATAAAATACTGTAGGTAGCTAAGATCCTGGGAACAAATGTTAAAAAACAGTAAACTGTGTTTTGTAATTTACCGCTTAAAAGTCTATTTAATTGACAAGAAAAAAGTACATCACTACCCAGTCACACCTATTTTACCAGACTCGGTTTGGTTTCTGCTAAGAATACTTTTTTTCAGAAGCTCAAGTCCTCTTGTCTTTATTCATAAAATAAAATTAAAAATTAAAAGAAAATCTTACTGAATGTGTGGAATGCATATGTTTTCATTATCTTTACCTGATGGTAGGATGGTGTGCATGTGAATAAACCAAAACCAGAGGAAGAAATGACTGAGGAGCAGAAGAAAGTCATGAGAACTCAGGATATTGGATATGTGGAGATGAAAAGGGTGGCAGAGGCGAAGGTAGTAAACCTCTTAAATTCTGTACCAACACTATCAAGACAGACAAGTACTATGTTTACATCTGGTCTCTGGAATTATTTTTTCATGAGTTCAGACTTAAAATGAAGTTTGTTCTTGCAGAAAATCGAGAGATTAAAGTCTGAACTGCATCTTTTGGACGCAAATGGTAAAAAGAAAAACAATCATGTCTTTTTTGTGGATACCAAAAAGCAAGGTAAGCCTAAACTATGGAACCAGTTTGACAGATAAAAATAACATTGTTGTAAATTGATAATAGAAAATGTGGGCTGCCATGGGGATTGTCAGATTAATTGAACTGATAACTGTCTATCTCTGCAATTATCCGTAACACTGTAATCTTGTAATATTTTTACATCTACAGAGCTTTGAGCTTTGTTGAATTAGACAGAATAGGCTAATAAAGCAGAGGTAGCATATTTATGCCAGATACCATACAAGGAACAGATGGAATCAGGCATCTTTCTAAATTAGGAGATGTCTATGATTGCCAAACTTTAAGCTAATGTTTAAATAAAAATATTACACAAAACTTATGAAAAGTTTGTGTTAGTCGAGCTCAATTGTTCCCAACATTTTATTCTACTAAACTGCTTTTACATTGTAGATTCGGCAATCCAGGACATTCTTCACAATTCAGCTGTTGTATTATTCTATTCACGTAATTTAGGATTTGCCCTGCTGGTTGGCAATTCTGGTTCTTACTATTTCTTTTTAACTAAGTTTTGGCAATTGAATATAGGGACACCCTGTAATACTGTAAGACTGCCACGTTCACTATTAGGTTTGAAACCATTTCTATCTCAGCCAGTTAACTGCTTAAATTCTTGGAAGCACTAGCACTTCTAAGAATTGCTAGTGGGTTGCACTGGCTGAGTGGGTAGCACTGTTGCTTTACAGCAAGCAGGTCCTGGGTTTGATCCCCAGGTGGGGCAGTCCGGGTCCTTTCTGTGTGGAGTTTGCATGTTCTCCCCGTGTCTGCGTGGGTTTCCTCCGGGTTGTCCGGTTTCCTCCCACAGTCCAAAGACATGCAAGTGAGGTGAATTGGAGACACTAAATTGTCCTTGACTGTGTTCAATATAAGCTTGTGAACTGATGAATCTTGTGTAATGAGTAACTACCGTTCCTGTCATGAATGTAACCAAAGTGTAAAACATGACATTAAAATCCTAAAAAATAAATAAATCTAAATTAGGAGATGTCTATAACTGTAAGCCAGACTAATATTTAAATAAAAAAGACTTATGAATAGTTATTCTGTTTAAGTCATTTGGTATTTGCCCTGCTGGTTGGCAATTCTGGTTCCTCTACAAAACTAAATTCTAAATATTGTATAAAGGGACTCCATGTAATATTACTGCTATGTTCACTATTATGCTTGAAATCATTTCAATCTCAGCTAGTTCTCCCTAAATTGTCTCTGTTTACACCTAATAGTTTAGCATAGGTTTCATGACAAAAAGCATAAAAAGGACTTGCTGTCTTTAATTTTTTGAAAGTAAGGGATGTAACGATGCACCACAAGACAGTTAACCGGTGTAAAAATTCCATGATTCAAATTGATTTGACATGTAAAATGAATCGATATTCACTTTAAAGAGCAGAGGGCACTGGCGCTATACACCTTGCTTGGTTGACGTCACTGGCGCTATATGCCTGGTTGCCAGATTCTGGGGTTTTCAGCCAAATTGGGCTTAATTGAAAATTGTTTTGCATAGTTTGTACCTACCTCAGAAATAAAAGGACATTCATTATTTAGAAAAATAAAAGATAATCAGTATTTTATTTAATTTGATTTTTTTCAAGAGAAATAATAAAAGGAAACTTTGTCATAATTTGTCTTCAATTTCAGTTTGAAAAATCGGGAAAAAATTCGTATTGTGAACCCAGTATCGTGAATCGCATTGCATCATGGGTAGAGTGTATCGTTACATCCCTACATTTGAACATTTGTAATATATGGCATTTAGTAGGCACTTTTATCCAACGCAACTTGCATTTGTTACTAAATAAAATGCAAGCAACATAGGGTTAATGGCCTTGCTCAGGGGTCTAACTGGCAATTTGGTGGTGGTGGGTCTTGATTTTGATCACTAGTGTAATGCGTTAACCACTGAGCCACTACTACCAATCTAATGTATAGATGCTAAAGTACACTTTCAATCTCAGTGCCTGTCTTAATGAAAATACTAATTGTTTGCCATTTGTAATGAAATGACATTAAAACAGCGCTGTTTTAACCTATTAGTTATTTGTTGTTTCTAATGTTCATTTCAGTATAATGATTCTCTGTTCCTCTACAGATGTTTGTGTTACTAAAACCAGCTTTATTTCTTGACAGTGGCAGATTTTGACCTAGTCACACACCTGAACACAGTACCTGAGCTGGTAGACAGAGTTTATAACAGACCTACAGTGGACACTCTAATAAACAAGAAGATTCTGGGAGCTGTGACTTCACGGGAATTGAAGGTAGAAAACGAATCTGTGATTTTGATAGATGTCTGGAATACACTTAACTGACATGTAAAAAATATATGTTTTTACTGACCAACTTAATTATATTTTCTAATGCATGGTATAAACACACTCAAAGTTGGGACGGAGCCATGTTTACCACTATGTTACATTATGTTTCCTATTAATTACACTTTTTAATGATTTGGGAAACAGGATACTAACTTGTGGTTTTGCAACAAATTTCAGCTTCAGCTGCTTAACAATCTGTGGTGGCAGTTTTTCTGATTCATCTCTTCTATGCATCATAAATTATCAATAGGGCGGCACAGTGGCTCGGTGGGTAGCACTGTTGCATCACAGCAACAATGTCTTGGGTTCGAGTCCCAGGTGGAGAGGTTCGGGTCCTTTCTGTGTAGTTGCATGTTCTCTTCATGTCGTGTGGGTTTCCACCAGGGGCTCCAATTTCCTCCCACAGTCCAAAGAAGTGCAAGTGAAGTGAATTGGGAGATACTAAATTTGACATTGAATTTGACATTAAACTTGAACTGATGAATCTTGTGTAACCAGTGACCACCTGTCCTGTCATGAATGTAACCAAAGTGTGTAAAACATGACGTTAAAATCCTAATAAAATAAATAAATAATTAATAGGAGAAAGATCCAGACTGCAGACACCACAGTAAAACAAAGACACGCTGCGTCTATGAAGCCACGCTGTTGCATTGCTTGCAGAATGAGGCCTGGCATTGTCTTACTGAAAAAACACATGGACTTACCAGAATATGATTTCTTAATGACAGCATGTCTTTCAAAAATCACATTGCACTGTTTGCCTTCATAACATGTTAATGTTACCCTCAAACAAATGCAAATCAACTTTGAGCACTGTTGCACCTTATTAACATGACAGATGTTGAATTTTGATGTTTGATCTTTTTTGTCTATGGGATGGAGAACCCATGCGGCTGTATTCATCACAGTTGTATGATGTTTTTTATGCAGTATCATCTGAGGGCTTGAAGGTCACTCGCGCTGAGATTTTGTTGGTTACCCAATATATTGTATCACAGATGGTAAAAGACCAAAATGATTTGCAGTTTGTGCTGATAAAGTGGTGAGCCATGACTGATGATTTGCTTGTAAAGTTTTGAGTCTTTGGTGGATTGTCCTTTTATACCCAGTCATGATTCTCTCACCTGTTACCAGTTCACCTGCTTTTTTGTGGGATGGATGGATGGATGGACGGACGGACGGACGGACGGATGGATGGATGGATAGATTGATTTAACTTTGTTATTGCTCAGTACAGTTACATAGTAGCATTGTGCAAAAAACACAAGTAAACGTACATATCTATGGTACATATATTAGGTCTATATACATAGTAATATATACATAATAATAATAATAATAATAACAATAATAAAAAGTAGAGATGGGACGATCGATCGGATATGAATCGGTATCGGCCGATTTTTAATCAAAATATGCTATCGGCGATCGGCGACATTTCCTAAAAGTAGCCGATCCGATCGTGTGATATATAAAGACCACGTTAAGTTAACAGCTCAGTGGATTGATCCGGACTTTGAGCTACGAAGCACCAACCATCACATCACCATTCATCAACCATCGTACAGAAACCACAATGAAAGCTCTTCATGACCTTAAATAACATCATTAACGTTGTGCATCATACATACGATGTAATTTTGCTGATTGTAATATTTACTTTAAAAAGATAATTCAACCCGGTCACATCTGAGTCGATTCTATCAGCACGTTATATAAACTCCTGGTTCACTTTGGTAAATCGTAAGCGGTTCTTACTTGTGATGTAGATGAGAACAGAAAACGTTACAGAGCCAATCAGAGGCAAAAGTTTATTCATTACCAAATTCGTTAGTTCAGGATCATCTGCTGAACTTTTAGCTCCTTAGACGGAACGAGTCTGACGGTCGGTTACAGATCTGTGGTAATAGCAGTTTAATTAAGCTTTTTAATGAAGCTTTTTAATGTAAGAGAGTCACACAAAATGTTCTGTATTAGTTGGTGTTTATTTAAAACCACGACATTTAATTAATAACAGTAAACACGGAGAGATAACTGAGAAGAGAAACTTACGCTTCGCGAAAAATGACTCGTGAATCAATGAATCACTTATAGCGATACAGTGAACAAAGCGTCTCTTCTAAAGGCACAAACACACACACACACACACACACGCGCTGCTCCGGTTTATCTTCACTGTGAGGCTCTTTTTAAGTTTATTTATTTTATTTACTGCTAAATCCCCCACCCCCCCGATCGCAATCGGCCGATGTCCCTGAAAGGAGATCGGAGATCGGAATCGGTGCCAAAAACCCCGATCGTCCCATCTCTAATAAAAAGCATAGGAATGGGAATGCTAGGTATGTATAATGTATGTAAAATAAGTAACTATACATACGTATATAGATATATAATTATGCTGAAATGTGTGAGGTAGAAAGTTTTATGTAAAGTGCAGGTGCAAATGATAATGGGTATAACTTCAACATTTTGTACCGTTTTACTCTTATTTTGCCTCTGTTCCAACCTATTTATGTATGTTGCATATCGCAACTTGTCTGCTAGCTGGGGTCAGAGCGTAGGGTCAGCCATTGTACAGCACCCCTGGAGCAGACAGGGTTAGGGGCCTTGCTCAAGGACCCACTAGGGTCTGCATAGCAGATTGATAACCCAAAGCTCTACCCACTAGGTCACCACTGTCCTGACAGTGGTATCTGGAGACAAAAAAAGTATGTTTATGTAAGTGTGTTTATGTAGTAATTATTGCTTATTTCAAACTCCAGAGTCTGGCCAAGCAGAGAAAGGTTCGGTATGAGGAACTTTCCCAGCGTATTGACAGAGAGAAAAAAATGTTTGTCATCAGCCAAAAGATCCAAACTCGCAAAGACCTTCAGGTGAGCACTCCATTTAATTATATATGCAGCTACTCCTGTCATTTAGACAATCACAAAATCACCATCACTTAAATTATATGGTTTTATATCTGCATTCAAAGTAAACTTGAACCATGTGTAATACCTTTAAAATTGTTAACTTGTGTAGTACCTTTCAGTGCAATACTTTTTAAAGACTTAATTTTTTACATTTCCATTTTTTTAATGTATGTATAAACATTTTTTATATCTCTATATTCCTGAAAGCTGCTGTAACTTTGCAAATTTCCCCTGTGGGATAATAAAAAGGCTATCTTAAATTATCTTAAATCTGAATACTTAGATGACTTGAAGCTTTATGATTAATAGAGGCTATTGCTTATCGCCCACAGGACAAGAACAAGAAAGTAAAAGTGCGAAAGGAGACGTCCAGTGCTCCGGCTATCTACAAATTTGAAGCCAGGAGGAAAAGATAATATTTAATAACCATCTGTCTAAATGTATTATTTTGATTACTTGATTAAAACAGCACCATGTTACAAAGCCCTCATGTTTATTGGTGATTAGGTCTTTGCTCTGGCCGACTTCTATCTGGTGCAAGATGGATTTTGATAGCAACCTTCATTCAAAAAGGTGTTTTTTGATTATTCTATAAATGTGTGTACATATGCAAAGAACTTTTATGGCTGTGAGTTATACTGTACTTCATTAAACAAATCTGTATGTAGTACAATTGTGTAGGTATTAATACATATCAGTAGGTGGCAGTAGAATAGCGCACTGCACAATAGCGCACTTGGTGAATTCTATTAATGGAGACAAACGAGACGGTTCATTTCAGTCCTTGACTTTTTTTTTTGGGGAATCTGATTATATTTCAAAAGTAAATAAATGTCCAATAAATTGAAGGCTGCATATTATACAAAACTATTAATAATTAATACATTTTTTGTAAATACTTGTTACTGTACAATGCTTTTTTGAAAGTTGAGCTCTTGAGTAATTATCCCTTTTTAAAAAAAAAAAAAAACACAAGCCTTCCAGACACAAGCCTATTTCTATCCGGACTTGGGACCAGCACTGAAAGTGTGTCTCACAAAAGCTAGGCTGTTTTGGTCCCTTTCACCCCTCATCCCCCCCAGGACAATCATGTCCATGTAGATGCCCATGTTCATGTTCGGCTGATGGCACTGCTGAGATTTGAACCCTAGTTATAGAATTTGTTACACTTATGCCAAAAATCTCTTTTAATCTCATTTCTTAAGCATTTAGGATTTGTGCTCTGATGCTTAAATAAATTAATTTTTCTATTGATGTTATCCAAAATGATATTATTATTCAACATTTTTTTTGTTTAAAACTACATGCATAATTAAATAAAAGCTGGGGATATGGGTTCTGTCCTTAGCACTGGTTGAGGTGTTTGGTTATATTCTCATTGTGGGGATCCAGCCAAAAACATACAGAAGGATCAGTGTAAGTTGATAAAGGTACACTGTACAAGGTTGCTGTTTTGCTATAAATTGGTGCCCTGGCCAGGACATATTGCTCTCGTGCACCAAGGTGGCTTTGCACCCAAAGTGACCATGCCCAGGATGAAGTACCAGGGTTCAAACTGGTACTCCTGCTTTTAATCCTCCCTCCTCCAAAAACAAACTAACAACGCCAAACTTCAAACTTACTGGCCTCATACCCTGTTAGAACTTGTTGTGGCTGTAGAACTATTTATTTATGCACACTAAGTGATAATCTTCCTCTAGTCTTTTTATCGGTGGACACTTCTTGTCCCTGGACTCGGTTGGCTTTATATTTTTGGATGGAGCTCTATTCTCTTCTTGGCATTGTAGGCAGCTGTAGCCTAGTGCTTACGGTACTGGACTGGTAATCAAAAGGTAGCTGCTTCAAGCCACTGTTGGGCCCTTAAGCAAGGCCCTTAACCCTCAATTGCTTAGACAGTATTCTGTCACAGTACTGTAAGTCGCTTTGGATAAAAGCGTCTGCTAGATGCCGAAGATGTCAATGCAAGCATTGAGTTGCTTGTTCTTGGAGGTGTCCATTATTTTAGTAATGGGGTCTTGAAGTGTCATCAGACCATAACTTAGTTTCCACAAGACTTTAAAGTGTGTAAAGTCTGAGCCACTGATGTTGACCTGGCGCATAATGAGCACCCTAATTCATTCCACTGTTCAGTGGAGTTGATCTTACAGCTCTGTGCAGGCTATTGGAGTTCATACTCGTCACACCTTGTCTTTATGGACCTCACTATATGCATAAGGGCACAGCTGTGCTAGAAAAGAAAAGGTCCTTTCTTAAATTGTAGCAACAAAATAGTTTTATTTATTTTGTGTAGTTGCGTTTATACATTTACATAAAATCATTAATTATCAGAAGGGAAGTTGCACACATTTGCCATGCGTCTTTACATACACCAGATCTCAAACCAATTAAACACTTATGAGAGATTTTGGATGGACATATTGGACATTGCCTCTCACCACTGTCATTATAACACCAGATAATGGAATCTCTTCAAGCAGATTTGCAGTATCTGAAGCAAGCTTGAAGCTTTTTGTTCTAGTAACTTGTGGTGGCCCAACACTGTACCAAAACAATGAATTTTCGTTTCCTGTATTTCATTTTCATCAACTTTAACCTGGATGTGTTTGCGGTAAGCTGGGTTACACAAGGAAACACTAGTCGCAGGGCAGGAATACACTAGACAGGGTGGCAATCCATTGCAGGGCTTCAATCCCCCTCAGACATAGCCAATCATATCTGTGTGACTGGCCGATAGCATCGCTGTGCCATCAGAGCTCCACAGTTTATAAATGTTTTACTAATACAGTGGTAACTTGTAACTCAACGTCCCCTAAACTCAAAATCTTTGAAATTCAACGTGTTCAGCTTAATAAAACATTTATTTAATTATTTATTTAATTTAAAATTAGCAATGAACAGTTGCATTGTTCAGCGCTCGGCTTGAGGGGTGTGGCAATATGTCATCAAAGTGTGCATATGAGACTAAACTGCATTTGTGTGGAATAATCATCAGATTCACTCTGAAAACATCCACATGTATCTCTGTTTAACTGGATTTTTACTCCTGTTTCACTTTTAAACTTGTGTTACAGCTGGGGGTTCTGAGAAATTGTAAGAATCGGCTTTTTATTTCAGTGTTTTTTTAATTATATTTGTGTTATTTTCAGTGTATGTGTCAAAAACAACTCCATTATTGTACGTCTGCCCAAAAATAATAATATATATAAGTCCACAGGACCATGGAACACATTAACAAGTTTCCCATACATCCTTTAGGGAAAAAAATACCTTAAAACTCAACGTCAGTCCCAGACCCAATTGACATTGATTTATAAGGTACCACTGTATTACTAATACTGAGTGAATTTTAAAATGATCGTCAACTGCATATTGAGTTTTTTTGTTTTGAAAACGCCTTACTAAATGTTTGAAGCTTAATAATAATCTGTTTTTACATTTTCACAAAGTGATCAAAGTTTTTTAAAGCTTGCTTTAAAATAATGCTCAATTTAACGATTAAACTGTTTTAATGTGGAAGCTGATACAGAAGATGAGTCTATAATAGCCATAATTAGTCTTCTACAGGCGTGTGCTTGTATTGCGATGTTCTTGGACTTGTTCTTGCAGGCTGTAGACGACGTTCAGAGCACTCTCTCCTCAGTGAGGCTTGATCGATCACACTGCTGGCAGCAGCTTCATAATCTGGCCCCATCCATCAGCCTCTCCTGGGATGGAGGGACAGGGAAAAGCCAACAACAGGAAATGTCACTATGTTGAGGAGAAGATAAAAGGAGCAGATCAGGCCGCTACAAAGGCACGTGCATCTGCCAAAAAGTAACAGTGTTTACTTTCGCCTGGCTCAAAGCGTAGCTTATGTTCAATTTATTAAAATGTAGTAATTATGATATACACTTTGTCTCTCAATTTGACTCTTTTTACTTCTTTTTATTTACTAAAATAATGAATGAATGTTGAAAGGTCTGACTGACAGACTTGCCTACGCAACCTCTGATATTTAGCACACAGCCACTTGGTGACATGTCGATATTGACCTTGTGTCTTTGCACGCTCTTCTACCCGGAGATAGCGGGACGGCCCCCCTCGACCGCGGCCCGTACGTGAATGCGCACGTCACTGCGGTTCTATCGGTGCGGGCATAAGGAGGGGGCGCCGAGCAGCCGTGTGCGCAGTACCACGATGCTTCCGCCCGCCCTTACACAGTCGGCCCACTGTTCAGACTGAAGCCTGCCTTTCATTCACGTCAACTCAGCTTAGGGAACCATGACTGAGGGTCAGTGAGTGGGGTGTGTTGAGGGTGACCCCTAGATTTGAAAGATATAGGTCAGAATCCTCTCATTGTCTTATAATGTTCTTCTCATAGGCGAATGTGTAAGAAGCTTCCTGAGGCCTGAAGCCAGAAATTTGTTAAGGGTTTTGACCGCAGCCACAGCTGTGACCAGTGAAAATAAGTTGAACTTTTCTTTGGCATAATCTAATCAAACCAAAGCTGGCAGACTGTGTTTTTTATTCATTTATTTATTCAGTCTTTCTTTATGAAAATATTCACATTTATTAAATGATGTTGTGTAGAACTGGTATTTTAATGTAAGGTGTTAGAATCTACATGTACACTGATCAGCCATAACATTAAAACCACCTCCTTTTTTCTACACACACTGTCCATTTTATCAGCTCCACTTACCATATAGGAGCACTTTGTAGTTCTACAATTACTGACTGTGGTCCATCTATTTCTCTACATACTTTGTTAGCCCCCTTTCATGTTGTTCTTAAATGGTCAGGACTCTCCCAGGACCACTACAGAGTAGGTATTATTTAGGTGGTGGATCATTCTGAGCACTGCAGTGACACTGACATAGTGGTGGTGTGTTGTGCTGGTATGAGTGGATAAGACACAGCAGCGCTGATGGAGTTTGCTGGATTGAAAATGGTCCACCAACCAAAAACATCCAGCCAACAGCATCCTGTGACCACTGATGAAGGTCTAGAAGATGACCAACTCAAACAACAGCAATAGATGAGCGATCGTCTCTGACTTAACATCTACAAGGTGGACCAACTAGGTAGGAGTGTCTAATAGAGTGGACAGTGAGTGGACACGGTATTTAAAAACTCCAGCAGCGCTGCTGTGTCTGATCCACTCATACCAGCACAACACACACTAACACACCACCACTATATCAGTGTCCCTGCAGTGCTGAGAATGATCCACCACCTAAATAATACCTACTCTGTGGTGGTTCTGTGGGGGTCCTGACCATTAAAGAACAGGGTGAAAGCAGGCTAAAAATAGTATGTAGAGAAACAGATGGACTACAGTCAGTAATTGTATAACTATAAAGTGCTCCTAGATGGTAGGTGTAGCTGATAAAATGGACAGTGAGTGTAGAAACAAGGAGGTGGTTTTAATGTTATTGCTGATCAGTGTATATAAACAATACTGTTTTTTGGCAAATACACTATATGTCCAGAAAGTATGTTAGCATCCATACTAAAACTTTACCCTTGGCTCAAAGCAACCTTCATGAAGAGTTTGCACAGAGCTCTAACGTCAACCTCACAGAACACCCTTGAGATGAATTGTAATGTAATGTAATTACAAACTAGGCCTCCTTCTCCAACAGCAATAATGGACAAATGCTCTTTTGACTCAGTGGGCACAAATTACAGCATACACACTCCAAAATCTTGTAAAAGCCTTTTAAAAAGAGTAGAGGAGGTGGTGGAACTCCATATTAATGCCCATGGTTTTGAAATGGAATATCCAACTAGTGGTCTCATGGTCAGATGTCCACATACTTTGTGCTGTGGTGTTAATTAAGTGACACATAATACCACATATATAAAAGAATAAAAACAACCAACAGTCACAAATAAGTCAAAAATGCCCATTAGTGATCAGAGTGCAATAATTTGTGACATGATATGGGAAATCACTGTATTTGTCAGTGTGGGATAAAATAAATCAGAAATGGTGTAACAGACATGATGGTGCAGCTGGTACAGTTGGTGTCGCACATCTGTGTGGGTCCTGATTACTGCCTTTGGTCACTGTCAATCAGGAGTTTGGCAGGTCTTCATGTTTTTTCTTTTCTCCATGGTGGATCAGCAAGAAGGTCCTGGGTTTGATTGCCAGATGGAGCAGTCTGGGTCCTTTCTGTGTGGCACTTGCAGGAATTTCCTCCCACAGTACAAAGACATGCAGTCAGTTTAAATGGAGCTACCAAAATTGTGAACCTCTCCAACATTTTATCTACCTTTCGCCCAAGGGAATCATACCCACTGTGGCCCTGAGTAGAATAAAGTGATGGTAAAACAGACAATGAATGAATGAATAAATAGACTTGTTACTTTTAAATTGCACATAGGTTGGAGTGAGAGGGTAAATGTGTTTGTGTGTTGCTTTGCGATGAATTGGCACCCTGTTCAGGCTGTTTCCCGAGTGGCACTGGACCTACTGGGATCCTGACTAGGATCGTGTGATTAAAAAAATAAATAAGGCCTGACAGAGAAAGCCTCCTGTACCTTTGTGTCATGGAAAACTAGAACATATTTTTAACACGGGTATAAATAGTTCTGGATTTGGTTTAGTAATCTCACCTTGCTATGCCTGCTCTGGTGGAACGGCAGTCTATTAAGCTAATCCAGGTTCGAGGCCCAGTGATACTTTTGGATGGCTGGGTGCCTATACATGATTTTGTTTTTAGGAAAGGCCAGTTAACAGCCGAAGCCTTGTGATATTCCAGCCTTGTGCCTAGTGTTTCCTGCTGGACTCACCGCGACCCTGACCATGATTAGGCATTTGAAAATGAAAATGAAACTTGACATACACTGTCTGGTAGAATTGTGCTGTGATCGACTATCAAAAGACTCCCCCTCAAAGATTCCACCCCCTTCGTCATTTTTATGTTGTTCAAGCAGGATTGACACTGATGTATGAATCAAGTACAGTGTATCACAAAAGTGAGTACACCCCTCACATTTCTGCAGATATTTAAGTATATCTTTTCATGGGACAACACTGACAAAATGACACTTTGACACAATGAAAAGTAGTCTGTGTGCAGCTTATATAACAGTGTAAATTTATTCTTCCCTCAAAATAACTCAATATACAGCCATTAATGTCTAAACCACCGGCAACAAAAGTGAGTACACCCCTAAGAGACTACACCCCTAAATGTCCAAATTGAGCACTGCTTGTCATTTTCCCTCCAAAATGTCATGTGATTTGTTAGTGTTACTAGGTCTCAGGTGTGCATAGGGAGCAGGTGTGTTCAATTTAGTAGTACAGCTCTCACACTCTCTCATACTGGTCACTGAAAGTTCCAACATGGCACCTCATGGCAAAGAACTCTCTGAGGATCTTAAAAGACGAATTGTTGCGCTACATGAAGATGGCCAAGGCTACAAGAAGATTGCCAACACCCTGAAACTGAGCTGCAGCACAGTGGCCAAGATCATCCAGCGTTTTAAAAGAGCAGGGTCCACTCAGAACAGACCTCGCGTTGGTCGTCCAAAGAAGCTGAGTGCACGTGCTCAGCGTCACATCCAACTGCTGTCTTTGAAAGATAGGCGCAGGAGTGCTGTCAGCATTGCTGCAGAGATTGAAAAGGTGGGGGGTCAGCCTGTCAGTGCTCAGACCATACGCCGCACACTACATCAAATTGGTCTGCATGGCCATCACCCCAGAAGGAAGCCTCTTCTGAAGTCTCTACACAAGAAAGCCCGCAAACAGTTTGCTGAAGACATGTCAACAAAGGACATGGATTACTGGAACCATGTCCTATGGTCTGATGAGACCAAGATTAATTTGTTTGGTTCAGATGGTCTCAAGCATGTGTGGCGGCAATCAGGTGAGGAGTACAAAGATAAGTGTGTCATGCCTACAGTCAAGCATGGTGGTGGGAATGCCATGGTCTGGGGCTGCATGAGTGCAGCAGGTGTTGGGGAGTTACATTTCATTGAGGGACACATGAACTCCAATATGTACTGTGAAATACTGAGCAGAGCATGATCCCCTCCCTCCGGAAACTGGGTCGCAGGGCAGTGTTCCAGCATGATAATGACCCCAAACACACCTCTAAGACGACCACTGCTTTATTGAAGAGGCTGAGGGTAAAGGTGATGGACTGGCCAAGCATGTCTCCAGACCTAAACCCAATAGAACATCTTTGGGGCATCCTCAAGCGGAAGGTGGAGGAGCGCAAAGTCTCGAATATCCGCCAGCTCTGTGATGTCGTCATGGAGGAGTGGAAAAGCATTCCAGTGGCAACCTGTGAAGCTCTGGTAAACTCCATGCCCAGGAGAGTTAAGGCAGTTCTGGGAAATAATGGTGGCCACACAAAATATTGACATTTCAGGAACTTTCACTAAGGGGTGTACTCACTTTTGTTGCCGGTGGTTTAGACATTAATGGCTGTATATTGAGTTATTTTGAGGGAAGAATAAATTTACACTGTTATATAAGCTGCACACAGACTACTTTTCATTGTGTCAAAGTGTCATTTTGTCAGTGTTGTCCCATGAAAAGATATACTTAAATATCTGCAGAAATGTGAGGGGTGTACTCACTTTTGTGATACACTGTATATTTCTGGAGGGCTGGAGGGTGGCGGTTTAGAAAGCAAGCAGATCAGTACAGAAGCAGATTGCTGGTAAAAGCAAAGCTAATAGGCCTTGTCACAACTGAAAAGAATTAGGCTGAGATTGTACGTGTGTGCTGACAGTTCTACTTGGGGAAAGATGTTTTCGATACTATGTTAAAATTAGCATGAAAAAAAAATATATATACTGTATAAACATTTATAATATTATAAATATGAATTAATTTGGATTTTAATGGTTACATTAATAACAGGACAAGTTACACATGATTCATCAGTTCAAGTTCAATGTCAAACATCATCACAGGCAATTTTGTATCTCCAAATCACCTTAAATGTTTTGGGATTGTGGGGGGAAACCCACACAGACACGGGAAGAACATGCAAAATCCATACAGGAAGGACCCGGACTGCTCCATCTGGGAATCGAAGTCAGGACCTCGCTGTGAGGCTGTAGTTTGTTGATATGAAATATATGGAGAAGATAATCATGAGTTTGTTCAGTGATGCCATCTGTCCCAAATGAGAGAGTCTGTATATTTTTATTTATTTATTTTTATTGTAGCTTAGGACATAACACCATCTAGTGCCTAAAATACCACTCTGGCACTGATAATTATAATATAATCATAATATTTTTTATATAAATTACTATAGGCTGTAAATCTAAAGAAAACCATAATCAGCTTCAAAAATTACATGCGACTGATTAAATTTTTTGAACTGTAAATCCTATAATTATTTATAGGATTTAATCCGTGCCAGATTTTCCCTTAATCTTAAATTTTAGAATAGACATTCCTGTAATAAACAATAATAAACAACAATACACAGTAGTACTGTACATAAAACACACATCACATTTCAGTATAGTACGTGTGCTGTACTATACACCATAATACATTTCCTTCTTTTTATATAAAATGTATCTACCAGAAACAACAATAACTCTCATATTTCTCTATTATGTCCTTCTTTATTTTAATAGTGTTGTATTTTGTAGGTGCAATTGCACGAAAAAAAAAAAAAAAATACACAATGACAGCTACTGGCAGGAGTAATTATACAACACAACAAATAGTGATTTTTTTTTTTCACCACTATGCTTCCTCTGCACATTCTCTGGGGACATTTTAATATTTAATTTTACAAAATATAAAGAAAATACCGGAAAAAAATCGTCCTCTGTCCGAATGTTCGCTCACTGTATATATATATAGAGAGAGAGGCGGTCGGAGTCAACTTGTTCGTGATGTCACGTGTTTTGCGAATTTCTGTTCGTAATCCAAAATTTGTTTGTACGTTAAGTTGAAAAAAAATCGTTCGTAACCCGAAATGTTCGCATGGTAAACTGTTCGTAACTCATGGGTCCACTGTATTTTTATTTTTACATCATTACCTGATTTATTACCATTATATGTATTTCACATGTTAAGGTGTAAGTCTATCTATTTCCTCGGCTGCTCCCGTTAGGGGTTGCCGGTGGATCGTGATCCGCATTATTGATTTGGCACAGTTTTTACGCCGGATGCCCTTCCTGACACAACCCTCCCTATTTATCCGGGCTTGGGACAGGCACTACAATGCACTGATTTATGCATCCTAGTGGCTAGGTACATATAGAACAATTCAGTGTCTCCAATTAGCCTGGCTGCATGTTTTTGGACTGTGGGAGGAAACTGGAGCACCCGGGGGAAACCCACTCAGACACGGGGAGAAGATGCACCCACCTGGGGATCGAACCCAGGACCTTCTTGCTGTGAGGTGACAGTGCTACCTACTTAGCCACCGTGCCGCCCTTGTGAGCTACTTTAAGTAATACAAAAATATCCATAGGAAGTGTACTCATTCTTCTTTTCTCCAGTACTCAGTAACTTAAAACCAGTAATTAACCAATCAAGCAGTATGTGTTGATAAATTGAATAGGGATCAGCTGTGCTACGGTTGCTATTGTGTTGTCATCACTGACCTGCACTTTTTGCATGTGGCACCAGTTTTAATGACTTAAAATCACAAGCTGTATTACTTATAAAATACATGGCTAGAATATTTATATCCTATATTATCTATAACTATATGCCGTATTTTAATGCCTAATGTGTACAACTTATTTTTTAATTAGAGAACAACATGTTATCAGTGTATATGTAATAATTACAGGATATTTTGGTTAGTAAAAAAGTGCAGTTTAATTCAATGCTCAGTCCCAACTCTTTTCTTCTTCAGAAAAGCTCCTAAGGGTGAAGGTCTCAGCTAAGTGGAGTGACTCCTATTCTCACCTCTACTGCTCCTCAAAAGGCTTCCTTCATCCAAGAGGTTCAAACCGGCACTAATCGATTCCCCAATTACTGAGGAGAAGGACGAACAAGTGGCTGAGGGAGCTTTGAGTCTGTGGTGAGCACCTCATATCTGGTCCCTTTAGCAACTGTGTGGGGTATCACTGAGCTTTTGAAGTAGAAGGCTGTAGAGAGACCAGGAGGGGGTTTGGTATATGAGCCAGAAGGAACATTTTTTTTTACACCACTGTAAGTGAGAGAGAGGTAAAACTAGAGAGATAGTGAGAGGTGCGATCATATGAACCCCTTTAAATTGTTACTAATGAGCCAAGAGGCTGGTAGGAAAGAGGTACTTGAATTGATTAAATTTGCATTGGAGTCTAAATCATGGTAAGGCCTCCTCCCTGGTGGAATCTGCTTCTTCAGAATTTCTGCAAAGAAAGAGGGGTCTCTGTGGGTGGGAGGACAGGATGGGATGGGTATAAAACATGAAATTTGACCATCCGCTTGGGTATTGCTATTAGTACATCAGTCTCCTTCTGGCAGCAACCGACTCAGGGCTCATGTTCATCATGCTTTAACTACTAGATCTAACTAACTCCTATATCCTAACACAAAAAGACAGGTACAGTGTCAAAGTATCTGTGTCATTTATGAAAGTATTAAAACCCAGTGTTACATTGTACCTGGACCCTGGAAAAATGCAAACAAAACTGATTAACTGGCTTAAAAAACCATTAAAATATAACTGCTCATGCTAGAGTGTCATTTTGTCACCAGTTTATGGTTTGTACACATACACAGAGCACATCAGTTTATGTGGCTATATTTGTCATATTAGCATTACGGTTTCTACTGCAGTACCATCTGAGGGCTCAAAGGTCATGCACATTCTACAGTAATTTCAGGTCTTGTCCTACAAAGACTTGATATTTTTCTGTATTTCCTGAATCTTTTTACAATATTATGTCCTGTAGATGGTGAAAGATCTAAATTATTCACATTCTTGCATTGAGAAATGTTCTTTTTAAACTAATCGGCAATTCTGTCATGAAGAGCTTTGATCCATCATTTGATTTGTCTTTGGTGGATTTTTCTTTGATACCCAATCATGATTCCCTCACTTGTTACCAGTTCACCTGCTTATTGTGGAATGTTTAAAAACACTGTAAGTTCAATATTCTATAAACTTCTCACTGTTATTTTGCCCCGTCCTAACTTTTTGAAGTATTTTGCAGGCATTTAATTCTAAATGTGGTAGTATTTACAGAATACAATGAATACAAAGGTAATCACTGAAAACTTTGGAAACAATTTATTTCTACTTTTGTCTGTTAAATAAAGATTCAATTACATTTACAAATCACAGATTATTTTTTTTATTGCATTTTACTAAATATCCTAATTGTTCTGTAAATGGGGTTTGTACATATACAAATTTTAAAGAAAAAAATCATAGGGTGTCCATACACTTGGTTTTAGGGCAGAAAGACCAATTGCCTGTCCACAGTCCGGTGCAATGCCTGGATGGACGTTTATTTGTTTGGAAGCTACCGGATGCTTGTAACAGTCATAAGTAAATTGCTTGTTATTGGCTTACAAACATGTCAAAATAAATTACTTGAATTTTATTGGTTTAAAGCCCCCACTTTCTGTGAAGACATCCACCACCTTAATGCGAAATGTCCAGCCCTGAAATGCTATAGTGCCCCACCTGGGGATTGAACCCAGGACCTTCTTGCTTTGAGGTGACAGTGCTACCCACTTAGCCACCATTACGCTCCCTTTTTATTTTGAAGACTGTGAGTCTCTCAATGCGTTCATATGATGTCTAAAGACCGACCTCTTCACTAAGCACTTAGACTAATAACTTGCACCTACTAACCCTTCTTTAACATCTTATTTAAAAAAAACCCCAAAAAAAACAAACAAAACCACTTTGTTTTAACAGAGGTTCTGCAGATTCTTATCCTTCGACTGCTGTCTACTTAAACTAGAGTAGGCAAATGTTTACTGTAGAAGCTCTTCTATAAGTCGCTCTGGAAGAGTGTCTGCTAAATGCTGAAAATGTAAATGATAATTTTCAAGAGTAGGAAAGATACATTTATTTATTCATTTTAGGATTTAAACATCATGTTTTATACACTTTGGTTACATTCATGCCATGATGTTACTGGTTACACATGATTCATCAGTTGTCAAGTCTTGTAATGTCAAACACAGTCACAGACAATTTTTGACAATTTCGTATCCACAATTCACCTCACTTGCATGTCTTTGAACTGTTGGAGGAAACTGGCGCTCCTGGAGGAAACCCACACAGACACGGGGAGAACATGCAAACTCCACACAGAAAGGAGCCAGACCACTCCACCTGGGAATCAAACCCAGGACCTTCTTGCTGTGTGGCGACAGTGCAACCCACAGAGCCACAGTGCAGTCTACATTTACATTTTCAGCATTTAGCAGACGCTTTCATCCAAAGCGACTTACAGTACTGTGACAGTATATAGTCTAAGTAATTGATGGTTAAGGGCCTTGCTCAAGGAGCCAACAGTGGCAACCTGGCCTGGGGTTTGAACCAGCAACCTTTTGATTTCTAGTCCTATACCTTAGCCACTAGGCTACAGCAGCCATGTCTGTTTGGTTGCATCCCAATTATATCAATTAAGGTTTTTATTTTGCGTGCTGTAGACACTATCCTGACTACCCATTGTCATGCCCTCCTTTTTGGGGTTATGAAAGTGGCCACCCTATTTTGCTATCATAATGGATCTTACACATTTTGCGGCGGCACGGTGGCTCAGTGGGTAGCACTGTCACCTCACAGCAAGAAGGTCCTGGGTTCGATCCCCAGGTGGGGTGGTTCGGGTCCTTTCTGTGTGGAGTTTGCATGTTCTCTTCATGTCTGCGTGAGTTTCCTCTGGGAGCTCCGGTTTCCTACCACAGTCCAAATACATGCAAGTGAGGTGAATTGGAGATACAAAATTTGTCCATGACTGTGTTTGATGTTAAACCTTGTGAACCGATGAATCTTGTGTAATGAATAACTACCGTTTCTGTCATGAATGTAATCAAAGTGTGTAAAACATGACGTTAAAATCCTAATAAATAAATAAATATACATTTTGACCTCAAGGACATGCAGGGCACAAGTAACCAACCAAAGCCTGGGCATCTGTCTAAACAGACTCGCTGTGCAGTTTGAGCTGCATAAACAGCTGTATAGAGTCTATGTGTCCTAATACAAGGTTGTTGATTGTTAATAATTGTTTACTCTATATTTTTGTCCCCTCTGTTCGATTTAGCTTCATTGTCTTCTTCACACTTCTCTCTCAGACTGGGACTGGTCTTTGAAGGCTGTGTGATTACTGTAATCAGATCACTCGGTTAATCAGAGTGTGTTCGTCAGTGTCCTGATGAGCGGCCCTCGCTGATTGTAACGTGGTACCTCTGTCTCAGCGTCACCCCTCCTCTCTGCACCTTTTCTTTACTGCCTACACAGCACTGAATAGGGCCACTTCTGCACTGCTAACATTACTATAAGAACTGGAAGAGAGACTGATAGTAGAAAAGAGAAGTGTGGGTTTGTGGGCTGGGGTGGGCAAAGCCAAATCTTGTCAGAAGCCTTATGACATTAACAACAATTTCTTCCTCCCACCTACGACAATTTTTATGAGGAGTTCGGGCACTAATGCTATGACTGCAGCCTCATCAGCCAAGTCCCTACAAGGGTTGATACAAATTAATTAACCTAATTAGAGGCTGTGATTGCATGCATGATTTGGGGGGCTTAGGAAGGGAGGGAGGAAACGGGCTGCACTGGCAGCTAAAGCTTGGCGGATGGGTTGAGCTGGAAGGTGTAGAGAGAAGCCAGGCATTCTGCATGGCTAATAGGCACTACCAATAAACCCCTCTCCCCTCCCCCAGGTTTTCCAGTCTCTCTTAGTTCCAGTAAACCTTTCAGAATTTGCTTTAATTTTGCTATTCTGTTTTATTTGTATTATTATTTGCACAATATTGTCCAACACTTTGCTTAATTCTTTAGCCATTTTGGTCACTGCTAGTACCCACAGTTTTGGAAATCTCCATTCATAGATGAGTATTTAACACAAATCTCAGTTCCAAAACACTAGGGCAGTAAATAAAACTCAAATAAAATACAAAAAGCAGTGTTTTTTGTATATTCCTGTATCAAACTAAATCTGTACAAAGACAACCCTTTACAGTGCATAATATCATTTAATAAAATTCAGAGATTTTTGAAAATTGAGGGCCACACAGACCCAGAGCCACACAGACTCTCAGTAAATATCAATAAATGGGGGCCACACAGACACAGAGCCACATAGACTCTCAGTAAATATCAATAAATGGGGGCCACACAGACACAGAGCCACATAGACTCTCAGTAAATATCAATAAATGGGGGCCACACAGACACAGAGCCACATAGACTCTCAGTAAATATAAATAAATGGGGGCCACACAGACCCAGAGCCACATAGACTCTCAGTAAATAATAATAAAACAAACCCTTGTTTGAGACACAATGGACAATAATTGTTTGTAAATTTATGTAAATGTAAAATTTATTATTAATAACCACTTTATTTAAAAAAAAAACGTTCAGGGTCGCTGTTACTGTTGCCACCTGGAAACCCTGGGCACAAGCTGTGTAGTACCCACAGTATCATTGCGTCACATAAAAGTGGTGAGAAAAAAACCTGAATCACAGTGTTATATTCACAGCATTTGAATTTCAGGCAGAAATTCTAATATCATTTAAAATATGTTATTACATTCTGACATTTTAAACCTTTGAAAAGCTAAAATGACACCTTTGGTTTATAGTGTTACAGCATAATGCAATATTTAGCTATTTTCCTTACATATTTGCTGTAATACTGTAGTCCTGACCCAGACTGCAGTGTGACTGGGAATGCCAAATTGCTGTAGGATGAACTGTGGTTTATAAGATATGCTGATTGTTATTTATTAAAGTTATTTTTTATATATTAAAACAGAAACAGTACATTGTGAAGTTAACAAACATACATATCAAACTGCTTATTTTGTTAAAAAACTTTTTTTATTTTTTGGTATATTTGTATATATAGAAATGCATATATTCGGATATATGGGTGCTTTAAACAGCTAGTTTAAGTGTAACAATTATGAGAGGCCCCTTACAGCATTTTCTCTATCTTACTCTTTCTATTTCTGAGATAAGCCACGTGCTGTCAGGAAGAAGCAAATAAAGCTCTTAAGCATTCTTCTCTCATTTGGCGGTGACACTTAGGCTTTAATTAAGCTGAAAACGATACCCGAGCAATGAGCTGATGTTATCAGGGGCAAGCTCGGGCACACAGCGAGATGAGGGGCTGCGATTGGGCACCAACCAGCAAGTGCTTATGCTAGTGTGTGTGTGTGTGTAAAATCTCAGCGTTGCTCTCAGAGCTAAACAGCTGTAGATCGGCTGCTATCAGATATTTATAAGAGGCTCATGAATATGGATGGCTGGCGAGATGGGACTGATGTTTGTCCTCTAAGAGGGGATGAAAGGAGAATGCGCTCTTCTCCCAAAGCGACCCAGTCAGGGCCACTTGGAAAGACGGGGGAGGGGAGCGGAGGGGGTACACTGGAGAAGCGAGTGGAGACCAGGGACTGGTGAATACTTCAAAATACCCTTCAACATTTTTTATTAATTAGTAGAGTAATAACTTACTAATCACAATCATTAATTTTTTATTTTATTAGCATCAACCTACTTACCCAGGTTGGGGTCGTGGCGGGTCTGGGTCAACCAGGAAACACTGGGCATAAGGCAGGAATACCCTGAACAGGGTACCATTCCATTGCAAGGCTTCAGGTTTTCAGTGAGAATGGTTTTCAGTGAGAATTGATACCACTTGAAACCAGATACAACCAATGAGTTAAAAGTGGCAGCTTGGTGGTGGTGCAGCTTGAGATCTCAACATTTGATTAATGGTGTAGAGCATCCATTGCCCTTTTAATGTAGTTGAAGCAAGAAGGCTTGTGTGCACCAGGGAAGCAGAGAGCTCTGCTGCCTGGAGTTTTGTCTCCTGTCAGGTTCTCCCCATGACAGAAAGGTCTAAGCAGAGGTGCCAGACTGAACCTAGCATCTATATTGGGCAGCAAAAATATAGGACAGTTATGAAGGTGACACTGGTAATAATATCTAAAACTTGTTACTGAGGAACTGTTAAGGATTTTGGGGAGCACGGTGGCTCTGTGGGTAGTGCTGTTACCTCACAGCAAGAAGATCCTGGGTTCAATTCCCAGGGTGAGCGATCTGGGTCCTTTCTGTGTGGAGTTTACATGTTTTCTCTGTGCCACGTGTGTTTCCTCCGGGTGCTCTGGTTTCCTCCCACAGTCCAAAGACATGCAGTCAAGTTAATTGGAGATAAAAATTTGCTTGGTGGGTAGCTTTGTCACCTCACAGCAAGAAGGTCCTGTGTTCTGTTTCCTGGTGGAGCGGTCTGGGTCCTTTCTGTGTGAAGTTTCTCTGGATGACTCCCAGATCAGACCATCTGATAAGGTAAGAAGTCTTGGTGTTGTCCTTGATAACCAGCTGACATTCTCTCCTCATATAGCCAACATGACAAGAGCGTGTCAGTTCCTCCTGTACAACATCAGGAAGATTCGTCTATTTCTCTCCAGGGAAGCTACCCAGATTCTGGTGCAATCACTTGTAATCTCACGGTTGGACTACTGCAACTCCCTTCTGGCTGGAGCACCCATGTCCACGATTAAACCCTTACAGCTCATTCAAAATGCAGCTGCACGTCTGGTTTTTAACCAACCCAAACACTGCCACATCACCCCACTGCTACGTTCTCTTCACTGGCTTCCTGTAGCTGCACGCATTCAGTTTAAAACACTGACGCTTGCCTACAAAGCCAAAAATGGACCAGCCCCAAGCTACCTTCGTGGCCTAATCAAACCTCGCTCTGTACCACGCAACCTCCGAGCCTCTAGTCTCGCTCGACTTGATCCTCCACCCAGGACTCGAGGAAGACAAGCATCAAGGCTGTTCTCTGTTCTAGCGCCGAAGTGGTGGAATGAACTTCCTCTGTCTGTCCGAACATCTGAGTCTCTTGCTGTCTTTAAAAAACGATTAAAAACCCACCTTTTTACTAAACACTTAGGCTGACTTGTACTTATTTACTAACATTTTGTTCCATTCTTTTCCATTTCCAAAAAAAAAAAAAAAAAAAAAAAAAAAAAGGGCACTTCTTCTAACAGGTTTTAGCAGATTTATGTTCTTCGACTGTTGTTTACCTAAACTTGAGAAATAAAATGTTCACTATAGAAGCACTTCTGTAAGTCGCTCTGGATAAGAGCGTCTGCCAAATGCTGAAAATGTAAAAAATGTGTTTGTCTTATGATGGACTGGTGACCTGTCCAGGGTGTTTCCTCTCTTTCGCCTAGTGATTTGTACCCATCGTGACTCTGAACAGAATAAAGCGGTGGTAAAACAGATAATGAATAAATAAATGATTTAAGGATCCTTCTGATGGCAGCTTGCATTTATATGACACGGCCAGGTTGGAGCCTTTTTGATGCCAAGTAGCAACAAAAGAGAATTCAAATGGCAAGCTAGAAGACATGAACATTGAACATGGATCATCTACACATTAACATCCATGGGATCAGCAAAATACTGTAAAATGGACAGGATTAGGACACTATTAATTAGGACACGGGAGAACTTACTGTCTACAAACTACTCAGGTCATGAACAACAAAGAAAAAAATTGAGTGACTTATATAATCATCAAGGTTGTCAACAAAGCCATTATTGTATCAATGCTCTGAATGATTGATATCAATCCAATTTCATGCCCAAGCATTTACCATTACTGTTATCCAGGTTTATGGCCCAACAAAAGATGCCAGCAAGGAAGAAAGCGAAAGGTTTTATAATAAAGTTTAAGCTAAAATAGACAAGATCTGCAAACAAGATGTTCTGCTGTTTATGGAAGACTGAAATTAGAAGAAGGAAAACATACACCGGCGAGGCATAACATTATGACCAGTGACAGGTGAAGTAAATAACACTCATTGGGTGTGTTCGAAAAGCTAGTGTGCTCTCTACATAGGCAGCATTTTACGTCATCCTGTGGGCGCTCCCGAGAAGGAGGCTGTTCGAAATCCTAGATGCCTTAAAATCCTCGCTACTGAGGCATCTTAATATTAATTATGGTATTTTGGCTCAAGAACGAGTGAGCATCTGACACTGCCTTAGTCATCAAGGCAATCCCAGCATTCATTGCGGGTCGGGTGCTCTTCTCTAACAGAAAAATAAACATGGCTGACAGGGCGGAGAAACGAATGGAGTTATTTTCAAACGTAAATAAAATATTACTGATTTTTAACTTGTATAAACTTGTACCGAGTGTTTTTATTTGCAAGTTCGAGCTTGTCAGGAAATGTAACCGTTATCGGTACACGAAGGGAGGTGTTATATTGACGTTAGCGTGCTGTGATACCTTAATCCATTGGTTTTAATGGCAAGATGCTAAACGCGAAACCCGATGGAAGCGCTGTCTAAGTAGTGTTCGAATAACCTGCCTTATAAGTCATTGACTTATTAGAATCCTCTCTACTGAGGCAGCTGCCTATGTAGACAGTAAGACAGCAAGGCAGCTCCCTAGGTTTTCGAACACACCCATTATCTCTTCATTACAGCAGCAGGTGAACATTTTATCCTCAAAGTTGATGTGTTAGAAGCAGGAAAAATGTTCAAGTGTAAGGATTTGAGCGAGTTTGACAATGGCCAAATTATGATGGCTAGACGACTGGGTCAGAGCATCTCCAAGACTGCAGCTCTTGTGGGGTGTTCCCGGTTTGCAGTGGTCAGTATCTATCAAAAGTGGTCCTGACATGGCTGGCCTGTGTGGTCCGATCCAACAGACGAGCTACTGTAGCTCAAATTGCTGAAGGGGGACCAACAGCAAAAGGTGGGCCAATGCAATATTAAGAAGGTGATCATAATGTTACGCCTGATCGGTGTAGCTTCTTATTCATTCATTCATTGTCTGTTTTGTCCATCATAGATCACACACACACACACACACACACACACACACACACACACACACACACACACACACACACACACACTCATACCTAGGGTAATTATAGTATCTCCAATGTACCTGACTGCATATCTTTGGACTGTGGGAGTAAACTTGAGCTCCTGGACAAAACCCATGCAGACACAGGAAGAACATGCAAACTCCACACAGAAGGGACCCGGGTTGCTCCACCTGAGAATCAAACCCAGGACCTTCTGGCTTTGAGGTAACAGTGCTACCCACCAACCCAATATGGTGTCTCATATATTTTAATTATAGTAGATGTGCAGTGGTAGCTCAGCGGTTAAGGTACTAGTAATCAAAAGGTTGCTGTTTCAAGCCTCGCCGCTACCAAGCTGCCACTGTTAGGCCCCTAACCCTTAATTGCTTGGCCTGTACAGTTGTAAGTTGCTTTGGATAAAAGCGTCTGCTAAATGCCATAAATGTAGCTGGACAACGGCATCTGGGAAACAGTGAGCACTAAAACGAGCTGAATTCGTAGTCAATTAAGTTGTAGTCAATCCCTGATTTAATTAGCATTTTTGCAATTAGCAAATCCACACCACCTCATCACTACAGCAACTACTGAATGAAGTGTACGATGTTATGATGATTTAATGGTAATAGATAAAATGAATATTGAGGTTAGATCACCCATGGTCACTCTTGTTCTGGTCAGAGGAAAACGAATAACATGTGACCTGCACCACTCATCACCCTGTCATCGGCTAATCCATTATGATTAATTGCCTGGAGCAGAGCTAGCTAAACTTACATTACTAGATGCCAATTACCATAATTGCAAGATTTAATATAGTTAATAGGTTGATTTGACCTTGCCCATTTGCTCGGCAGGTATGCAGTGAGCTTAAGTGGCCATATTTAGTACATTAATGAAGCTCGTAGATTCATGCTTGTGCTGAAGTGGAGGAGAAGGAGGCCACTGTGGGACCTTTACAGAAACATGCAATTCAGACTAACTAAGTGACAGGGATGTAAAAAAGCGGTGCATGGACGTAAATACGAGACAGAGGATCTTCTGTTCGACTCCATTAGTCAACCAAAACACAAAATGTCTCTGTGGTTTAGGCTTTGACCATGCAACCTTTTAAATACCTTTGTTCTGAATTTGAGTGCGTAGGAGCATGGCAGGGACGGCAGCAAAGGACATCAGCGTGGGTGCAAGAGTGGCACAGGGGGGAACAGAATTTGAAAAATGCACCCCGAAGGACCGGAGAGGTCAACATTTTGGTTTTCGATTCCTTTGTGGACTGGACAAATGCTTCCCAATGCTGGACAATAATGTTTTTATGGGACTCTAAATTGTGAGATAAAGCATGTCTTTGTGGGAGTGGAATAACCAGCACGTGGCCGGGCTTGAACCGCTGGAGCTGTGCATTATGTCTGATGTGGTGAGGCTTTGCCCTCACAGGGTTTTTCTCCAACAAGCAGCCACTTTATTCATGGGGACAAGAGCAACTCAGTTATCCAGAGGAGAGGGTCCCCATGCCAGGGCAAACATGATAACGCCAGTTCTTGGCTCTTTGATGAGTGCTAGGGACAGTGGTAGACTAGTGGGTAGAGCTTTGGGCTATCAATCAGAAGATTGTTGGTTTAAATCCAGGCTCTGCTATGCAGCCACTGTTGGGTCCTTGAGCAAGGTCCTCAACCCTGTCTGCTCCAGGGGCGCCATACAATGGCTGACCCTGCGCTCTGACCCCAGCTTCCAAACAAGCCAGGACACAGTATTTAAAAACACACACTGCAGTGCTGAGAATCATCCACCACCTAAATAATACCTGCTCTGTGGTGGTCCTGTGGGGGTCCTGACCATTGAAGAACAGGGTAAAAGCAGGCTAAAAAGGTATGTAGAGAAACAGATAGACTACAGTAAGTAATTGTAGAACTACAAAGTCCTTCTATATGGTCAGTGGAGCTGATAAAACGGACAGTGAGTGTAGAAACAAGGAGGTGGTTTTAATGTTATGGCTGATCAGTGTATGTATGCCATTCAGGAATAAAAAGCTTCTGAAATCCAGGCGACTCTGACCACAGTCAAGTGAGCTTGTTATAATAATGTTAGAAAAAAGCCTCTACTCCACAATCACATGCTTTCTTCCTTTACATACTTTCTTACATCTCTCTCTTAACTATATTTTAATTGTTTCTAACTTGGATGATATTGTCGCATTGTCGTCTTGCCACAGGCAAGCCTTTGGCTTGCTCAACAAAGGTTATTGGTCCTGGATGCTGTAAAGTGGCTTTAAGACAATATCTATTATATATTGTCAAAAAACAAATACATTTGACTTTATTTTGCAATTTTTACTGTAGCTTTATAGATTTTTTCTATAATTTTTCTGTGTACTGTTTGTCCTAACTGCACAGTCAGAAAACAAAAAAGAAAACCCACCCAGATGTGAAAAACAAAAGTGAATTTATCAGGCTTTAATATTACTGAACACTTTTAAATGCTCAAAGGTTTGTGTTCTTTACACATTGGTACATTAGAAAGGCTTTTGGATGGCAGACCGACCATGAATTCCAGCTTTGTAAAAATAAAATTGACAGTTTTTGAGACTTTATTATTTTTATTATTACATTTTTGAGACTTGTATTTTGTTTATGCTTTCTCTCCCCTTTTTTTCCCGACTTTTTTAGCGCGTCTAATTGCCCGATTGCATCACGCTTCCTCTCCACCAATGCCGATCCCTGCTCTGAGTTGTAGTATGTAATGTGGGTTACACTTGATAAAATACAACTTGTTTTGGAGCAATATGACTGAGGAGAATGAAGCTAACCCACTCCTTTTCTGACATGTGGGCAGCAGCCGTATGCATTTTTTCACCTGCACTAGGTGAGTGCTAATGTGGATCAGCCTGTGTACGGAAAGACACTCCCTGATCAATTATGGCTTATTTACATTTATTTGACAATTGCCTACGTGGTAGCATAATTCATCTGTGCAGCTCTATTTGTAATTGTGGGGGCCTTTCTGTGTGGAGTTTGCATGTTCTCCCCGTGTCTGCGTGGGTTTACTCTGGGCCAGTGATAGCTCAGTGGTTAAGGTACTGGACTAGTAAACAGAAGGTTGCCGGTTCAAGCCCCGCCACCACCAAGTTGTCACTGTTGGGTCCTTGAGCAAGGCCCTTAACCCTCAATTGCTCATCGTGTTCCGCTCATTGTGTAAGTCGCTTTGGATAAAAAATGTAAAAATGTAAATGTAAAAGCCACAGTCCAAAGACATGCAAGTGAGGTGAATTGGAGACACTAAATTGTCCATGACTGCGTTTGATATAACCTTGTGAACTGATGAACCTTGTGTAGTGAGTAACTATCGTTCCTGTCATGAATGTAACCAAAGTGTAAAACATGACGTTAAAATCCTAACAGACAATCATTGTAATTGTGATTTAGTTACTTCAGTCAAGATCCTTTTTACTTTGCCCCATAATTATGTACCTGATAAGAGATGAAAACACAATTTTTACATTGGAATAAAGTTCTCTTTGTATTGTATCATTTTCTTTCCTTTTTCTTTCCTGCTGTGTAACTGATCACAGCTGGAAAGGTGATGCATGAGAAGAAGGTTCATCATGGAATTGGTTGCATGGTTTATGTCCCATGAGTAAAGCCATATGTCTTCTGCTAACATGTAGAACCTGCTCGGCACAAAATCAATCGATCAATCATAAAATTATGTCCTGTAATTAATCATCCTGTACTACTGGTTATGGTTTCCTCAGGTTTTCTGCTCTTTTGATGGTACAGTGGAATAAGTAGGGCTGCTAGAACAGAGACTTGGAATAATGCAGAGAAGGATCAGAGAGGAAACAGCACCATATTCAGACGTTCCATATCTATTTAATATCACCAACGTAATTATAAAATATCCATTTGATTCACTACTGATCTTAAAGCCTCTCTGTGGTTATGAACTGGAATTGGGAATGCCTCATATCCGTGTGTTGCAAAGAACCGTGCATAGGTCTCAGTCGCTATGATAATGGCACATGGGACACCAAGAGAAAAGAGAATAGGAAAGAGAATAATAAAAACTACTGGCTGGGACTAAGAGTGAGCAAAAGAGTAGAAGAATAAGAGAGAGAGAGAAAGAGAGGGCATTGTTTTACATGCACACGATAAGCTTGTCCGTCCTGCCATCTTAAATTCCATTCATTCAAATGGCAGGCCTGCGTAGGACTGGCCTCCAACGCGTTTCCCCGTCACACTTACAACAGCCACATTCAAATGCCACTAACATGGGACATCTGGACCCGATTGCTTACCTCACTCCTCCCTACAACACATACAAACTCTCACACACGTACTATGATTACATTGTATGCTTAACTTAAAGATATAGGGCTTCCAGCATTATTATTATTATTATTATTATTATTAAGTGCCATCATGTTCATTCCGACTCCTGGCGACCACGGGATAGTGTTTCTCCAGAACATCCAGTCTTCATGCCTCTTACGTGTTTATTCACAAACCCCATTTGTGTGAACTGGGCGGAGGCTTGAGTGGGGCAGAGATCCTTACAGACTGCAGATAAGGGCAAGGCTGTGAGGGTTTTGGAGTTTAGCATTTACGAAGCTCTGACCCTCAGCATTCCTCTAACTCTTTTCATTGAATTGAACGTGGGTGGGCTTGCTCGGCCTCTGAACCCCAGGGAGGGCTCCGTGTATCCATTGTTTTGGAGGTACACTATCAGATTGGGGAATCTGCTGGACCCAGATGTTGTGCAACAAATTTAATGGCTCATTAATTTATTTAAAAGTACATAGGCATGAAGCTTTAGTACATTTAAGTACATGAAATCTGAGTTTTGTGATACTAAAGGTTGTTTTCAAGCACCTACATAAGATCAGCTCTAGACTTTTAGTTAGAAAGAGATTAATTTGTGAGACTGGCATATTTTAAATAAGATTTAAGCACATTTTCACTGCTCAGAGGTCAAATAACAATTTTTTATTTTTTACCATTCTAGCTAATGTGTGTAATCACTAGGGCTGGCTTGATACCACTTTTTTTTTTCCCCACAATTTTTATCCCTATTCTAGTCATGTCCAATTACCCTGATTGTGTCCTCTATACTGGCTCGACCCCTTTACTGACTGAGGACGCCACTCAACTGACTTGCGCCCCCTCCGGCACGCAATCAGTACAGCCTGCATTTTTTACCTGCACGAGCCGAGTTCATACACCGAGAGACACTGCGCACGGAGGGTCACACCCCCCTAAATGTTATTGCTCAGCCCTCTGCAGGCGCCGTCAGTCAACCAGCAGGGGCCGCAGTTATGAGGACTGAGTATGAGTATACTCCGACTCTACCCCTAAGCCCCTGAACAACAGCCAAACGTTGTTCATACTGCCGCCCAACCCAGTCGGAAAGGCAGAGCTGAGTTTCGATACGATGTATCTAGAAACCCAACTCTGGTGAGCTAGCGTACTTTACCGCTGCGCCACCTGAGCGGCTTTGATACCACTTTTTTATGTCCGATACCGATACTGCAAATTGAGTATCTGCTGATACCAATACCAATCCGATACCGTCATTTCTCCTCTCAAACAACTAAGCAGTAATAATACATGTCTCAATGCAACATGGTTAAACTAGCTATCTAAATAACAATGCTCAGACTGTGAAACAAACATTTTAAAGGAATAAATACAGAACCTACAACATCACACTTATGCAAAACTGCTGTTTTTATTTGAACTTTTACACACACAACATTTAGCAGTATTTTTGGTTTCACTTACATTGGAGCTGTTGTTCATGTGACACGACTCACTTTACGGCGCGTCGTCTAAAGTGTCTACAATTGGAAGATGTTGATGTCAATCAAACGCAATGGACCAATTAGAATTGACGCAGAGTTGAGATTTTCCATTAAAGTTCTGTCACGTTTTTAGATTATTAAACCCTGCTGAATTTTGAAGAGGACATCTGTGGCTAAACGGGAAACAGTGTCGTTTGTTTTATTTCATAACACTAATGGATTAATCGTTGAGGAAGTGAGAGATTTCCAAGCCGGGACAAGATAGATTTTCTTTATCTCAGGTGAGCAGTTTATCATTTATAAAGCAATTTTTATTGTGTTTAAACAGTGTTTTTAGATGTGGCAGTAGTAGATGATTTTTAAAATGCTAAAAGTTTAAGTAGATCAGTGTGTTTTAATTTCTGAATGGCTGTTGCGGATGAGTTGTAGATCAGTGGCACATGTTAATGATGTCATCAAGATGTACTGTGATATGGCAGTTGCCAAGTGAGCTGGCAATAAACGGCGCTCTGAACGTATCTTTGTGTGTTATTTGCTTTACACACAAACAATGACCTTATTTACATTAAGTGTTATTTACATTAAGTGTTATTTACATTAAGCAACAGTATTGGATTACACTCTTTTTTCTTTCCGATATACGATCCAGTGGTTTGGGCCAATATCGGACCGATACCAATACAGAGTATCTAATCGGTGCAAGCCCTAGTAATCACCCAGGGTAATGCTAGTCTCATGCATGGCTGCTTGGTCATACGAATAAGGCATTCTGTAACTGGAACTCAGTAGTGTGTGTTGCATCCAGGGACAGGCTTACAGTATATACTCACAATATGCTGCAGTATTTAGCTGTTTTGTCTTCTGAGCTTTTGTGACTTTACAACTGAGCTGTTGTTGCTCCTAGATGTAAATTCTTTAAAATGATAGTACTTGAAATGAACTGGAACTCTAGTAGTTAAAAACATTGGACAAAATCAGCAAGCTATTTAAAATGTACTGCTTGATTTACAATAGTTGTACCATGACAAATTTGTTCATGTAGAGCATTTAATAAAGCCCAACCACTTGTATGATTATGGGGACATTTAGATTTACCAAATCAGACCTTTAATTAATTTGAATCTTATATGATCTTTCACTGTCACGGAGTGTATTTGAGCTCCTGGTTATAAAATGTTCAATATGCCACCTGCTCCTTTGAAAGGCCATTACCATTGTCAATTTCTCTGATTGGTCCCTTTTGGGCTTTTCTGGCCTTTTATGTCCAAATGAAGTGTAAGCGAGAACACAGGAGGGTGTCGAAAAACTGATAATCCAGAGTGGCAGAATTTGATGGATGGTAAAAGGGGAGTGGTGATGGAGAACATGTCGGCGGTTTGATGACACGAGGATGCTGGACTGGCCCAAACAACAGCAGTTGGTCTGAAGGCGGTCATTGATGGCCACGTCAGAGCTGAGTTATAGTGTGTGTGTTTCAGCATGGTGGGCAGTTAGGCATTTGTTGTGATGGATGAAGCCCTGGTGGGGATCCCCTCAGTAGGTGTGAATGTCAAAGGATGAGACTTTAGGAGAAATTTCTTAAGGAAATGGTACTACAACGGCTGGATGAACAAGACAACAGTTATTATAACAATTAAGTCAGTGTGTAATCAGAAATGACAAAAAATAAGTAATTTATTAATGTGATAAAATAAGGACTATTTACTTTAGATCAGGTTCTGGTATATGTTCACAAAATAGAAGAAACAAAAGAAATTAAGGTGGCAGGTAATATTCAGTCAGTACAAAGATGAGTTCCACATACTGGTCAGTCATTTTTAAACATTTATACATGTCAGTTTGGGTCACTTTGAAGCAGTTAACTTTGTAATACATCACAATACAAATTTGGTTTACTTCACAAGGTTAGTAGTAGTAGTGGTAATAGTAGTAGTGGTAGTAGAAGCAGTAATAGTAGTAGTAGTAGAAGCAGTAATTGCATTAGTAGTAGCATTAGTAGTAAGTAGTAGTAGTGGTGGTAGTAGTAGAAGCAGTAATAAAAGTGGTAGAAGTAGAAGCAATAATAATACTAGTAGTATTAGAAGTAGTATTAGTTATAGTAGTAGCAGCAGTAATAGTAGAAGCAGTAATAGCAGCAGTAGTAATAGTAGTAGTAGTATCAGTTATAGTAGTAGCATTAGTAGTAGTAGAAGCAGTAATAGCAGTAGTAGCACCAGTAAAAGTAGTAGTAGTAGTAGTATCATCAGTTATAGTAGTAGAAGCAGTAAAAGCAGAAGTAGTAGTAGCAGTAGTAGCAGTAGTAGTAGAAGCAAGTAATAGCATCAGTAGTAATAGTAGTAGTAGAAGTAAGTAATAGCATCAGTAGTAATAGTAGTAGTAGACGCAGTAATTGCAGCAGTAGAAATAGTAGTAGTAGTATCAGTAGTAGTAGAAGCAGTAGTCACAAGGTTATATCGAACACAGTCATGGACAATTTTGTATCTCCAATTCACCTCACTTGCATGTCTTTGGACTGTGGGAGGAAATCAGAGCTCCCGGAGGAAACCCACGCAGACATGGGGAGAACATGCAAACTCCACACAGAAAGGACCTGAACCACCCCACCTGGGGATCAAACCCAGGACCTTCTTGCTGTGAGGCTACCCACTGAGCCACCATGTTGCCCAGTAGTAGTAGTAGTAATAGCAGTAGTAACAATAGTAGTAGTAATAGTAGTAGAAGCAATAATACAGTAGTGGCAGTAGTAATAGTAGTAGAAGCAGTAATAGTAGTAGTAGTAGTACTAGAATGGTTGCAGCGGTTTATGCTAAAGACTCCATAAGAGGCTAAGTTGGTGTTGGATAACTTTTGTCCTTCAGTAAATGAAATTAACCTTAATAACCATGCCTTGTCCACTTAATTTGTACTTTACTCTATTTTACTTTAATTATTTTACGGCTTTGTAACTTGACACACCCACATTATATCAGTGGTACAGTATGATTAATACTGACTTTATTAAAGAAAGTAAATTGTGTTTTTTATTTTTTCAATTCCATTGTGTATTTGCCAAATGGCATTAATTTGACTTAGATTAAAAAGTATTTCATATTAAATGGAACGTTAAATAAAATCCATGTACATCATTTTATAAACAAAATATACACAGTACATACAAACACATTTACATGATCTTTTTAGCTATAACTTTTCTGAGAAGTCTTCTCACGAGACTTTAAAGTATGCCTCTGGGAATTTGTGCCCATTCAGTCAAAATAGCATTTTTATGGTTGGGCACTGATGTTGCTTAAAAGCCTCAATTGATGTTCCAGTTCATTTCAGAGCTGTTCAGTGGGGCTGAGGTCAGGGCTCTGTGCAGGTCACTTTAGTTTCTTTAAACTGAGCTTTTCTTCATGTCTTTATAGAGCTTGTTTTGTGCACAGGGGCACAACCATGCTGGAATAAGAAAGAGCCTTCCCTAATTACCTTTGTATAATTGATTTATTAGCAACTGTTGTGGTTGAAACACATGAATTCAAACATCAGAAGGGGTGTCCCAATACTTTTGTCCATATAATTTTCTGCAGTAATATATATAATTCCTCTGCTCCTGTGGAGAATGTTTATGATCATTACTCTCTAATTAATGGCTCCTCGTGTGTGTTGGATCTCTTAACCCTAGACCAAGTTCTCTCCAGTCCAATTTCTGTCACAGGACAGCCCTCCACTCAATGACCCTTTTGAAGACCATTTGAGGAGCCCTCTGAGAGTGCAATCACTGGCCCCCAGTCAAGTTCCTCTGGTGTGTAAGAAGGCCTTGGTGGTTGAAAGGGCCTTTAGCCTCCCTCCTTTACAATCTGTTTATCCTGGGAGGCACACAGCCCCCTAGAGAGGATCCACAGATAACCTGGTTGCCGTCTTATCCCAACCTTCAAACGTAAAGCCAGACTGAGGGAGCCAGTGGCACAGCAACAAAGGCACATGTGAGAAAGAAGCGGGCCCTGTAAAAGCGAAAGCTCACTAATTGACGGCTTGAGGGAGTGGAAACCATGGAGAGGGAAACAGAGGAGGAGGAATGAGAAAGATGTGAAAGCTGTCAGCCCACCCCCACAAAACTTCTCCCCTTGGCAAATGCACACTTAAAGCACTTGATGTCTTTTTCAGGGTGCATTTGTTGCTTTTTTTCTTTCCCAAATAAAAAGACCCAGTAGGCATTTGAAGCATGCTTTACTCATCTGCCCTGGGTCCTTCCACTGGGCCTGGTTGTCAGCCTGAACCACTGCACACATTCTGATCCACTGTCACATATTTCAACCATCTGACTTGGTTACCTGTGTGTTAAACATATGTAACCAAGTTGGCATCTTCACACTAATGGTTCTTTTAGGCCTAGGGCCACTATTTAATAGCTGTGGCCAAACGTTTAAAAAAGGGCAAAGTTAATTAATCATGATAGATGAGCTGTGCCATCACCTCCTATCTACAGCACTGGTAGCACTGCTGGGTTATATGTTGGGTGTTGTAGAAGGGACACAGGACTTACACCTCATGCAGTATATGGTATCATATTACAGTGGTACCTTAAAACTTGACGTCAGTTGGTTCTGGGAGTGGCACTGAGTTTAAAAAGCGTTGAGTTTTAAAGTATTTTTTCCCATAAGGATGTATGGTAAACCCGTTAGTGCGTTCTGTGGTCCTGTGGAACTGCATATATTTTAGGCTAATGTAAAATAATAGGGTTTTTTGACACTTATACACTGGAAATAACACAAATGTAATATAAAAAACACAAATACAATTACAAACAGTTAAATACAATAAAACCTGCACTTTACATTTACTTCTTTATTGTTTCCTTATGCATCTTAATCATGTAGTTGCACAAAGCTTAACGTGACTTATACTAAAACAACGAACGAGGAATTTCATTAGTGGAGAGAACTTATGAGCAGTAATAATTAAAAGAGGTTTTATTGTTGCTATGTCGTTCTAATAATACATTGGGCTTTTTAAAAATGCATTTTCTCCCTTTTTTTCTCCAGATTTTTAGCACGTCCAATTTTTTTTACCCAATTGCGTTATGCTTCCTCTCTACTGGTGCTGACCCCCGCCCCGATTGAGGAGAGCGAACTGACACACACTCCCTCCAGAATGTGTGCAGTAGCCGACTGGTTAAGGGCCTTGTTTTAGGGCCCAACAGTGGCAACCTGGCAGTGGTGGGGCTTGAACCTGTGACCTTTCCATTACAAGTCCAGTACCTTAACCACTAGGCTACAACTGCCCCTACAAGAACTGCCCCTTCTTCTTAAACCACTCTCTCTAATCCACTTCGCAGCTTCATTTTACCTTTCTATTCAAGGCTTGATATCTTCCTGTTTTTCTTTAATTGTTCTAGGTGGTCGTTTGGTGTGAGTGTGAATGTGTTAGCGAGTGAATGTGTAAGTGGGTAAGTGGTATAATTCCACCTTACACATCAGGTAGCACCAAACCCACTATGACCCCAACCAGAATACAGTGAGTGTAAATGAAAAAATGACTTATCGCACACAAGACATATTTGTGTATACCCTTTTCTCCTGAAGCCCTGATGCCAGACCATGAGGTTCGCTCCGGTTTTCGCTGACCATAAATGTCAGCATTTCGTCTATTTTTCTGGAAACTCGCTCTGGTTTCAGTGGTTTGGACCTTGCTCAATGCTTGTCTCTTGTGTTCAAGAGTCCCACCTAGGGCCAAACTAGAAAGCACCAGTTCACCTGTCATACTTTCCAAGAGTTTGGTTTGGGTGCGTTGATGGCAGTGGACCGTAAACCCATCACAAAATCGTGGCATCCAGCTCTCATCTATTTGCTGTCCTTGTACTGTCCCCTGTTTCTGTGTAGCGGGTTAAGAGCCTTATAGTTTGTTTTGTTATTTCCTTTTTTGGATACATACACTGGCCAGTTGTCAGTTCCAAAGGGTCCCGTTTTTTTGGTTGTGGTCATTTAGCTTTAGTATTATTCTAGCTTGACAAAAAATTTGGCATGATGGGTTAAATTTCTTCACTCCTAGGTGTGTGGGGAATTGTATTGCTTTCTCTTTAGTGACGTGTCTTAATGGAACTCGCTTTGTGTACAGTTGTGTACAGTTACGCTGGAACAGTAAGGGGTCTTATTTACACTGATGCCATAAGGTTAAAGGAATATATGTGTTTTTGTGTAATTGATTTGAATTACAGTGGTAACTTAAAACTCGACGATTGGATCTGGAAGTGGCGTCGAGTTTAAATGGTGTTGAGTTTTAAGGTATTTTTTCCCATAAGGATGAATGGGAAACCTGTTAGTGCGTTCCATGGTCCTGTGGAACTGCATATATTTTAGGCTTATGTAAAATAATGGGGTTGTTTTTGACACTTATACACTGGAAATAATACAAATGTAATATAAAAACAATGAAATAGAATTGAAAAACAGTTAAAAATCAATAAAAAAATACAATAAAACCTGCACTTTACCTTTACTTCTTTATTGTTTCCTTATGCTTCTTAATCGTGGAGATGCTTGATTGTACTAAAACAACGAGCAAGGAATTTCATTAGTGCAGAGAACTTATGAGCAGTAATAATTAAGAGATGTTTAGTGTTCCTGTGTCATTCTTTTAGTGCATTAATCCATATTAAGCTTTATTTATTTATTTATTTATTTTAACGATAAGCGTTTTATACCCGGAATACCTGATTCTCACTTTCTCTGAACCCCGAGCTATAACACAAGTTTAAAAATGAAACAGTGAGGAAAGTACAGCTAAACACAGATACATGTGGAGCTTTCAGAAGGGATTTGATAGTTATTCGTCTCATATGTGCACCGCTCAAGGGAAATGTCAAGTTTAAGGGTACAAATTTCTCCCTGAAGTGTGTCGAGGTTCAAATATTTCGAGTTTAGGGGAAATCGAGTTACAAGGTACCGCTGTATCAGAAATGTTAACCATTTGTTGCATATCTGTCGTCTGGCTGTATATTCTGGTCAGTGTCGTTTACTCACACTTAATGACGACGAGTCATAATGACTATGATCAACTCTTCATCCTAATCACTTCTTTAACTGCTTGCCTTTTCTGCACCTTCTGCTGGAACAATCAGTCCAGTCGAATCTGAGTGAGAGTAAAAGCATTAATGGGGATAACGTGAGTGTCACACACACAGAGCTCGGAGAGGGACGCAGCTCCCGCTGACCTTTGTTCTGATTTAAAAATCAAAGAAGTGGCAGCAGTAGGCCAGGGGAGTGCTGGGCACGGGGGCGTCTAGTTGACCTCCGACCCTTTGGGGCGTGCTCGGGGAACTGCGGGCCAGTGGCCCTGAATGTCAGCCCCCTGGGCGCAGACACGGCAGGCCCTGTAATGATTTATGGGGCAGGGGTGCCATCGATAGCCGCTCAGCCCTAGGGAGGGCCTAAATGGTAACTCTGACACCGCTGAACGTAGAGGTTAAAGGTGATCAATAACAAGGCTGTGAGGAGGAGAGGGGGTGTGGGAGGGAAGCGAGGTGGATGAGGCCTGGTATTTTTTTTAATTGCTACGCTCATTATTGGTCTCTTTGTGTCTGCTCTTTTCATGTGTGCATTGAGCAGGTTGGTAGGTGGTGTAGAAGGCGTATGTGAGCACTGGATGGTGAGCTGTCACATCTGGTTGCTTTTCTTCTCCCTGTCCACTCTTTTACTAGCCACTGATTTACTGGCTTGTTGCACTTATCTTGCTGTTCCAAATGAGAATGGATACTAATGTGACATGCTTGTACACACAGGTGTAAGGGAGCTAAAAACCTTATGGCAGGATTCTTCAGACTTTGTACAGAGATAATGAATATGGGGGATATATTCAAGATAATAAACTATATTATAAATATAATAAACAATATACACCGATCAGGCATAACATTAAAGCCACCTCACTGTCCATTTTATCAGCTCTACTTACCATATAGAAGCACTTTGTGATTCTACAATTACTGACTGTAGTCCATCTATTTCTCTACATACTTTTTTAACCTGCTTTTACCCTGTTCTTCAATTACTGATGAAATTCCACTGGTATTATGGAGTGACAAATCCCAGTAACTGAGTCTGTGTATTCAATGGGCCAATATTTGCAGTGAGAGTCAGACACTGTCCCATTTCCACCTGCTTGGTTGCACATTAAACACAACATGTTTGCTTTCTTGTATACACTAATAATGAGTACAGATATTTGTACATTACGCTCTATATCAGTGATCACTGGTGACTTTACTTTCTATTTTAGTAAAAACAGCCTGAGCTGCCATTATAGCATTTATTGATCTGACCATTAAAGTGTATGTCACATGAAGTACTGTATTCCTGTATTTTTCATGTATTTCAAAGTTAAACACAATAATACCAAGGTAATTTTACATAGTAGCACATTACACAGAGTTTGTCTCAAACAGCTCCAAGGACCTGGTTTCTATTTTTCACTCTGTTTACTGTCTGTTTGGATTTTTTTGTGTCTCTGAGTTCTCTCTGGCCCTGTGATGGCTCTTGCACCCAGTTTTTCCAGGATGGGATAAGATCCATCAGGATAAAGTGAGCACTGCTGATAAATGAATACATGAAAAAATTTATTTAATATATACCATACACGGATCATGCATAACATTATGACCATTGACAAGTGAAGTGAATAAAACTGATTATCTCTTCATCAATGTTCACAAGTCACAAAATACGAGTCCGAGTCGAGTCACAAGTCTTTACGCTAGAGTCCGAGTCAAGTCACGAGTCAATATAATATAGACAAAACATATATTGCAAGTGTAGCGTAGAAATAAACAAATAATATGTAAGTTCAGATAAAAAACAACAATAGATTAGCGACTGTATTTAGCCGTTTTACTTAGTGCCTTTACTTTCCTAGGTACCAGTTAAAAGCTTAAACTGACGTTCTGTTTTCATTGCAAATTACTGCACAGCGGCCAAAATCCCAAACACAGCAAAAAATCCATAATACTGCTTACCTTACCTTGTTCCAGCTGCTATTAAATTTATAACTGTGTGTCTCATTAAAAATATAATCCGTTATTTTGTAAATGTGCTTATAATTAAAAACCTCTAAACTTTTCCCGGTTGTGAAGTAAAACACAAACTCGTTAGAAAGCCAATCAAGCGTTTCAATAATACATCATCTGTGTGACGCTGCAAACTAAATACATGAAAATAACAGCATTTCTTACTAAAAATCAGAAGGTCTGATTGGTTCAGAAAGCGGTTCTTAAAATCATTAGTGCCAATTCTGTAGGCGTGTTCCATTCACATTATCTGTAACTGTGAAGTGCACTACGTAGGGTATTCCACCATTTTAAGCAGGGAGCGACGCTTCATCACTTCACCGGAAGCTGGAACATTTAGCCATTGCGTGAGTTGCGGGTTAAGACGGCCGGAGCGTTATTAGAGAGCAGAAAATGACACGATCAGATATATATATATACGTATATACAGTGGGGCCAAAAAGTATTTAGTCAGCCACTGATTGTGCAGGTTCTCCTACTTAGAAAGATGAGAGAGGTCTGTAATTTTCATCATAGGTACACTTCAACTATGAGAGACAAAATGAGAAAAAATAATCCAGGAAATGACATTGTAGGATTTTTAAAGAATTTATTTGTAAATTATGGTGGAAAATAAGTATTTGGTCAATAACAAACAAGCAAGATTTCTGGCTCTCACAGACGTGTAACTTCTTTTTTGAGAAGCTCTTCTGTCCTCCACTCGTTACCTGTATTAATGGCACCTGTTTGACATCGTTATCTGTATAAAAGACACCTGTCCACAGCCTCAAACAGTCAACCATGGCCAAGACCAAAGAGCTGTCGACGGACACAAGGAAGAAAATTGTAGACCTGCACCAGGCTGGGAAGAGTGAATCTACAATAGGCAAGCAGGTTGGTGTGAATAAATCAACGTCCAGGCCCGTCTGAAGTTTGCCAGAGAGCATATGGATGATCCAGAAGAGGATTGGGAGAATATCATGTGGTCAGATGAAACCAAAATGGTACTTTTTGGTAAAAACTCAACTCGTCGTGTTTGGAGGAAGAAGAAGAACCCAAGAACACCATACCTACTGTGAAGCATGGGGGTGGAAACATCATGCTTTGGGGCTGTTTTTCTACAAAGGGGGCAGGACGACTGATCCGTGTTAAGGGAAGAATGAACGGGGCCATGTATCGTGAGATTTTAAGCCAAAACCTCCTTTCATCAGTGAGAGCATTGAAGATGGAACGTGGCTGGGTCTTCCAGCATGACAATAATCCCAAACACACCGCTCAGGCAACGAAGGAGTGGCTCCGTAAAAAGCATTTCAAGGTCCTGGAGTGGCCTAGCCAGTCTCCAGACCTCAACCCCATAGAAAATTTGTGAAGTCCGTGTTGCCCAGCAACAGCCCCAAAACATCACTGCTCTAGAGGAGATCTGCATGAAGGAATGGGCCAAAATACCAGCTACAGTGTGTGCAAACCTGGTGAAGACTTACAGGAAACGTTTGACCTCTGTCATTGCCAACAAAGGTTATGTTACAAAGTATTGAGTTGAACTTTTGTTATTGACCAAATACTTATTTTCCACCATAATTTACAAATAAATTCTTAAAAAATCCTACAATGTGATTTTCTGGATTTTTTTTTCTCATTTTGTCTCTCATAGTTGAAGTGTACCTATGATGAAAATTACAGACCTCTCTCATCTTTCTAAGTAGGAGAACTTGCACAATCAGTGGCTGACTAAATACTTTTTGACCCCACTGTATGTATCTATATATATATAATTGTCACACATAACTAATGTTGCTGACTTTTGCTGTCCACAAGTCATTTGAAATGAGTCAAGTCTGAAGTTGCTGTGTGAAGCATCTCTGTTAGAAGCAGGAAAAAGTCTGACAAGGGCCAAATTGTGATGGCTAGACGACTGGGTCAGACCATCTCCAAAACTGCAGCTCTTGTGGGGTGTACCCGGTCTGCAGTGGTCAGTATCTATCAAAAGTGGTCCAAGGAAGGAACAGTGGTAAATCAACGACATGGTTATGGGCGGCCAAGGCTCATTTATGCATGTGGCGAGCGAAGGCCCATGTAGTCCGATCCAACAGACGAGCTACTGTAGCTCAAATTGCTGAAGAAGTTAATGCTGGTTCTGATAGAAAGGTGTCAGAATACACAGTGCATCACAGTTGGTTGCGTATGGGGCTGCAAAGCCGCAGACCAGTCTGGGTGCCCATGCTGACCCCTGTCTACCACCGAAAGCACCAACAATGGGCATGTGAACATCGGAACTGGACCACAGACCAATGGAAGAAGGTGGCCTGGTCTGATAAATCACGTTTTCTTTTACATCACGTGGATGGCCGGGTGCGTGTGCGTCACTTACCTGGGGAACACATGGCGCCAGGATGCACCTTGGCAGGCTGCAGATGTTTTTGTGTCTTTCCATTTTGGACATCTTATACATTTGTAAAATTAACCATGTCAAATGCTTTGTAGATAAGATTTTTCAATTTAGGGTTTTTTTTTTTATACATTCGTGTTTTGCATCCCTCCGTTGTATGTATATGAAAGTTCCTCTGTCCATCATCTAATCTTTCTTTGTCAATCTGTCCTTCCACTCCTTTCTCAGAGTGTTAGTATGTTTGAGGGGTGTGTGTGCTCCCCTCTCCAGCTTCACTCCCACCCCCGGAGTGTATGAGTGGCTCTCAGAAGTGAGCTGATTAAGATTAAGACTGGGCTGCTTTCCCTAATCAGATCTCCGCATCTAAATCATCTGTGTACATTTCTAATTACGCAGTCGCGCGCCACGTCCTTGAGCTCAGCGGCAGGTCTCCATTTCATCTCGCACCATCTCTCTTCTGCTTTCTGTCGTTTCATCTTTTTCGTGTCTTTCTTTTTTTTGTTGTTATTTTGGCTGTTGCAGGAGTCGAAGGGCTCATTTGCACATGTGTTTTCTCTCCAGTGACAGTGCGAGAGAGGGCAGGGCAGACCAGAAATGACTCTCAGACACTGTGTGTAGTGTGTACTGTGATATAAAAAAGGGATCTCTGTACCATTGCCCATAAGTTTGGCAAATGTTAATGAACTTTCAAAATTCTTTCACTGTTGGATACGACAACAAGGTCATTTTACTAATTTATAATATTGGTTACCATGACAATCATATGTGTTTCTGCTCAATGTCTGCTGCTGATATAACACAATCATAATGGTTTTTATCACTGAGAACTTCTGCTAATACATTATTCACTGTATGGGATTGTTTGCTGAATTTCCAAAAATAAAATGGAAAAGGAGGATTTAAAAATTGCCGTGTTAGATCTGTGAAACTGGTAGCTAGAAAAGACGAAAGCAAAGCAGCCGACTGAAAAGCATGTGCACCTTTGACAGCATAGTGCAAGTTCAAGAACTGGTGCTCAGCCAAGAGGACGAACCTCAGACCTATCGGTCAACGTGTCAAATTTCTAGAGGAATTGGACTTAACCGTCAGTCTGAATTATTTATTGTGATCTGCTGCAACAGGGAAAGAATTTTGAAAACTGATCATTATGTTCATACACTGATCAGCCATAACATTAAAACCACCTCCTTGTTTCTACACTCACTGTCCATTTTATCAGCTCCACTTACCATATAGAAGCACTTTGTTCTACAATTACTGACTGTAGTCCATCTATTTCTCTACATACAGTGGGGTCAAAAAGTATTTAGTCAGCCACTGATTGTGCAGGTTCTCCTACTTAGAAAGATGAGAGAGGTCTGTAATTTTCATCATAGGTACACTTCAACTATGAGAGACAAAATGAGAAAAACAAATCCAGGAAATCACATTGTAGGATTTTTAAAGAATTTATTTGTAAATTATGGTGGAAAATAAGTATTTGGTCAATAACAAACAAGCAAGATTTCTGGCTCTCACAGACCTGTAACTTCTTCTTTAAGAAGCTCTTCTGTCCTCCACTCGTTACCTGTATTAATGGCACCTGTTTGACATCGTTATCTGTATAAAAGACACCTGTCCACAGCCTCAAACAGTCAGACTCCAAACTCAACCATGGCCAAGACCAAAGAGCTGTCGAAGGACACCAGGAAGAAAATTATAGACCTGCACCAGGCTGAGAAGAGTGAATCTACAATAGGCAAGCAGGTTGGTGTGAATAAATCAACTGTGGGAGCAATTGTAAGAAAATGGAAGACATACAAGACCATTGATAATCTCCCTTGGGGTCAAGATCTCATTCCGTGGTGTCAAAATGGTCATGAGAATGGTGAGCAAAAATCCCAGAACTACACGGAGGGACCTGATGAATGACCTGCAGAGAGCTGGGACCAAAGTACCAAGTCTACCATCAGTAACACACTACGTCGAGAGGGACTCAAATCCTGCAGTGCCAGGCGTGTCCCCCTGCTTAAGCCAGTACATGTCCAGGCCCGTCTGAAGTTTGCCAGAGAGCTTATGGATGATCCAGAAGAGGATTGGGAGAATATCATGTGGTCAGATGAAAGCAAAATGGAACTTTTTGGTAAAAACTCAACTCGTCGTGTTTGGAGGAAGAAGAATGCTGAGTAAACACCATACCTACTGTGAAGCATGGGGGTGGAAACATCATGCTTTGGGGCTGTTTTTCTGCAAAGGGGACAGGACGACTGATCCGTGTTAAGGGAAGAATGAACAAGGTCTTGTATCGTGAGATTTTAAGCCAAAACCTCCTTTCATCAGTGAGAGCATTGAAGATGGAACATGGCTGGGTCTTCCAGCATGACAATAATCCCAAACACACCGCTCGGGCAACAAAGGAGTGGCTCCGTAAAAAGCATTTCAAGGTCCTGGAGTGGCCTAACCAGTCTCCAGACCTCAACCCCATAGAAAATTTGTGGAGTCCGTGTTGCCCAGCAACAGCCCCAAAACATCACTGCTCTAGAGGAGATCTGCATGGAGGAATGAGCCAAAATACCAGCTACAGTGTGTGCAAACCTGGTGAAGACTTACAGGAAACGTTTGACCTCTGTCATTGCCAACAAAGGTCATGTTACAAAGTATTGAGTTGAACTTTTGTTATTGACCAAATACTTATTTTCCACCATAATTTACCATGGTCCAAAGAACCTCTATGAAGAAAAATAACAGGAACCTGTGTACCCTGCCCGGATTAGGGTTACCGGGACCCCACCCTGGAGCCAGGCCCGGGGGAGGGGTTCGCCAGCGAGCGCCTGGTGGTCGGGTACTCTCCCATGGTACCCGACCGGGCCCAGCCCGAAGGAGTTACATGGGTCCCCCCTCCCATGGACTCACCACTTGTGGGAGGGGTAGTAATGGGGGTTCGGTGCATTGTGGATCGGGCAGTGACCGGAGGCGGGAGCCTTGGTGTCACGATCCCCGGCTGCTAAAACTGGCTTTTGGAACTTGGAATGTTACCTCACTGGCGGGGAAGGAGCCCGAGTTGGTGCGGGAGGTTGAGAGATACCGACTAGATATAGTCGGGCTCACCTCAACGCACATCTCGGGCTCTGGAACCAATCTCCTTGAGAGGGGCTGGACTCTGTTCTTTTCTGCAGTTGCCCATGGTGAGAGGCGTCGAGCAGGTGTGGGTCTTCTTGTAGCCCCTCAGTTTGACGCATGTACGCTGGGGTTTTTTCCGGTGGACGAGAGGGTAGCTTCCCTACGCCTTCGGGTTGGGGAACGGGTTATGACTGTGGTTTGTGCTTATGCGCCAAATGGCAGTTCAGAGTACCCAGCCTTCTTAGAGTCTCTGAGGAGGGTGCTGGAGGGGGCTCCTCCTGGTGACTCGGTTGTCCTACTGGGGGACTTCAACGCTCACGTGGGCAATGACAGTGAGACCTGGAAAGGCGTGATTGGGAGGAACGGCCTTTCCGATCTGAACCCAAGGGGTGTTCAGTTGTTGGACTTCTGTGCAAATCACAGTCTGTCCATCACGAACACCATGTTCAAGCACAAGGGTGTTCATAAGTGCACATGGCACCAGGACACCCTGGGCCGCAGTTCGATGATCGACTTTGTTGTTGTGTCATCAGACCTGCGGCCATGTGTCTTGGACACTCGGGTGAAGAGAGGAGCTGAGCTGTCAACTGATCACTACCTGGTGGTGAGTTGGATCAGATGGCGGGGGAAGATTCCGGTCAGACCAGGCAAGCCCAAACGTATAGTGAGGGTTTGCTGGGAACGTCTGGAAGAAGAACCCGTCAGACAGACTTTCAACTCTCACCTCCGTCAGAACTTTAACCGCATCCCGGGGGAGGAGGGGGACATTGAGTCTGAATGGGCCATGTTCCGTTCCTCTATTGTCGAGGCGGCCGATCGGAGCTGTGGTCGCAAGGTCGTTGGTGCCTGTCGTGGCGGTAATCCTCGAACCCGGTGGTGGTCACCCCGGGTGAGAGATGCCGTCAAGCTGAAGAAGGACTCCTATCGGGTATGGTTGGCCTGTGGGACTCCAGAAGCAGCTGACAGGTACCGACAGGTCAAGCAATCCACGGCTTTGTGTGTCGCAGAGGCAAAAACACGGGCATGGGAAGAGTTCGGTGAGGCTTTGGAAAGTGACTTTCGATTGGCTCCAAGAAGATTCTGGCAAACTGTCAGGCGACTCAGGAGGAGAAAACAGTGTGCCACTAACACGGTATACAGTGGAGGTGGTGCACTGTTGACATCGACTGGTGACGTCATTAGGAGGTGGAAGGAATATTTCGAGGACCTTCTCAATCCCACCAACAGGCCCTCCACAGAGGAGGCAGAGCCAGAGGACTCGGGAGAGGAGTTTCCCATCACTGGGGCTGAAGTTGCTAGGGAAGTTAAGAAGCTCCTTGGTGGCAGGGCTTCAGGGGTGGATGACATCCGCCCAGAGTTCCTTAAAGCTCTGGATGTTGTAGGGCGGTCTTGGCTGACACGCCTTTTCAACATTGCGTGGTCATCGGGGGCAGTGCCTCTGGACTGGCAGACTGGGGTGGTGGTGCCCCTTTTTAAGAAAGGGGACCGGAGGGTGTGTTCCAATTACAGAGGAATCACACTCCTCAGCCTCCCTGGTAAAGTCTACGCAGGGGTACTGGAGAAGAGAGTCCGGCTGATAGTCGAACCCCAGATTCAGGAGGAACAATGCGGATTTCGTCCTGGCCGTGGAACACTGGATCAACTCTTTACTCTCTGCAGGATCCTCGAGGGTTCATGGGAGTTTGCCCAACCAGTCTACATGTGTTTTGTGGACTTGGAGAAGGCATTCGACTGTGTTCCTCGAGGTATTTTGTGGAGGGTGCTTCGCGAATACGGGGTACATGGCTCCTTATTACGGGCCATTCAGTCCCTGTACAAGCGGAGTAGGAGTTTGGTTCGCATGGCCGGCAGTAAGTCAGACTGGTTTACAGTCAGAGTTGGACTCCGTCAGGGCTGCCCTTTGTCACCGATTCTGTTCATAATATATATGGACAGAATTTCTAGGCGCAGCCAGGGGATGGAGGGGGTCCGGTTTGGTGACCTCACAGTCACGTCACTGCTGTTTGCAGATGATGTGGTCCTGTTAGCGTCATCGAACTGTGAACTCCAGCTCTTGATGGATCGGTTTGCAGCCGAGTGTGAAGCGGCTGGGATGAGAATCAGCACCTCCAAATCTGAGGCCATGGTTCTCAGCCGGAAAACGGTGGATTGTCCTCTCTGGGTCAGGGACGTGTTCTTGCCTCAAGTGGAGGAGTTTAAGTATCTCGGGGTCTTGTTCTCGAGTGATGGTAAGATGGAACGGGAGATTGACGGGCGGATCGGTGCAGGGTCAGCAGTGATGCGGACTCTCTACCGGTCTGTGGTGGTGAAGAAAGAGCTGAGTCATAAGGCAAAGCTCTCGATTTACCGGTCGGTCTATGTTCCTACCCTCACCTATGGTCATGAGATTTGGGTAATGACCGAAAGAACGAGATCGCGAGTACAAGCGGCCGAAATGGGTTTTCTCCGCAGGGTGTCTGGGCTCTCCCTTAGAGATAGGGTGAGAAGCTCGGTCATCCGGGAGGGACTCGGAGTCGAGCCGCTACTCCTGCGCGTGGAAAGGAGCCAGTTGAGGTGGTTCGGACACCTGGTAAGGATGCCTCCTGAGCGCATCCCTAGGAAGGTGTTTCAGGCAAGTCCAGCTGGGAGGAGACCACGGGGAAGACCCAGGACACGCTGGAAAGATTATATCTCCCAGCTGGCCTGGGAACGCCTCGGAATCCCCCCAGTTGAGCTGGAAGAGGTGGCTGGGGAGAGAGAGGTCTGGGTTTCTCTACTTAGGTTGCTGCCCCCGCGACCCGAACCCCGGATAAGCGGAAGATAATGGATGGATGGATGGATGGATGGAATTTACAAATAAATTCTTTTAAAATCCTACAATGTGATTTCCTGGATTTTTTTTTCTCATTTTGTCTCTCATAGTTGAAGTGTACCTATGATGAAAATGACAGACCTCTCTCATCTTTCTAAGTAGGAGAACCTGCACAATCAGTGGCTGACTAAATACTTTTTGGCCCCACTGTACCTTTTTAGCCACTTTCACCCTGTTCGTCAATGGTCAGGACCCCCACAGAGCAGGTATTATTTAGGTGGTGGATCTTTCTCAGCACTGCAGTGACACTGACATGGTGGTGGTTTGTTAGTGTGTGTTGTGCTGGTATGAGTGGATCAGACACAGCAGTGCTGCTGGAGTTTTTAAATACCGTGTCCACTCACTGTCCACTGCTGTTGTTTGAGTTGGTCATCTTCTAGACCTTCATCAGTCGTCACAGGACGCTGCCGACGGGACGCAGTTGGCTGGATATTTTTGGTTGGTGGACTATTCTCAGTCCAGCAGTGACAGTGAGATGTTTAAAAACTCCATAAGCATTGCTGTGTCTTATCCACTAATACCAGCACAACACACGCTAACACACCAGTACCATGTCAGTGTCACTGCAGTGCTGAGAATGATCCACCACCCAAATAATACGTACCCTGTAGTGGTCCTGGGAGAGTCCTGACCGTTGAAGAACAGCATGAAAGAGGGCTAACAAAGCACGCAGAGAAACAGATGGACTACAGTCAGTTATTGTAGAACTATAAAGTGCTTCTATATGATAAGTGGAGCTGATAAAATGGACAGTGAGTGTAGAAACAATGAGGTGGTTTTAATGTTATGGCTGATCTGTGTATGCTGTAAACAGATTGATGCATGAGTTTGTGATAGATGCACCACCACTAGTATTTGTATTTTTTTAGTAATTAAAATGTAAATTTAGTTTAATTTATCCATTTATTTTCACTAACCACTTAATCCTGGGTCTGGCACCACACCTACATTAGTTTTTTTATTTTGCTATTTTATTTATACATTTTTTCCCTATAGTCACTTCGTCTTCTGCTGCTGGAGACTCTGGTTGTGTCTGAGGAGGTTATTTTCACCTGCCTCACGCTCTCTCGGACGCGTGCGCAGTCCACCGACCCCTTTTTATTCGGCACTTCGGGCTCCTAACCAAGGTTCTCACACAGCGACGAAGACCCCACCCACTTTTTAGTTGGCCTTTAACCCACCCGGCAGACTTTAAATGGCTATTGCCAGTTATGCCTGCTAGAGGGTGCCCAGTCAACCGGTAGCAGAGCTGAGGTTTGAACTCTGAAGTTCAGAATCCCAGCGCTGGTGTGCTAGCGGATTATCCCGCTGCACCACTTGGGTGCCACCACATTTACATTTTCGGCATTTAGCAGACACTCTTATCCAGAGCAACTTACAGAAGTGCTTCCATAGTAAACATTACCTTACTCAAGTTTAAGTAAACAACAGTCCAAGAACACTTTCTCTTCAATAAATCAATATATAAGTACATGTCAGCTTAAGTGTTTAGTAAAGAGGTGATGAAGGTTTTTAATCGTTTTTTGAAGACAATGATAGACTCAGATGTTCGGACAGACAAGGGAAGCTTGTTCCACCACTTGGGTGCAAGTACAGAGAACAGTCTTGATGCTTTTCTTCCTTGAGTTCTGGGTGGAGGATCAAGTCGAGCGAGACTAGAGGCTCGGAGGTTGCGAGGTACAGAGCGAGGTTTGATTAGACCTTGAAGGTAACTTGGGGCTGGTCCATTTTTGGCTTTGTAGGCGAGCATCAGTGTTTTAAACTGAATGAGTGCAGCTACAGGAAGCCAGTGAAGAGAACGCAGCAGTGGGGTGATGTGGCAGTGTTTAGGTTGGTTAAAAACCAAGCGAGTAGCTGCATTTCAAATGAGCTTGCGGCATTTAGCAATTAAACCTTAAGAGCCTTGCTCAGGGCCCCAACAGTGGCAACTTGGCAAAGGTGGGGCTTGAACCAGCAACTCTGTGATTACTAATTCAGTACCTTAACTGCTGAGCTACGATCTTTAATCACTTGGTACAAATCAAGTCGTCTCAATGATAGCTCAGTGGTTAAGGTACTGGACTAGTAATCAAAAGGTTGCCAGTTCAAGCCCCACCACTGCCAAGTTGCTCATGTTGGGCCCCTGAGCAAGGCCCTTAACTCAATTGCTCAAAATTGTGTTCAGTCATAATTGTAAGTCGCTTTGGATAAAAGCCTATGCTAAATACCAAAAATGTAAATGTACTTCTTAAAAAATACTACAGAACTCAAGCTCTTAAAGCTCTAAAGAAATGTCCTGAATTGAGACAGCCTGCTCCCAAACTCCCTTTCATGTTGGAAGTATACAAAACTAGGGTAGAAGTCATTCTGTCCAAGTGACATGGTAACCAATAACATGTGCCTTCTGTTCCTGCAAGGTCACTCCAGCTCAAAGATGTTTTGATATGAAAGACAGAACTCTTGGCCACAAAGAGTCGAACTAAAAGAATCTGGAATATGTAAAGAATAAAGCCAACAGGCCTTTCAGTTTATTTTATTGTACAGACCAGGCTCAAGGCAAACGCTGTTCCTGGATAGTAAAAGAGCTGCTGGCCTACATAACTATTGATGCATCGCAGCACTAGTTCTTTAAACCATCATGAATGATTCTACATGTTTAACAGAACAAACTGCCACCCACTTATTGCCCACAACTATTAGGTTAAATATGTGGTTGATGCGATTTATGAAATTATATTCTGCCAATATAGGCCACCCAAGAATGTGCAGACCACTAAAGCTCATCCAAAACACATTCTGTTGGCATTTAGAGAAAGAGAAGACCATTCCTGTGACCTACGTGGCAAAATACAAAACCCCTCGTCACTTACCCATGGGTCTACCTTATCTGCTGATGATGACCAAGGGCCTATGGTCTCACATTTCAGTGGACTTTGCAACAAATCTATCTAACTCCCTACTTTCCCTACCGTTCATCCTTCTTTTTACTGACCACCCCTAAAAGCAGTTTTTTCCACTTTTTCTCCATATATATTACACACACCATGTTGTAATTGCTTTGCTGTTTACACCATCACTGTTCTGGCGAGGGAGAGCAGCAGACTTGCACATAGCCACTATGATGCATGCATTTGCCGCATCGTTATGCTATGCTCTATGTGAAACCCCTCTCCCTTAGCTTGTGCCAATATCTTGTATTTATTTGCATATCGAGGTAACAGTGAGAATAAACACCATCTGACTTTCCCACTATTGTTTGTTTGTTTATTAAGATTTTAACGTCATGTTTTATACTTTTGGTTACATTCATGAGTTACTCATTACACAAGATTCATCAGTTCACAAGTTTAAATCAAACTTAGTCATGGACAATTTAGTATCTCCAATTCACCTCACTTGTATGTCTTTGGACTGTGGGAGGAAACCGGAACACCCAGAGGAAACCCACGTGGACCCGGGCCGCACCACCTGGGGATTGAACCCAGGACCTTCTTTCCCACTATTGGACACGGCCAATTGTGTCTGCCATGTTGGTGGCACTGTAGAGATTTTTTTTCTAAAGCTTTCTCAGTTTTGCATTACTAAGTTAACCACTGCTATGAGTTTTTTTTAAGTGTATGTCCCATCAAAGGAGACTGGCATAAAGAAAGAATAAGGTAAAAAAAAAAGAAAGGTAAAATTGGCAAATTCATAAGAATGTATTTTATGATAACTTATGATTTCCTAGTGTACCAGCTAGTCCTATGTTTTAGTGTTGAATAACTAGATGAAAAAAGTAAAGAAACCGGGAGACCACTCACAATAATCTACAAAGAGCAATATAAAGTAAAAGATCCAAGCTAACCAAAGGGACCTCAGACTTTGTTACTAATGACAAGAGTTAAGCCCTTGTTTCATTAGTCAGGCAAATGCATCCTGTGTCATATAAACTAGAAATAGAACTTATCTTTCATTAACTTTCTGCTGTGTCTTCCAGGTCAAAGTAGTTTCTCCCTCTGAGTGGAAACCCAGTCCTGGAACTGACCCATCACTTGGACATTCCATATCTGGTAAACTGGAAAGATTATCATCAATTCGAATGCGCGGGTGGTTCCAGTTGATGACAGTTTAACATTGCAACCAACCACTCAACCATGTCACAATGCATTTTGTTGTGCCTCCAAGCCACCAGAGGGCAACCTTGTCCAAATTCTGAACTACCCATTTCCTTCATTACCTGCAGAAACTGATATGCTATAGCTGCGTCCGAAATTGCATACTTCCATACTCAATAGTACGCGAAAGCAGTACGCGAGAGCGGTTAGTATGTCCGAATACATAGTATACATAAAAAGGTATGCGAGAAGTACCCGGTTGACCTACTTCTTGGGCAGCCATGTTTATGCATGAGTATGCAAACGATGCACACTTTCTGTCTGCTAATGTATAATAATAATTATTATGTATAATCCATAATTCAACTGGAGCTGCGTAGGCGTTCGAAGCGGATTTTTTTTTTTTATTATTGCGTACAACCCTAAATAACGTTATGATTAGCGCAAAAGTACGATAAATATCCAACATTTTGGCGAGTGGGGATGTATTACATCATCACGTCCTCACGTCATCACTTGACGTTGGTAAGATGGCGGACGTAGTACGTAGGGGTGTTGTGTGCATACTGCACACTTCTGTACTGAAAGCGCGTACTTCTTTACCGGCCGAGCGGTGCATACTTCCTCGAATCTAGTACGTACTTTGTAAGTATGCTATTTCGGATGTAGCTTATGCTTTTGTGCTGTTTCCATAACCTAGCTGTAAATGTATTTTATAAACTATTTATGTTTGCTGACAAATCTTTATAATAATTTGTTTTACAAACCATGTTTTTCTTGACAACAAATAGGATTTTATTTGCTTTAGGTAAAAACTAATTGTGAAAATTTGTAAATTTGAAAAAGTAAATTATCATATCTAAGTTCCCCGCTGTATGACAATGCATATATTTAATTGCATATGATATTCATTTGCATTCCTTTGGAGATTTTGGCCATTTTTACAGTCCCTTCTTTATTTAAAAGTCAACCTTGATTTTTAGTTTTGAAAATGAGCAGTCCTCATGCTAACTGACATACAAAGACAAGGTTTCCAAGTGAAATCCTGGGCAGTTGGTGGATGTTGGTGGAAGATCAGAGCAAATAATATGCATATACAGTATATCTACATTAGCAACAGAAAATATGTGAAAATATTAATAACTGTTACTGTATGTGCACAGCAAAACAGATGATTTACTTAAGTACTGCCGGACTTAAATAGTACAATGGTGGCTGTGTTAAGTGTTGTTTTATATGTTAGCCTATGTTAGTTATTGTGGGCTTTAAATTTGGACAAAATTTTTTTTATTTTATTTGTCTTATTTTTTGCCGTAACAGCTTGCACTCTTCTAGTAGGATTTAAATTTAATCCATTCACAAGAGCATAAAAATGTTGGCCATAGATGTTAGGTGAGAAGACCAAAATCAGAAACAGTGTTCTAAAATATTTTAAGGATGTTAGATGTGGTTCAAATCAGTGACTTTTTAGAAACCTTGTGCACAAGTAGTGTGTGCTGGTAGTACGTGCATTAGCATGAAGATCTCTTGTTTTATGAGCTTGATGAATACTTTCTCTATTGCTGAGCAGTTTTTGCTTGTCGATATTTTGCCGGCACGGTGGCTAAGTGGGTAGCACAGTCGCCTCACAGCAAGAAGGTCCTGGGTTCGATCCCCAGGTGGGGCGGCCCGGGTCCTTTCTGTGTGGAGTTTTCATGTTCTCCCCCTTGTCCACGTGGGTTTCCTCCGGGTGCTCCGGTTTCCGCCCACAGTCCAAAGACATGCAAGTGAGGTGAATTGGAGACACTGAATTGTCCATGACTGTGTTCTATATAACCTTGTGAACTGATGAATCTTGTGTAAGGAGTAACTACCGTTCCTGTCATGAATGTAACCAAAGTGTAAAACATGATGTTAAAATCCTAATAAACCAACAAACACTGAGTTTAGTGTTTAGTGGAGTTTGCATGTTCTCCCTATGTCCATGTGGGTTTCCTCCGGGTGCTCCGGCTTCTTCCTACAGTCCAAAGACATTCAAGTGAGGTGAATTGGAGACACTGAATTGTCTATGACTGTGTTCGACAGAACTTTGTGAACTGATGAACCTTGTGTAATGAGTAAGTACCGTTTCTGTCATGAATGTAACCAAAGTGTAAAACATGACATTAAAATCCTAATAAACCAGCAAACACTGAGTTTGTTGGCCACTTTCCCCATTGCTGAGCAGTTTTTGCTTTTAGATATTTACTTTGTGTTAGCAGTAGTTGAACAGGCCAACTAAAGCACATCATAAAGTCAGAAAAGTTGGTAAAACGTGTCATTAGATGATATACAGAGACAGAGTTAGCCAAGTCCAGCGAATGGCTGATAGTGTGATTTGTTTGATAGCAAATGGGGTGGCCAAACAATAAACAAAAAGATGGGGCCCACATCCCTTTGATAATGTACAGTATATTATGCATATTGTAGGCACTCATCCATGATCTAGCTATACTTAAGCTGGCACAAGTGTGTTGTGGGAAACTGTTGAAATGTAGAACTTAGAGACCTTAGTTCAATACTCGCACATGTTCTTCATCACCAACATACCCAGATAACAAGGCTACAACTTTATTCATTTTTAAGTAGAAATATTTATTTTTTGAGCAACAAGGTGTTGACTGGAGCTTTTCAAAAACAAAGGAGACGGACGGAGAAAAAGCCAACTCTTCTATGGGTCCACACCTTGGAGCTAATGTAAAGCAGAACTCCTATAGCTCCAGTGTCCTGTATCATAAATAACACAGATATCTCACTCACCTGTTCTCTGTTGAAGCTTTTCATATGGTAAATAGTTTATCACTATGTGGCCACATTGTTTCATCTAGCTCTGAAGCAAGACCTTGAGGTGTGGAAGAGAAGGAATTTTTGATGAAAAAAAGGAAGGAAAGATTTTTCTCTTCTTTCACCTTCAACCTCCTCATCTGCTCTTGGTTGCTGGGGTTAGGTATTTGTTACATAAATTCAAGTGTTGAGAGAGTAGGTGAGAGGAAATCAAAAGAAAAATCACCTGGTGTTAAACCTGTTTTGCTAGATCTACCTTCTTACCTACTGAACGTGTAACAAGAAGTTACAAGAATTACCTTTTTATTATCATACTGATATTAGTAGACAACTTTAATCCAGCGTTTGCATTGGCACTACTAATGAGTTTAAGCATGATATCAATAAATAATAAATAAAATGTAAAGTTTCATGAAAGAAAGAAAGAGTTTCATGAGTTAGTGAGCTTTCTGAAAATATGATAAAATCTTATCTTTAAAAAACGATTAAAGAACATAAAACTTTTAGATTCACAGTTGGTGTTGTGAAAAGTTCTACACTGATCAGCCATAACATTAAAACCACCTCCTTGTTTCTACACTCGCTGTCCATTTTATCAGCTCCACTTACCATATAGAAGCACTTTGAAGTTCTACAATTACTGACTGTAGTCCATCTGTTTCTCTACATACTTTTTTAACCTGCTTTCACCCTGTTCTTGAATGGTCAGGACCACCACAAAGCAGGTATTATTTGGGTGTTGAATCATTCAGCCCTGCAGTGACACTGACATGGTGGTGCTGTGTTAGTGTGTGTTGTGCTGGTATGAGTGGATCAGACACAGCAGCGCTGCTGGAGTTTTTAAATACTGTGTCCACTCACTGTCCACTCTATTAGACACTCCTACCTAGTTGGTCCACCTTGTAGATGTAAAGTCAGAGACGATCGCTCATCTATTGCTGCCGTTTGAGTTGGTCATCTTCTAGACCTTCGTCAGTGGTCACAGGACGCTGCCCACGGGGCGCTGTTGGCTGGATATCTTTTGGTTGGTGGACTATTCTCAGTCCATCAGGGACAGTGAGGTGTTTAAAAACTCCAGCAGCACTGCTGTGTCTGATCCACTCATACTATACCATCACAACACACACTAACACACCACCACCATGTCAGTGTCACTGCAGTGCTGAGAATGATCCACCACCCAAATAATACCTACTCTGTAGTGGTCCTAGGAGAGTTCTGACCATTGAAGAACAGCATGAAAGGGACCTAACAAATTGTAATTTAATTGTATTAATTGTAATTAATTGTCATAATTGTAGAACTACAAAGTGCTTCTGTATGGTAAGTGGAGCTGATAAAATTGACAATGTGTGTAGAAACAAGGAGGTGGTTTTAATGTTATGGCTGATCTGTGTATATTGTCATTTTATTTTGTAGCATAATCTACAGTCACTAAAGCTGTGAAGACTGGATGTAAGAACAGTGAAGAGCCCTGCAGTAGACCTGAAAGAGCGAGTGGGCTTGTAGTAAAGAAGAAGGCCGGACAGATACAAGGTGAAGTGAGATTGTTGAGAGCTTTGTATGTAAGAAGGAGGATTTAAAGTGTATGTGGTACCTAACAGGAAGCCAGTGAAGATCCTGTAAAATGGGTGTAATGTGTCAGTGTGACGGGGTGTGAGTGAGAAGACAAGCAGCACAGGTCATGAAGGAGAGATGATCTGATTCTGTTAAGGAGAGAGTTTCAGTAGTCCTGGTGGCTACAAACAAAAGCTTGAATAAGAGATTTGGCAGCAGATTAGGAGAGGAATAGTTCGAAGATTTCGTAGTTAAAGGAATAAAGTTTTAACAATAGAACAGATGTGGACCAAATCAGTGGGGTCCCAATGTTGATCCTGTCCTCATATTATGAGAATAATAAGTGCTAGTTATAACATTTAGTTCTATTTAATTTTGTGTGTGTATGATTTGTGTAGATCCTATTTATTCAAATTATCTTCCAGGCCACCCAAGAAGGATGGTTCCATGCTGAGTTTGGTTCCTCTCAAGGTTTCTTCCTGTATTTGGAAGGAAGTTTTTCCTTGCCACTTTCACCCCTGGCTTGTTCAACAGGGGTTTTCGGTCTGTTGGTCCTGGATTCTGTAAAGTTGCTTTGAGACAATGTCTATTGTTAAAAGTGCTATACAAATAAACTTGACTTGACTTCACCTTTAGGTCTTAATATAAATAATAAATAATGCTTGTTGTGATTCAAAACTACTGTTGAGGAATTTTATATACACTGATCAGCCATAACATTAAAACCACCTCCTTGTTTCTACACCCACTGTCCATTTTCTCAGCTCCACTTACCATATAGAAGCACTTTGTAGTTCTACAATTACTGACTGTAGTCCATCTGTTTCTCTGCATGCTTTGTTAGCCCCCTTTCATGCTGTTCTTCAATGGTCAGGACTCTCCCAGGACCACTACAGAGCAAGTATTATTTGGGTGGTGTATGATTCTCAGCACTGCAGTGACACTGACAGGGTGGTGGTGTGTTAGTGTGTGTTGTGCTGGTATGAGTGTATAAGACACAGTAATGCTAATGAAGTTTTTAAACACCTTACTGTCACTGCTGGACTGAGAATAGTCCACCAACCAAAAATATCCAGCCAACAGCACCCAAGACCACTGATGAAGGTCTAGATGATGACCAACTCAAACAGCAGCAATAGATGAGCGATCATCTCTGACTTTACATCTACAAGGTGGAAAAACTAGGTTGGAGTGGACAGTAAGTGGACACGGTATTTAAAAACTCCAGCAGCACTGCTGTGTCTGATCCACTTATTCCAGCACAACACACACTAACACACCACCACCATGTCAGTGTCACTGCAGTGTTGAGAATGATCCACCACCTAAATAATACCTACTCTGTGGTGGTCATGTGGGGGTCCTGTGGGGGTCCTGACCATTGAAGAACAGGGTGAATGCAGGCTAAAAAAGTATGTAGAGAAACAGATGGACTACAGTTAGTAATTGTAGACCTACAAAGTGCTTCTATATGGTAAGTGGAGCTGATAAAAGGGACAGTGAGTGTAGAAACAAGGAGGTGGTTTTAATGTTATGGCTGATCAGTGTATTTCAGCAGTGTATATAGACATGCTTCACAGCATCACTTCACACCCTTACAGAACAGACAGGCATTTAAAAATAGTATTAAATGCATTATTCAGGCATAATTACCAGCATTGTTGTAGTGTTTGTAATGTCATTAATAATACTCTGCTCCCAAATAATGCGCTTAATGTTATTTATCTGTAGGCAGATAGATGCGCCTAATCCTCATTCATTTGCTGTGGATCAATGCAAATCCGCTTGCGTGAATGAACCCCCCCATGAGCCCACGGTTCCTAATGTATTTTCTCACCATTAACCAACTATAATCCCTGCTAATCATCACTAATCCACATCTCCTGAGTTTGATGATACTCTCCTGATGAAGGAGGCAGCGTTAAGGCTCAAACATCCGAACGCAGCTCAGATATATGGCTGCCCAGGGATAAGGTGAGGAGAAGGAAGAGCCGAAGGAACCAACCTTTGGATTTTCATGTTTGCCTGAGAGCACTAGCTTACAGTAGATAACCACACTGCTCTTACTAGAAATGCACATCCGCTTTATTCCTAAAGAAACAGTGGGACATTTTATGCTCTGACGTGCACCTTTTTTAAAAATCTTTATTATATCTATATAACGTCTCTAAAGTCATTCTGTATTAACCATAATCTTTAAGCAGACAGGTAAAAAGCTTAAACAGTCACGCTATAAAATCTGAGAGGGATTTTTGTTAGAAAACGGCTCACTGACCTTCAAGCATAATTATATTAGCATTTACAGTATTTCCACTGTAACTATGTAACTGTAGTTGTATTGAGTACTTATTGACTGAGATGTTTAGTTTATTATTATTAGTATATTCAGACTATACTGTTCTTTGAGTATAGTTTGTAAAATGTGTGTAGAAATTGAATTTAATTTAAACTGTGCACAGGAACAATAATTAATTTTTGATAATTGATAAAAGATGATTAAATACTTTTGCATATACTTGGTGGAACATTTGGCAGCAGTGTTGCTGTTTTGGTGTTTTCGAAACCAAAATTGGACTCTTTAAACATCTTACTTTATATTTTCTTTGATAAAAAATACAAAAAACAAGTCTTGTACACCCCATTCCTGAATTATTTCTCATAGTGAAAAGAAATATGACTACACCGATCAGCCATAACATTAAAACCACCTCCTTGTTTCTACATTCACTGTCCATTTTATTAGCTCCACTTACCATACAGAAGCACTTTATAGTTCTACAATTGCTGAATGTAGTCCATTTATTTCTGTACATCTTTTTAGCCTGCTTTCACCCTGTTCTTCAATGGTCAGGACCCCCACAGGACCACCACAGAGCAGGTATTATTTGGGTGGTGGATCATTCTCAGCACTGCAGTGACACTGACATGGTGGTGGTGTGTTAGTGTGTGTTGTGCTGGTATGAGTGGATCAGACACAGCAGCGCTGCTGGAGTTTTTAAATACTGTGTCCACTCACTGTCCACTATTAGACACTCCTACCTAGTTGGTCCTCCTTGTTGATGTAAAGTCAGAGACGATCGCTCATCTATTGCTGCTGTTTGAGTTGGTCATCTTCTAGACCTTCATCAGTGGTCACAGGACACTGCCCACGGGGCGCTGTTGGCTGGATATTTTTGGTTGGTGGACTATTCTCAGTCAAGCAGGGACAGTGAGGTGTTTAAAAACTCCATCAGTGCTGCTGTGTCTGATCCACTTATACCAGCACAACACACACTAACACACCACCATCATGTCAGTGTCACTGCAGTGCTGAGAATGATACATCACCACCCATATAATACCTACTCTGTAGTGGTCCTGTGGGGGTCCTGACCATTGAAGAACAGCATAAAAAGGGGCTAACGAAGCATGCAGAGAAACAGATGGACTACAGTCAGTAATTGTAGAACTACAAAGTGCTTTTATATGGTAAGTGGAGCTGAAAAATGGACTGTGAGTGTAGAAACAAGGAGGTGGTTTTAATGTTATGGCTGATCGGATTTCTATGGATTTTTTTATATATTTGTTATTTTTCCTAGAATACAAAATGACATGCATTATAATTACATCAATTCTGAGTCAAATTTGCTTGTATGCCTTATCTTTTGCTCTAATTTACTTTTCTGTTGAAATCCTCAGGTGTATACGATTCTTGTGTGTTTCTTTTTTGCTCTTCAGGTCAAGTAAATGAAGTTCTGATTCTTATGGCTTTCTCTCTTTAGCATGTTTAAGTTCACGCCTGCAGACTGTTTTGTTGTTTTACCACTAAATGTGCGTGCTGGGAAGAAACCTGTCAGGTAATTGCAGACTTTCTGCAAATAGTGTAGCTAGGCAGTGTGTTGTCTCACCTACTCCTGAGGTAATTGGTCGATGAATGTAGGGTGTTGAGATCTCCCTGTAGTACTATTCTCATATCTAACTGTACAGTTATGGACCAGTTTGTTGTTTCTGGAAAGCAAAGAGTCACATCCGACCTAATTAGACTTGCTCAATGGATTTAAAAACACAACAGTTAAAATTTTTTTATAATATTTTACTTTTAAAATGGTGATAGAAGTACAAATATAAGATGCCTCATTGTGGTGATTTCTTACAAATATCAATAATAATTTTCAATCCATTATTTTATTTTATTGGATTAAACATTTTAAGAGGGATAAAACTGCAAATTTATTGCAGTATTACAACCCCTGGCAAAAATTATGGAATCACCACTCTTGGAAGATGTTCTTTCAATTGTTTAATTTTGTAGAAAAAAAAAAAATCACAGACATGCCACAAAACTATCATTTCTCAAACTGTCAACCCTCTGGCATTAAGAAACAATAAAAAAAGAAACAAATATAATAGTTGTGGTCAGTCACAATTGCTTTTTTTTAGATCAAGTAGAGGAAAAAAATATGGAATCACTCAAATCTGAGGAAAAAATTATGGAATCATTAGAAAACACTGCACCATTATTACTTTGTTGCACCACCTCTGGCTTTTATAATGGTTTAAACTCTCTGAGGCATGGAGTTAACTAATGACAAACAGTATTCTTAATCAATCTGCCTTCAACTGTCTCTTGCTGTTGCCAGATCAGCTTTGCAGGTTGGAACCTTGTCATTGACCATTTTCTTCAATTTCCACCAGAGATTTTCAAATGGATTGAGATCCGGACTATTTGCAGGCCATGCCATTGACATTATATGTTTTCTTGAAGGAAAGTTTTCACGTCCTTTGCCCTATGGCAAGATGCATTATCATCTTGAAAAATGAAGTCATCATCACCAAACATCCTTTCAACTGATGGAATAAGAAAAGCGTCCAAAATTTCAATGTGGACTTTGGCATTTATTGAAGACCATCTCCCCTGTGCCTTTACCCGACATGCAGGCCCATATCATCAACAACTGTGGAAATTAACATGTTTTCTTTAGGCAGTTATCTTCATAAATTAAACCAAACAAAAGTTCCAGCATCATCACCTTGCCCAATGCAGATTCGCGATTCATCACTGAAGATCACTTTTATCCAGTCACCCACAGTCCACGATTGCTTTTCTTTAGCCTACTTTAACCTTGTTCTTTTCTTTTTAGGTGTTAATGATGGCTTTTGTTTGGCTTTTCTGTATGTAAATCCCATTTCTTTTAGGTGATTTCTTACAGTTCAGTCACAGACATTGACTCCACTTTCCGGCCACTTGTTTCTCATTTGTTTTGTTGTGCATTATCTGTTTTCAAGACATATTGCTTTAAGTTTTCTATCTTGATGCTTTGATGTCTTACTTGGTCTACCAGTATGCTTCCCTTTTACAACCTTCCCATTTTGTTTGTACTTGGTCCAGATTTTAAACACAGCTTACTGGGAACAACCAACATCTTTTGCGACATTCCACAATGATTTATCTTCTTGAAGGAGTTTTATAATCCTCTCATTTGTTTCAACTGACATATCTTGTGTTGGAACCATGATTCATGACAATCTGCTTTGTGCAACAGCTCTCCGAGGTGTAAGCACTCTTTTTAAACTGAAGAATAATTAGCAAATCTAATCTGCTGCAGATGTTTTGTTTTTAAACTGCAAATTACAGAGTCATTCCATAATTTTTTCCTCAGATTTGAGTGATTCCATATTTTTTTCCTCTACTTGATCTAAAAAAAGCAATTGTGACTGACCACAACTATTATATTTGTTTCTTTTTTTTATTGTTTCTTAATGCCAGAAGGTTGACATTTTGAAAAATGATAGTTTTGTGGCATGTCTGTGATTTATTTATTTTCTACAAAATTAAACAATTGACAGAACATCTTCCAAGAGTGGTGATTCCATAATTTTTGCCAGGGGTTTTAATAACAGTATAGTTGTTGATTTTGATTACCACACAATACTTTATATATTATACTGAATACTTACATGTATTGAGGTAACAATATTAACTATAACAGGTTTACTTAAGGGGCGGTCAGGGTCCTTTCTGTTCGGAGTTTGCATGTTCTGTCTGTGTGGGTTTCCTCCGGGTGCTCCGGTTTCCTTCCACAGTCAAAAAACATGCAGTCAGGTTAAATGGAGACACTGAATTGCCCTTTAGGTGAATGGGTGTGTGTATGTGTGTGTGTGTGTGTCTGCCCTGTGATGGACTGGCGCCCTGTCCAGGGTGTTACTGTGTGTCTTGCGCCCATTGAAAAGCTGGGATAGGCTCCAGTAACTCCCCCCCCCCCCCCCCCCCCCCCCGCGACCCTATTTGGATAAGCGGTTAAGAAGGTGAGTGAGTGAGAGAGGCTTACTTAAGCCTTAGGTTTACTTAGTCCACACATAACTGGTAAAATATTAAATGTGTTAATTTCTCAAGTGAAACTAAGTTTCTGTGTATGCTGTGTTTAACATATTGGAAAACAAACCATAAAATATTAAGGTCACGAGCATTTTCTCCAAAATGTTAAATTGCACAAACATGTGCGGGATGTGGTAACTCACATTTAGTTTAAAAAATCAAATAAAACATAGTACTCAGCAATTAGTACAAGACTGTGCTAGTGTATCCGGTGGATGTAGATACCACTGCCACCAATAGACAAAGGAACTCTGTGTTGTGTTTTCATTAGTTTTATTTTGATAACAGAAATAATACAGCCTTTATTATTGGTTATTGAGCCCCTGCTTCGTCTCTACTCTCCTCACCTCCTCATACAAGACAAAAATCAAAAGGGAAAATGGGAATGGGATGTCCCAATGTAAACTGCCCAGCACCAATACAGACTATATTAAAGAGAAGAATTGTGTGTAATTATAACATTAAAACATATACACATTTTTAACTCTGTTACACTTATATTATAATATGCTATTATTGTTGCATGTTTGTCATGGAAATTCATCAGTTTAACATCCAGCATACACTGTTTATTTTAAATAATAACTTGCTGTAATAAAACGACCACATTCAGTTAAATGCATTTAATATAACGTGTAAAAGTCCAAAACATTTTTGAAAAGGTAGGTTATGTGTATGTGTAGATGCCCCCCTTCCCCTAAAAATCTATACCTTAGAGAAAACTGTATCCCGAGACATTATAGGTATGTTGCATTAAGTCTGTTGGCCGTTAGGGGGCGCATTAGACTCACTATTCATCTCAAGACCTTTTAAAAATATCTTGTATTTCACTCTGGAGATTTACGAGAGGAAATGTGACTGGTTGAAAATATTAGTATATATTATTTTAGCAATTCTTACTTTTCCTTTGGTCTTTGTTAATCTCATAATGCAATTTATATAAAAAAATTTAACGTATATAACAACTAAATATGTAAATATACAGTAATTTCTTAGTAGCATTTACTTGTCTGTTTATAGATGTATCTAATTATATTTAATAGTTACACAGGTGTAATCAATGCATTATTGCTCTTTAGATTAGCTATTTAGTGCAAAATGTGGATCTTAAGTGTTTTAAAAAAGATAATATATAGACTAATTTATGTTTTACCAAATGTCACACACCACTTGATAGCTATACAATTGTATTCACGTACAGTAAAGCACAAGTTCTTTGATATACAGTATATACGCATTTCTCCTAATTTTGGCCCTAAACTATGCACAACTTGAAATGCGAAATAAATAATCTTTAATTTACAGTAAGAACAGATTTCTTTTACTTAAATTTCACCGGTCTGACCTCCATTCAAGTCCTTTAAAACCTTTTAAAATAAATATTACAAATAATATTATAAATATAAATAATTTGTAACACAAACAGTTGTAATATAGTTCATAATGTTTCATTTATATAATATAAGTTTATTAACAATTGAGGTGCATTTTGCCTTTTTTCTTCATACTTTTCTTTCCATAGAAAACACCTGTGTAATGCTAAGGATATTTTAGGTGTACATTTAAAGATTCAAGATGCAATTCAACAGCAGTATATTGTTAGTATAATAATATTTTATATAGTTTATTATAGGCCGGCAGTTAAATAATAATAAACAAAAACTATTCAAATCAAATTATCATCAAATTATCTGATATTATCCGATATTTAAAGAATGTGCTGATGTATATTTTATTTAACTTGCTCAGTTTGTGCACTCAAACAGACTACTTTGATCATTTTAACCGGATAATGTAGATTTCTTTAGATCATCTGATGAAACAGGCTCATTCTCTTGCGCCAAACTCTAACAGATTACATATAAACACAAATATTGGTAAAAATGTGCTTTTAATTTCAGACATACAAGAGCGCAGTGTAAAGTCGCATTCAAATTTACAGTTTAAAAATAAAACAATAAAAGCCTCATTAAAGGTTTTAAGCGATGTTAAATATATAGGCTGGCAGTACAGATTTGTACAGATAAAAAATTAAGTTTTATTTAATAGAACAGCTTCTTATATGTTTGCTTTATGGATTAATGTTCTGCTGGACTCTTCTAGAATTAAGACTAGCCTTATGATTAAAAGTCGCAAAGAAACCATCAGTAACTGTCCAAGAGAAATTCGCATATGTTATATTATTTGACCAAAACATGAGGTTTTAGTTACATTTTGAATGAGTATTTGGTAATTTTTAGAGGATTGTCTTGTTTAAAGGATTCTCTGTATTATTTGGAGTGGGATGGCAGATGGAGATACTGGGATAATTCTGTATCCCGTTATAGCCTCAGGCAGTTTAGTGCAATTAGAAATTTGAAGTTGTTTATTGTCATTAACGCTGGTGATTTTTCCCTGTGTTATATTGTTTGTTAAAAAAAATTTTAGTAGGCTAATTTTGCTTTTATTTTTATTTTCCTCAATTTCAATGTATCGGGTTAAGTTCACAAAACTGAAACTTCCACCACTTAAAAGATGCTATGAGAACTTCCAGCACTTAAAGGATGTATGAGTAAAACATACTGCTTATTTATTTTATTTACAAAATAATAAAAAATACATTCATTACTTAAATGCATATGATGCGCATTTACATTTTAATGTTCTTAGTAAAATAGAAACTTTAATACAGTAAAAGGCGGACAGTACCAATTCCAATGGAACAGCTGGACACAGCAAACTCATCATCTAGTGAATGATTTTGTATTAGTGTTTATTCTTTTTTACTGTGTATCATTGCAGAACAGAACGCGATTGTTTTAAAGTCAGGAAAGACAGAAGCCAGAAACCAGGTTTTCGTATATACGTTTTATGTAAGTAATAAAATATTACTATAACATAAATATAAACGTGACTTTGCAGTCTACATTTCGCAATCAACATACAACCAATGTAGTAAACAAAAACATTTGTAATTCACTCCAACGTAATAACCAGAGCCGAACAGCTCAGAACACATTTAAGAAATAAATATATAGATATATAAATGGTCAAATCCATAAATGAAATATTAAAATATCTTCTTGGAATTAGTAAGTGTACAAAACTGCCTGGAAAGAAAAAGAAGAAGAAGAAACAAAAAAACAAACAAAACTAAAAACAGTCAAAATAAACTCAAAACAAATACATATGTTTACATATTGGACATATTTACATATTGGAAATAATTATGACAACTATTTATTTAAAATCTTTTTTTGGAAAAGTTGTATATCCCACATGGTTCCAAATAACAACCGCCAATAAATGAACACCTGCTCCAAGCTGCACACTCGCAGCTACCTTTGAGAAACGACACGAAACGCACGACTTGTTCAGGATCCTTTTTCATGTCCTGTTCTCAGAAACAAGAAATAATCCCTCAGCAAAGAGTTTCATCAGCACAGCTCTTTCTATGCGTGTCCAGGCCAGTGGGAATGATTCCGATTCCGAGCTTCTAGGGCTATAAGCCCCCAAACCCTCACACTACCTTTATAAATAGTATGTTCAAGTTGTACGCTACATATGGCTGTGTACTACTTTAAAATACTAGTTAGTACAGTAGTATGCGGACGCAGCCGGAGTCAGACTGGCGCAGAAAGAAAGCGCGTCCAGACTGGGCTGATACTAGCCGTATAAGACTTCAGTAAAGGAGTACAGCAAAACATACGGGCGCTGGATTTTACCTGAGATATTACTTTTATTTCCACGTTTGTTCTTTCACTTTCAATATGTCTAACTGGTAAAGCCTGTTTCGGGCAAAATGAAAACAATAACCCACGTTAAAGTAATTTGGATCAGTTGCAAGAACTGTAAACAAGGAATTGTACTTCTTGACCAAATCACATTTTTAGCATGGACAAATATACACAACTGAGACCACATAAACACAAGAATAAGTGCTTAAACGAAAGTCTATGTGTTCCAGACCTTTTTCTTTTCTTCAAAATAAACAGTGCCCTCTTAAAAATAGGTGCTTTTGTATCAGACATCTGCAAGCTATACATCTCCAAATAATGGCTCAGTGGCTTTGACAAAATGTTCCAGTCGTCTGTACTCAAAAGATGCACAAAAACCCAGAAACATAATAACATAAATTCATCAAAATAAAGTAAACATTACAAAATGTTCGGACCAATACATTAGCAGTAAATTTGGTTAATTGTTATCATTTATGCGTTGCGTATAACGTGACTGTGTCCCTTTGTTGATAACAGATTAAGAACAAACTCCTAAAAAAAGAAGGGTCCAGAAAAACTGTTCTTTAGACCAAACATGCTTTCCTAAAGAACACTCATTTGTGATTCTTTAAAAAAGTGTTAGTGCCACAAGCAAACAATCTACATCATGTAAACATTTAGGGTGGAAAACGATTCTTTCACTTTGTTGTGGCACCAAAAATGGTTAAAGAACCAGGCATCAAAAAAGTTCTCTGAGGAACCAGATTCTAATCGAATGGAATCACTCTAAAGAACCTTTTCTGGCACCTTTGTTTTTAAGAGTGCAGATCAGGTTAAGTTTGTGACAGCAAGGACAGAATATCTCTTCCATGGCACATGGCTCCCTTCGAAAAGCAGAAATGAACGAAATATTATTTTCTGTTCCATATCGCCCTCGGATCACTACGTTTTAGTGAAAACACGTGTCGGTTTCCCCCTGAAATGCACACAGTATGATGACTTTGCGGTCATTCGTGCATTTTGTTGCCCCTTTATTGTTTGCGTCCCGTCTAGTGTTGTTGCGCCACAGTCTCCGGTCCCGGCGAGAAACTCTTTTCCCCAAACTTTGCTGCGTGCATTGTCACTCAGGATAACAAACGCAAAGAATTAAATAGTGTGAAATCCCTAGTCTCTTTCTCTCTATGGATGTTTTTGTTTTGTTTCTGCTGAAATGAGAGTCAAAAAGAAAGCAGTCACTGAACGGGACTCTGCAGCGTGTGGTGGAGCGGAGGGGTCTCCGCCTGTGAGTAAACGTCCTCCATGCTCGGGTGCGCGACCCCAATCGGGGTCATTCTTTTCTCTTTCTGTCTCCTGTTGCAAAACCAAACGCGCACCACCTCTTTCTCGAGCTGCAGCGTGCTGGCCAAAGAGCTGATTTCGTGCGCAGAAGGTTTTGGGCACTTCAGAAAGTGGTTCTCCAGCGCTCCTTTTACCCCGACCTCGATAGAGGTCCTTTTCTTGCGCTTGCGGCCCTGCGCCGCGATCTTGTCCAAGTTCGTCGGGCTGCCCGTGTTCGAGTCTGTCTCCTCAAGCCATTTGTTGAGCAGAGGCTTGAGTTTGCACATGTTTTTAAAGCTGAGTTGAAGCGCCTCGAACCTGCAGATTGTGGTCTGCGAGAACACGTTGCCGTAGAGAGTGCCGAGCGCAAGCCCCACGTCCGCCTGCGTAAAACCCAGCTTGATGCGCCGCTGCTTGAACTGCTTGGCGAACTGCTCAAGGTCGTCGGAGCTGGGCGCATCCTCGTCCGAGTGGTCCTGTTGGTGGCCGTAGGGCTGCTGTGGAGACTCGAGCTGATGCTCGTGAGCACCGGAGTCGTCGTGCAGGGGTTCGCGCATGCCGTGGTGCAGGGACGGTTGTGGGCTCAGCATGGCGTAGCCGGTTTGCGAGTACACCAGAGGCTGGTGGCCACCAGAAGCGGGAGACAAGGGTGACAGGTGGTGCGTGGTGTTGCTGGGAGCCCAGGAGCCGTGGTGGCCGTTCTGCGCTGCCTGATGCACCAGGTGCGACCTGTGGTAGCCGCTGGTCAGCTCGTCGCGACTCGACGGGACACTAGCCTTGTGTTCGGGCTGCTGGCCGAGGTGCGTCCCGGTGCTCCAGTCAGCTCCAGACGTGGGCAACCACTGGTGGTGCGTCAGGCTCATCGGGTGGCCGGCGTTGGACGCTGCCAGCCCTTGGAGATACTCATGGTGCATCATTTTCTGCACTTCTCGATATGTCGTGCCCTGGTGCATCCGGTCAGAGTCCGGGTGCATGAGAGGGTTGGAAGGCAACGAGTTATTCCGCGGGATGTACTGAGCTGTCGTCGCCATGGCTTCGACTCTGAAAACTGACGCGCGATCAGGAGACGAGGGAGTTTTTTAGCGCGCGGACACGCCCCCTCTGCGCGAGTATTGGCTGCCGGCCGCCTCCAGCTCCACTGACGCTCCGTGTTTTCCCCTTGCCGCGATCCCACTTACTCGCAATTGGCCGCTTTCACAATGCTCGCTCTCTCCCTTTTGAAATCCCTTTTCTTCTCCTCTACCCACACTAGTCAAGACAGTGCTGAGCAAAGCCGGAGGAAATGATTGCCTTTGGTGGGATGTTTTGGAAATGACCACGTGGGGGAGTGCGGTACTCTTTAAAACAGGTTAAGGACGCCTCGATTCCACTCTTCCCACACGAGTTAAATTAGTGGAGCAACAGTGGCTCCTCTTTTAAGTGCATTAATAGACGAAACAGTTCAAAACAAAAGTGTTTTTGTTATATACATTCAGTTCCTTAGAAGAAGTTCCTTACAGAGATGACAAAAATAAACCCAATGAACTTGCAGAATATTTTGCCACCATAAATGTTATAAATATTACATTTCCTGGGGTGGAAAAATTTTATTTACAGCACAAAATGTTTTTTTCCTTCTCATTACGTAAAAGAAAGTTTTTGCTGTTCCTATTTCAGATTGTGTTAACTGTAATAGTAAAACTGGCAATGAACTTTCTCTAATTCATTCCATAACAGCTACTCAGAGAGGCTAAAAATCATTGTTACACCTAAAAGCATTGGTAAGAATATTTATACATGGATTTCAAAAGTTGGACTGCACGGTGGCTCAGTGGGTAGCACTGCCGCATCACAGCAAAAAAGGTCATGGGTTCGATTCCCATTCTGTGTGGAGTTTGCATGTTCTCCTCGGGTTTCCTCCAGTAGCTCCGGTTTTCCTCCTACAGTCCAAAAACATGCAGTCAGGTGAATTGGAGATACAAAATTGTCCATGACTGTGTTTGATATTAAACTTGTGAACTGATGAATTTTGTGTAATGAGTTTGTTTATTAGTATTTTAACGTCATGTTTTTACACTTTGGTTACATTCATGACAGAACAAGTAGTTTACACACTCATTACACACTCCCCGTGTCCGCGTGGGTTTCCTCCGGGTGCTCCGGTTTCCTCCCACAGTCCAGAGACGTGCAAGTGAGGTGAATTGAAGATACTAAATTGTCCAAGACTGTGTTTGTCATTAAACTGATGAATCTTGTGTAATGAGTTTGTTTGTTTGTTTGTTTATTAGGATTTTAATGTCATGTTTTTACACTTTGGTTACATTCATGACAGAAACAGTAGTCACTCATTACACAAGATTCATCAGTTCACAAGTTTAATATCAAACACAGTCTTGGACAATTTAGTATCTCCAATTCACCTCACTTGCACGTCTTTGGACTGTAGGAGGAAACCGGAGCACCCAGAGGAAACCCACGCGGACACGGGGAGTGTGTAATGAGTAACTACTTGTTCTGTCATGAATGTAACCAAAGTGTGTAAAACATGACGTTAAATCCTAATAAATAAATAAATATTTTAGAGTCTAACAGATGAAAACATCTAAGTCTCAGAAATTATTTATTAAGTAATAATTAAGAAGTTGGACAGACAACTGGAAATTGATTAATGATTTCTGTCCAAATACAGAGCCCATTTATTCACTTTATAGAGTCTTGCATGTAGTCATATGTCAAAGTTTGAATTTTGACCCTTAGTGGTCTAAGCCATCAGGGAAGGCAGGAATTTTGCTAGTCTCCCTCTATATGCATTTTCCCTAAACAGCAACTGGAGGAAAACCTGTGCTACTTCCCTGACTTCTTTTCGCACCGCTTTCCATAGCTGATCTGATTACTTTTCCTTTCACGTTTTGTCCCAATAGCAAATTACCAATTCTATGAATTGCAAAGCAGCCTCCGAGACGCTGAGGGGTAGAGAGGGGGAGATTGCAAAGATTGAAAGGGATCTTTGCAAACACAATCACGTTCTTAAATGGAAATGCGGGGCTTTAAACAAATCTTACATCTCTCCTGTTTCAGTCTCCTAAAACTCCGCAATCAGGAACACACTCTCCTGCTCAAAGCTCAGCTGTTGCTCACCGTTTTTTGGTATCAGATCTATTTCAATTATTTATTGTAATGTTTTTTGTTTTTTTTTGCTAACGATGGCATTTGTGCGTTGCTTTCATTGGGTTATTTTCACAGGGGAAATGTGGCGTAATGTTTAGGAAAACCTGGCATGAGAGCAAGCTGGTTCTCGTCGGTAAGTTTGGACTCTTTCTTTCCTTTCTTTTCATATCTGTGTGTGTTTCTGAGCAGTAGGGGTGTGTGTATGTTGTTGGGGTCACAGGTGCTCGTCACCTCTGTTATAGGCGTGGTTATGTCCACTCATCCTTTATTTATTTATCTCTGGCACCATGGGAAAGGTGTAGCCAAACGTGTAGATTTGCACTGGGTATAGAAAAGGGGGTAGATGCTCTTTTATCAGTAAGTGTTTTAACAAATCATATTATTATTATTATTTTATAGTTAATAATACACTTTTCTAAAATGTGTATTGTGTGTGTAGATTTGGCTAGGTGTGCTTTTCTATTAGAAACGTTGTTTATTTTATTCCAAATTATTTCTTGAGCTGACAACTGTCATTACACTTTTATGTAAAACGTTTTTTTATATATATAAATAAAATATATACAGTATGTAGAACCGGTTATTTCTACACATATACAAATGCATGTGTAGCCTGACATGACATGGACATCAGGGATGATGTGATGCTGAGCTGAATACGAGTGAGTGTGCGTCCCAATACCCGCTTTCCGGGACGTCCTTAATGAGCATGCTTTACCGTCCGCTTCTGCTCATTTGAGAGTCTATAAAAAGAGCGCTGATCGCTGTTCGGGGAGACGTGGTAAAGCAGAGGCACAGACCGACTCTTGTAGTTCCCCTGCTGGCTGAAAAAGCGCGCAGATGCTGGCTGATAATACGGCCTTGTGTGGGGCGAGGGGCATTTTTGCCGGGACGCGCGAGGTTGCCATGGAGAGGCTGCTGAAAGGACCGCACTGATCTGTCTGATGGGTGATTGGCCTTACAGGAAAAAGCCAAAGAATAGGACCCGTTCTGTACCATTTCTATAAGACAGTAGGAAACAACTGTGCCCTTTTATTATCAAGCATGCTCTAAATTTGGCTAGTAGCTGAAGTTTAAAAAGGTTAGGTTTATTTCTGGCTTTTAACCACAGTCACTTTTTTTTAATCTATTTGTAATCTATAATTTTGTATGATTTACACGACAGTTATTTAAACATAGAGTTATTCTTTATTAATCTCCTAAACAAAGATAATGTTTTTATCATTTAACATTATTAAGCACAGTTAGTTCCATTTTTTCCTAACCTCCAAAACACCCTAAACAAACAAACAAACAAACAAACAAACAAACAAACCCCAAAACGTACATTTAACTTCATTTATTAAAAAAAACTCATGAAGCTCATTAAATATTTATTTAGTTTGCATACTACAACACATTATACATTTTTAAAAGAGAACTAAACATTTGCAATCTTTCTAAAGAATTCTCACTTGTCATGCATACATTATATAGCAGTTCTGCAATAAGATTCCCAGAAACAAAACACAGGACCACTAACATCCTATATTATCCTTAATATAATTAAATGTAAACAGGTGTGCTTTGTTACAGTAGAAAAACTAGCAAGCAGACCGAGCTTCACATTAAAATAGTTTTTTTCTTTTATTTAAAAAGCAAATTCAGGCAGATTTGTATTGTAAGTTAAACAATTTTACCATATTGGCTTCATACTGGCTTGTCTCTAATCCGATCTTAGATGTGAGAACAGTGATAACCATAGCAATATATAGTATAACTAGAAAATAATTTAACACATAGTGTTGGACAGTTTGGACAGTAGTTTTTGCTTTCTAACTGTATCTTTTGTACTTGAAACTTGCAAAAAATATTATTACTTTACATCATGTAACATGTTGCATCTGTGGTGTAGATTAGTTGGATGTTTGTAAGTTACATTATTGTAATAGAGTTCAGTATTGCTTTGCTGGGATGTCAGTATGTACTGAACTATGGTACTATATAGTACAAAATCAGACTTATCAGCTCCTAAAAAATAAATATTAGACTGTAGTCTTTCTATGGCAACATCATCTAGCAATATTTAAACACTTTTTTAGTGCAGCTTTAAATACTGTGTTTACCACAACCTTCTTTAACACTTACAGAAAGGTCTATCAAACAGGCTACAATTTGTTTATTTTTTGCGTGAAAAAAACACACGCTGTAACTGCGTCAGTGCCCCTGTTTTCTCAGAAAGCCACGCCCATGTGGTCACGTGATTCGACCTACACCGTATCTCCTACATGTGTACATCATTAGAAGCAGCAGTTCAGTCAGACCTGTAATTAAGCAGCGCTCCAAAATGCACACGGAAAAGTTCACCTTTACAAAGGAGCTCATGTGTCGAGCACCAAAAAAGCAAAATAAAATAAAATAAACACCTGCAAACATTACTATACAATGTTAACCTTAAATATTTAAAGACTTTTAGTAAAACCACAAATGACAGTTGTGTAGACAATCCAGTATTTAGCTCCCATCACTATTTAGGACCACTTATTTTTTCACTTCAAGAAATCCTTAAATTAATAAAAAAATTTAAAACACAACAATGTAAATTTTTTAAAAATTTTTTACTTAATTGATAATTGAAAACTATTTGAATCGATGATTTATTAATTAAAGAATAATGAATCAGTCTTCTACAGCCCGTCAAATGCTTCTGTTTTACATGGTTTCCATTTTTGACCATCTAATTTATATGCATACTGTATTTGAGCCATTCAGCATGTTTAAAATCAAAATAGCATATTTGTTCGCCCCTTGAGACAAAATAACATAACAATGTGGACTAGTATAAAGGTAAGACATTTGCTTGTCAGTTATTTTATATATGTTTTTATACTTTGTAGCCACTAAACAAAAAAACAAACAAACAGAAATTCAACCTGAATGTTCCACAGAAAATACAGGTTTGTGTAACGATGTTATGATCAATAATATCGGTTTTGTATGTATACATATAATAAAGAATTAAACAAAAACAAACAAACAGACAAACAAAAATACTGTAGTGTAAAATATTACTCTGTAACGTTATAACAGCTGTCTTCCAACGTTCTTATGATTCTCTGTTTATGTGGTGAACTAAAACTAGAAGCACACTTTTGGCTTAAAAAAAGTTACAAATAAAAAGGTCCATAATTAAAACTACCTATTTGACTACGTAAAAAGGTTGATTTAATAAATGTATTTAAATGCGACCTCCAGTAATCATAACAATAACATTCACTATAACTATCACATTCTGATTATTGAACCATTCAGTTCACTATCTTCAGTAGACCTAACTGTATAACCAGATAGATAGATAGATAGATAGATAGATAGATAGATAGATAGATAGATAGATAGATAGATAGATAGATAGATAGATAGATAATATCAAGGTACAATAGAAAAAAGTAAATAAAACACTCAGTTAAAAAATATTAATTAAATAGGCTCAAGGTGCATAAGAAATATTAAGAAAGTATTGCAGTACAATGTTGGTAGGAATAAATATATATGCAATATGTAATATAATAGAAAAATTACAAAAGTGTCTTGGCATTAAATGTCCAGAGATGTGCAATGACATAAACAGAGTGACAGATCATGCTTCATGAGTCTGTCCTGATAGTCCTAATATAACCAGATGTCTCATATAAAACCCATCATACCAAAGACCCAATGCTCATTGCCTTTGAAAAAAAGTACCTTTTCTTTCGTGTTAGTTAAAAAGTAGAATCTGGGAAGCCATGTCTCAGACAGATGGACAAGGTTTATACGTCCATCTAGAAGGGAAGCATGTTGGTTTGTGTAAATTTTTTGTTATGTCAACACCAATGCACAGAATGCAGATTTGTTTACAGTTTGATATGAAATACATTGAAGACACAATGGCTGTGTCCGATTTGTCACATTTTACAAATGAATGTTAGTAATAAAACTGTGCAATAAAAAATAAAGTGTCTTTAGGCTGTATAATAAAAGTGCAGCGACATGGACAATAAATTAGTATGTAATAAAACAAGCAAAACAAACAAACTAACAATTAAAAAGGCACCAAAAGGATGCACGCGAATATTTAACAGCAGAGTTTTGAGCATTTTAAAGCAGAAGCATTGTGTCATGTGTACACTGAGGTACCTGTTTTTTTTATTTAAAACGCTTTAAACTCTGGTTCGTTTATAAAATATTAGAATATAGGAAAACCTAAAGTGCTTTAATTATAAATTCTCCTCACATAACTTCAAGCGCCAAGTCTTCCCATCCATTTAGATATTTGTTTTGACAGACGTGGCTAATGGGCGCCGCGCAGCGCTTCCTTAGAAAGCAGCGCCGGTTACTTCCACAGAATCAGAGGTAGAGCCAACCTTCTCTCTCTCTCTCTCTCTCTCTCTCTCTCTCTCAACCATCTCTCTCTCTCTCTCAAGATTCAAAGTAGCTTTATTGGCATGAATGTAAAAAAAAAAAAATACAATATTGCCAAAGCATTACAACGATAATAACAGAATTACAAAAGAAGCAATATATGACAATAAAACAATAAATAATAAAAGTGAGTACAGATAAAATAAAAATAAACAATAAAAGTATTTTAGCAAATTTACAGGAAGATATACAGACAGTATATACCTGTACTTTACACAAATGTATATATACACACAGAACTGTTACCCACTGTCTCTCAGGCGGTGTAGCGCTGACACATACTGTGCGGCGAGGGGGGCAGTGTGCCCTTCTCCCAGAATTTTTTTTAATTTTTCCAATTCTGTGAGTGTTTGGTAATTTGGGATTTGTTGTTTAAATCTTTCGGTGAAGTTTTCTCGTGTTGTTTTGAATTTTTGGCAGTGAAGAAGGAAGTGCATCTCTGTCTCCACCTCTCCACTCTCACAGTGAACACACAGTCTCTCCTCTCTGGGCAGCCAGGACTTTTTGTATCTGCCCGTCTCGATGGCCAGACTGTGGTTACTGAGTCGGTACTTGGTCAGGATCCGTCGCTGCTGTGGATCTCTGACTGCTGTGAGATACGGTTCTAGTTTGTACTCACTTTTTACTTCCCGAAAGCATTCTAGTCTGCTGTGAGACTGGATTTGGTTCTCCCAGTGTTCTAGATATCTGTTTTTACTATTTGCTATGAGCTGTTGGACAGTGCTGTTATCTGTGGTGAGGCCTGTTTGGGGGTCAGAGAGTCTCAGGGCCAGCTGGCTGAGGTCACTCTTTTCAGGGGTCAGTTCCTGGCACTGAAGTGCTTTAAACTGTAGTGACTCTTTGGGACTTGACTTTAGGTGTATCCAGAAGTTTAGAGATCTTTTTTCTATGTTTATAATTAGAGGAAATCTGCCTAATTCTGCCCTGCAGGCGATGGTTGGTGTTTTTCTCTGGACTTTTAAAATCATTCTACAGAATTCAGCGTGCAGGGTTTCTGTTGGATGTTTGTCCCATTTAATATAACTGTGAAAATTGAGTGGACCCCATACTTCACTTCCGTACAGTGCAATGGGCTGGATCATGCTATCAAATAATTTACTCCAAATTGAGGTGGGAATGACAATGTTGTAGAATCTTTTCCTGATTGTGTACAGGGCTCTACGAGCTTTTTCTTTTAGTGCATTCACTGCCATGCTGAAACTCCCAGATGCAGTAATGATGAGACCAAGGTAAGTGTACTGCATTGTGTGCTCCAGGGCAGTGTTGCCCAGGGTAAACAAGTGCCTGTGTTCCTGACATCTAGGTTTTTTTTTGGAAGATCATAATGTTTGTTTTTTTTAGATTTACTGATAGGGCCCAGTTCTGGCAGTACTGCTCCAGCAGGTCCAGGTGCTGCTGTAGCCCCTGTGCGCTGGGGGACAGCAGCACCAGGTCGTCTGCATAGAGCAGGAATTTTACTTCCCCATCCTGCAGAGTGAGTCCGGGGGCTGCAGACTGTTCCAGCTGCACCGCTAATTCATTTATATAGATATTAAACAGTGTTGGACTCAGACTGCAGCCCTGTTTCACTTCTCTTTTCTGAGTGAAGAATTCTGTATGTTTGTCGCCAATTCTTACAGCACATTTGTTACTCGAATACATTGATTTGATTATATCATACACTTTACCCCCGATTCCACTCTGTAGGAGAGTGTAATACAGCCCTTCTCTCTCTCTCTCTCTCTCTCTCTCTCTCAACCATCTCTCTCTCTCTCTCTCTCTCTCTCTCTCTCTCTCTCTCTCTCTCTCTCTCTCTCTCTCTCTCTCTCTCTCTCTCTCTCAACCATCTCTCTCTCTTATCTTATCATCTTATCTCTCTCTCTCTCTCTCTCTCTCTCAACCATCTCTCTCTCATCTTATCATCTTATCTCTCTCTCTCTCTCTCAACTCGACTCAACTCAGACGTGGTTTTATTGGCATGGCAAAATATGGACATTCGTATTGCTAAAGCTTGGTAACATACACTTATCAGGCATAACATTAAAACCACCTCCTTGTTTCTGCACTCACTGTCCATTTTATCAGCTCCACTTACCATATAGAAGCACTTTGTAGTTCTACAATTACTGACTGTAGTCCATCTGTTTCTCTACATATCTTTTTAGCCTGCTTTCACCCTGTTCTTTAATAGTCAGGACCCCCACAGGACCACCACAGAGCAGGTATTATTTAGGTGGTGGATGATGCTCATCACTGCAGTGACACTGACATGGTGGTGGTGTGTTAGTGTGTGTTGTGCTGGTATGAGTGGATCAGACCCTATTAGACACTCCTACCTAGTTGGTCCACGTTGTAGATGTAAAGTCAGAGACGATCGCTCCTCTATTGCTGCTGTTTGAGTTGGTCATCTTCTAGACCTTCACAGGACGTTGCCCACAGGGCGCTGTTGGCTAGATATATTTTTGGTTGGTGGACTATTCTCAGTCCAGCAGTGACAGTGAGGTGTTTAAAAACTCCAGCAGCGTTCTGTCTGATCCACTCATACCAGCACAACACACACTAACACACCACCACCATGTCATTGTCACTGCAGTGGTGGTCCTGGGAGAGTCCTGACTATTGAAGAACAGCATGAAAGGGGGCTAACAAAGCATGCGGAGAAACAAATGGAGTACAGTCAGTAATTGTAGAACTACAAAGTGCTTCTATATGGTAAATGGAGCTGATAAAATGGACAGTGAGTGTAGAAGCAAGGAGGTGGTTTTAATGTAAGGGTTGATTGGTGTATTTATTAAATATAATTAAAAAATAAAGTAAAATAAAAAAAACCCCAACTATAATAATAGTAGTAATACAAAATAGAAGATATAGAATATATACAAAGTTACAGATATGCATATAAAAATGTAAGAAAAACAGTGCAAATGGTAATAACAATATGAGAAAAATAAACAGTAAATAAACAAACAGTGACATGAACTAAATTTAAGCAGTAAAAGAACCAAAGTGTGTGTGTGTGTGTGTGTGTGTGTGAGAGACATGGTCACCCACTGTCCCTCACATGGTGGCAGGTGTGTGTGTAGAGTGCTGCTAGCATGCAGCTCTCTCTGTGCACCCCCAGTAGGTGGGGCAGTTTGTCGGGGCCTGGGAGGGAGTAAAAGTTGGGAATAATGTTATTATATTTGGGGAGGAATTGGGACCGAGTGTGGTGGTAGTTGGTGCACTGGGTGAGGAAGTGCAGCTCCGTCTCTGCTGTACTGACAGTGCAGTGCTGGCACAGCCTCTCCTCTCGGGGGAGCCAGGACCGGGTGTCGCCCCGTCTCTTCAGCCAGTGTGCGCTCAGTCTGTACTTCGTCAAGGTGTTTCTCAATTTAGGATCAGATACTGTGCTCAGATAATTCTCTCTGTCTCTCTCTCTCTATCAGCTTTTTTGGCTAACAAACTCAGACTACTGTGCCAGAATCCCTTGGGAACACCAAGGTAACGTTTCCCTTAGCAGTAAAAATGATGCTATCTTCCTTCATCTCTCCACTTATCTTTGGGCTAATTTGGCAGGGCTCTGACAACACCGACATAAATAAACCGCACTGACGCGCCATTAAATTAACCACCAAAACACAGAGAGACACAGTCATTCATTTATTTTCAGTTGTCCCTTCAGCCTCAGGGTCATACTGCATCTGGAGCATACATGGAAACACTCACAAGGTGGAAACACACCCAGGAAAGGTCCCCAGACCATCAGAGGGCATCAGACACTTAACTGTTTAGCCGTGACCATGCACATGACTTTAGATTCAGATTTCAAATTGAGATCCCAGTACAAATTCTGCATTTATTTAGGAGGTGAAAAAAACCTCCTTGTTTCTACACTCACTGTCAATTTTATCAGCTCCACTTACCATATAGAAGCACTTTGTAGTTCTACAATTACTGACTGTAGTCCATCTGTTTCTCTGCATGCTTTTTTAACCTGCTTTCACCCTGTTCTTCAATGGTCAGGACCCCCACAGGACCACCACAGAGTAGCTATTATTTGGGTGGTGGATCATTCTCAGCACTGCAGTGACACTGACATGGTGGTGGTGTGTTAGTGTGTTGTGCTGGTATGAGTGGATCAGACACAGCAGCGCTGCTGGAGTTTTTAAACACCTCACTGTCACTGCTGGACTGAGAATAGTCCACCAATCAAAAATATCCAGCCAACAGTGCCCAGTGGGCAGCGTCCTGTGACCACTGAAGAAGATCTAGAAGATGACCAACTCAAACAGCAACAATAGATGAGCGATTGTCTCTGACTTTATATCTACAAGGTGGACCAACTAGGTAATAGTGTCGAATAGAGTGGACAGTGAGTGGACACGGTATGTAAAAACTCCAGCAGCGCTGCTGTGTCTGATCCACTCATACCTGCACAACACACACTAACACACCACCACCATGTCAGTGTCACAGCAGTGCTGAGAATGATCCACCACCCAAATAATACCTACCCAGTAATGGTCCTGGGAGAGTCCTTAAAGAACAGGGTGAAAGCAGGCTAAAAAAATATGTGGAGAAACAGATGGACTACAGTTAGTAATTGTAGAACTACAAAGTGCTTCTATATGGTAAGTGGAGCTGATAAAATGGACAGTGAGTGTAGGTGGTTTTAATGTTATGGCTGATCAGTGTATATTGTTTCTTTTTTCGGTTTGCCTCTCCTTATGCTGGTAGGAAAGCCTAATTTGTAGGGGGGAAAAAACATAACAGGTCAAAGCTACTTCCAGACTTTTCAACTGGCGGATTGTTAAATAGAAGTGTGCACAATTATTACATAATAATGAAAAACACGTTTATTAAACATTGTGGTATTAATCGTAATATTAACTTAAAATTAGCCAAAAGGTACTTAAAGCTAACACGTATTATTATTTAAGACCTTTTGAGAGTGGCCAAAAGGTATTTAACAATAGAATGCCTGAGAAATAACACTAATTTTAATGTCCAACCACTAATATGTTGCAGTAAGTCACAATGGAATGATAACAGCTCTAACTTTTACTAACACTCACTAAACACATAAAAGTGTATCATGATGTAAATTAACTACAATATCTTTATTACAGACCTTATTATAAAAGAGAGCTGATATAAGCACGCTGTGTTGAAATTTAAGTACACACCCTGCACACTGCCTGAGGGATTCAACTGTGTATATCTGTAGGAAGCAGCAATAATTCCTACTTCCCAAAGTATTTCCTCATACAAATATCTTTATAACTTAAGAAATAAACTTTTCAGTGACATAATGACAATTAAATGGAATTTGGGGAAAGCATATAGATAGAGTTCTGCTAAACTGGGCTATTTTGTTATATCCTCTAAAAGTCAGATATAAATTACTACTCACATAATGCACAACTATTTTGCTTGGTGATTTATTAGACTGAGTGTTCTAAATGGTTTTGTTTTGAAAATATTGTATCTTTAAGATTAATACTTTAATTCTACAGCTATTGAAATATCATGTGTCGTACTCAAAGCTGAATTTTTGTGTTCAGCTAAAATGGGTCAACTGTTCAGCTTAACAAAATCATGCTTTCTGAGAAAAATCTAATTGCATTTTCTTCAGTTTTTTGTTGAAATGCAATAACAAAAAATACAAGTTTTAAGATGTGTGTGGGGTGGGTGAGTATTGAGGATATAAATTATTGTGCATTACGCTCAAACCCGTTTGATGTCACATATAAGCTTTTATATAAAAAATACCATTAAAGACCACAGAAATTACATTAAATATGGTGTTTCCATTAAACAAACAAATGTATGTTACTCATTTACTCAACAAAAATTACATTAAGAAAGTAAATATGTGAGTCATATTGTACATGTGAGCATGCTTCTGTATATGAGTGCTCATGTTATGTTCTGTTTGTACTGTTTGTCTGCTTTCACCCTGTTTTTCAATGGTCAGGACCCCCCACAGGACCACCACAGAGCAGGTATTATTTAGATGGTGGATCATTCTCAGCACTGCAGTGACACTGACATGGTGGTGGTGTAAAAGTGTGTGTTGTGCTGGTATGAATGGAAAAGACACAGCAGCGCTGCTGGAGTTTTTTAATACTGTGTCCACTCACTGTCCACTCTATTAGACACTCCTACCTAGTTGGTCCACCTTGTAGATATAAAGTCAGAGACGATCGCTCATCTATTGCTGCTGTTTCACCACCTTCATCAGTGGTCACAGGACGCTGCCCACGGGGTGCTGTTGGCTGGATGTTTTTGATTGGTGGACTATTCTCAGTCCAGCAGTGACAGTGATGTGTTTAAAAAATCCATCAGCATAGCTGTGTCTTATCCACTCATACCAGCACAACACACACTAACACACCACCACCGTGTCAGTGTCACTGCAGTGCAGAGAATGTTCCATCACACAAATAATACCTGCACTGTGGTGGTCCTGTGCGGGTCCTGACCATTGAAGAACAGCATGAAAGGGGGCTAACAAAGCATGCAGAGAAACAGATGGACTACAGTCAGTAATTGTAGAACTGCAAAGTGCTTCTATATGGGGGGTGGAGCTGAAAAAAGGTACAGTGAGTGTAGAAACAAGGAGGTGGTTTTATTGTTATGGCTGATCAGTGTACTTATTTATTTATGCTTAACAGAAAGCACAATGACAAACAAACCATTAGGGTAGTCAGACAAACAGAAAGACAGACACACACTTTGTTGTTTGTCATAACCTGCATGGCTGATGCTCCGTCCACTGAGGCCTCAATCCTCTACTTTGAATTCAAGGTGATCTTTATCCTGTCCCCCTCCCGGGTGTGTACTTGCCCACTGACTTCCATGAAGCTGTGTTTATGTATGTATGTATGTGTGGAGGGGTACACAGGGAGCTTTTGGATAGGGTTGGGGCGATAAGCAGTGGAATTTGGGCCTGAATATGGATGGTGGCCTAGCTCTTAGTAAGCAGCTGATAGAGAGGTAAACAGCTTGTGGGCAGAAGGGGTTTTGGAAGCATGCACCTGAATACATTTGGACACTCTTCTGTCTGTCACCTCGATAGCTGATCAAATCCCTATTATTTCTTCAGAGTCTTATTATTAAGTTTGTCTGACGATGTTGAAAGCACTAACTAATCCTGATCCATATTAAGATACGACTAAACCGATAAGAGGAATGAAAATGCAGATAGCGTCATGACTTTAAAGTTTTTCAGGCTCACAAGTAGAACTTTGAGGATTTTGTGTTGTATGAGTATGCATTCATATCAGGTCTAATCATTTATAAATATGCATCCTTTTTAAAGCCTTTAGCTTCCATTTTCTAAATGTTATTATTTTTAGTTGCATCAGTGACTCCAGGATTATCAGTGTCCATCATTCATGTACTGTTGCTGATCCAAATTAATGTTTACATGTCTAAAATAAACAAAATGCTAGTGATATGTTTGTCTGACTGTTTTTGTCAACTGTTTGATCCGTAAATATTGGCAGACTATGAATAAAGATGAGAACTTACATAAATTAACTGCTCGAAACGGCTTTTAAGGGTGGAATTGTAGCTCAGCAGGTAGTGTTGGTGCCACCAAGGCTTTAAGTTCCTGGGGATTTAAATAAGATCCTTACCCCTGGTTACTGTCTGGCATGCTTTTTCTGTGGCTTTGGGGTTTTTTGGTGTACTTCTAGAGTGGATTGACTACTCTAAATTACCCATATGTGTAACTTTGTAAGTGAAAATGTGAGTATGTGATGTGCTGTCTAAAGTGTATTCCTGTCTGGCACGTAATGTTTTCAGGATAAGTGAGAAAACCATCAGAGCTTTGATCAGGATGAAGCTGTTACTAAATCACAGGGACCCTGGGAGACAAAAAAATATCCTGGAGAATCAAATCTATCTGAGCCTGAGGACTTTTGCCATTAACCTGCCATGTTGTTGCTGTCCATGTTCTTAGTTAATAACTAAAGAAGTTCCAGTAATAATCCACATTACCACTAATATATTAAAAGATTTTGTTTTATGTGTTTTGGCCACAATACTCGTACACAATTCACACTGAATAATCAAAAGAAAACGGTATGCATTGAGTATCTATGAAATACAAAATTGTATTTCATGTCTACTGTTTCTTTAAATGGAATAGTCTGGATTCCAAATGCTTTCTCTACATATGGTTCTACCCCAAACTTTTAAGAACATTTCCAGAATCTGTGCTCAATTTCTCAAAACTCTGAACACAAACTAAAAAGAGTAAACTACTCAACTACAAAACTCAACAAATCTCTCACAAAGTGAAACTAAAAAAAAAGAGTGGTCACGCTTCTTAAAACTGATTTCTTCCACCAAACTATACACACACCTATTATATGCTTATCTCTTACAGAGCACCAAATAAACAATGATGTGATCAATTCAAAATTCTACTATTAAGTGTTTGTGTATGCTTTGGCTTGATGAGGCCATGCTACATATTTAGGTGCCAACAAGTGTGTGGTAATAAGTTTCCTTTTTCTTATTTTGGTAAACTGTAGGGTTCTTTGTCCCAAAAAAAGCATTTAAAGTACTACATTTACACCGATCAGCCATAACATTAAAACCACCTCCTTGTTTCTACACTCACTGTTCATTTTATCAGCTCCACTTACCATATAGAAGCACTTTGTAGTTCTACAATTACTGACTGTAGTCCATCTGTTTCTCTACATACTTTGTTAGCCCGCTTTCATGCTGTTCTTCAATGGTCAGGACTCTCCCAGGACCACCACAGAGTAGGTACTATTTGGGTCGTGGATCATTCTCAGCACTGCAGTGACACTGTGTCAGTGTGTGTTGTGCTGGTATGAGTGGATCAGACACAGCAATGCTGATGGGGTTTTTAAATACTTCGTCCACTCACTGTTCACTCTATTAGAAACTCCTACCTAGTTGGTCCACCTTGTAGATGTAAAGTCAGAGATGATCGCTCATCTATTGCTGCTGTTTGAGTTGGTCATCTTCTAGACCTTCATCAGTGGTCACAGGACAGTTATTGGTTGGTCACAGGCTGGTTATTTTTGGTTGGTGGACTATTCTCAGTCCAGCAGTGACAGTGAGGTGTTTAAAAACTCTATCAGAGCTGCTGTGTCTGATCCACTCATACCAGCACAACACACACTAACACACCACCACCATGTCAGTGTCACTGCTGTGCTGAGAATCATCCACCACCCAAATAATACCTAATCTGTGGTGGTCATGTGGGGGTCCTGACTAGAACTACAAAGTGCTTCTATATGGTAAGTGGAGCTGATAAAATGGACAGTGAGTGTAGAAAAAAGCAGGTGATTTTAATGTTATGGCTGATCGGTGTACATGCAACACAAATTGTACCTTGTTTACATAGTATGTAGCAAAACTCAGTAAATTTAAGTGCAGTTCAGTTCAGTGCACAGATACATGTTTAGTTAAACTGACAAAAAAGCAAAATGCAATAAAACAGATCACTCTGCATCCCACAGTTGATCCTGGTCAGGCCAAAGGACCTCATCCACATAGATTGTGATGTTCTCCCTGACCAAGAAGCAGAGAAACAGATCTATCTCTTACATTAGAAAGTGAATTTAAAAAGTGTGGTTGGAAAGACAAAATAAATAAAAAAATAAGAGAAGTGGGTTTTCAAATGTACATGTGTTAGTGTGAACAAGGCCAGTGTCAGTGCTATTCTGAATTGTAGTATTAACTTAAAATATTTTTATATGTTATTTAAAGTATATTTAAAAAACTCAAATGTATGATTTCTTTACCTGGCAGAAATTAATTATTCATGAGAGATGCTTTTAAAGAATAGACAAACACACGCCAAGAAGATTTTATCTAATAACAGAGCTGTTGTACTTTTTAAAAGTACATTTACGCAATAAAAAAAATGCAACATTTTGAGTCCATCAGTGTCAATCAGCCTTATTTTGCAAAGTTTAAGAACCGGTATTTTATGTTATATCAGCCATACCATTAAAACCACCTCCTTGTTTCTACACTCACTGTCCATTTTATCAGCTCCACTTACCATATAGAAGCACTTTGTAGTTCTACAATTACAGACTGTAGTCCATCTGTTTCTTTGCATGCTTTTTTTTAGCCTGCTTTCATGCTGTTCTTCAATGGTCAGGACCCCCACAGGACCACCACAGAGAAGGTATTATTTGGGTGGTGGATCATTCTCAGCACTGCAGTGACAATGACATGGTGGTGGTGTGTTAGTGTGTGTTGTGCTGGTATGAGTTGATCAGACACAACAGCTGCTGGAGTTTTTAAATACCGTGTCCACTCACTGTCCACTCTATTAGACACTCCTACCTAGTTGGTCCACCTTGTAGATGTAAAGTCAGAGACGATAGCCCATCTATTGCTGCTGTTTGAGTTGGTCATCTTCTAGACCTTCATCAGTGGTCACAGGACGCTGCCCACAGGGCGCTGTTGGCTGAATATTTTTGGTTGGTGGAATATTCTCAGTCCAGCAGTGACAGTAAGGTGTTTAAAAACTCCATCAGCATTGCTGTGTCTTATCCACTTATACCAGCACAACACACACTAACACACCACCACCATGTCAGTGTCCTGACCATTGAAGAACAGCATGAAAGGGGGCTAACAAAGCATGCAGAGAAACAGATGGACTACAGTCAGTAATTGTAGAACTACAAAGTGCTTCTATATGGTAAGTGGAGCTGATAAAATGGACAGTGAGTGTAGAAACAAGGAGGTGGTTTTAATGTTATGGCTGATCGGTGTAAAAGCATTATACTTAAATATAAGAAAACTAATTGTGATATAAATGCATCGTCTATAATTGCATATTTATTATTATGATTAAAACTCAGCCTTGGCTCTTTGGGTACTTTGTGATATAATCCTTCTAGTAATAAAATAAGCAAAGATAAGATGTAATATTCAGAAATTCCTCTGAGATATTTACAGCATTTAGTTTCTGGGGTTAAAAATCTCAGAGGACTATTATGTATCTGTTGAACGTAAGTGGCTGGAAAGCAGAGTTGTGGTATTCAACTCATTAATATACACACAAGCGATGTCCAGAGGCCCTCTTAAAAATTATTAATCATTTGCTTTCACTTAATTAAATAGTAATTCATGTTAATGCAGTTCTAATGGAGCCTGATCATCCCCTTCGGCCCCTGTGCGCGCTTCTGCAGCATTTACTAGACCTGTCTGTTTTTTCTTCTTTTGCCTTTTTATTATGCTACAAGCATAACACTTATAAAGGCTGAGTAACTTTTGCAGGCGGATAAACTTCTAAACTGTATAGACTAATCAAAGAGCTTAGTGTGAGGTCTTAAGGTACGTCTTTGCATTTAATCTGTCAGAGTTTTTTGCAGTCATGAAAGCTTAGAAAATCTGATCAGAATTTTATATAATCATCTAAAAAATAGTAACAATGAGTCCCAAATAAATGTTACCTGTTTTTCACATTCCTGCCCTAGCTGAATTTGTAGAAAAATAAGAGACACAGGACTACTCAAAGTCAGCTGTTGCTTTTTAATTTTGGATTAATTATCAAAGCAAATAGTAAACTAAAAGGTAAGAAGTACCATTCAAAGTGCATATTAACCTTTATGTTTTATTTGGGGTCCCTAAGACCCCAGAGCCTTTTTAACTGTTCACAAAACATTCTTAGCCTTGTTACTTTATGGTTTTGTCTAATTTCATAGAAAATGTAAATAAATAATGTTTTTTATATTGAAATTGTGTTCTAATCACCCCCTAATTTATACACATCTGTTGACTTACCATTTATACACATCTAAAACATAAAAAGATGTACTAAGATGGCTGTACTAATTTGCACTTGGCCTTGTGTCACACTGGGAGAACATGCAAACTCCAAACAGGAAGGACCCAGACCGCTCCACCTGGGAATCTAACCCAGGACTTTCCTACTATAAGGCGACAGTGCTACCCACTGAGCCACTGTGCCACCCTCCCAAATCATAAAAGGTGAACTGGCTGTACTAGGTTGCACTTGGCCTTGTGTCACACTGGGAGAACATGCAAACTCCAAACAGAAAGGACCCAGACCACTCCACCTGGGATTTTAACCCAGGACCTATCTGCTATAAGACGACAGTGCTACCCACTGAGCCACTGTGCAACCTTCCCAAAAGCATACAAAAGGTGAACTGGCTGTACTAGGTTGCACTTGGCCTTGTGTCACAGTCACATTGGGAGAACATGCAAACTCCAAACAGAAAGGACCCAGACCACTTTACCTGGGAATCTAACCCAGGACCTTCCTACTATAAGGCAACAGTGCTACCCACTGAGCCAATGTGCCGCCCTCCCAAATCATAAAAGGTGAATTGGCTGTACAAGGTTGCACTTGGCCTTGTGTCACACTGGGAGAACATGCAAACTCCAAACAGAAAGGACCCTGACCGCTCCATGTGGGAATCTAACCCAGGACTTTTCTGCTTTACGGCAACAGTGCTACCCTCTGAGCCACTGTGCAACTCACCCATTAGCATTAAAAAAAAGATGAATTGGCTGTATTAAGTTGCACATACGTAGCTGTATGTAAGTAATATAATTTCCTGAGTGTGGTGCTCTGAAATAGGTTAGCATCTAGTCCAGGTTGTGTTCCCGCCTTGTGTCAAGTGTACCTTAAGATTTATATATTGTGTAATATGCATGCTGTTGATATTTATTTCAACCGCTTACAATGACTATTGTGAATATTGTGCTGGCATGCTCATATCAGCTTTTTTGTGTAGGATTTTCGTGTAAATGGAGGGATATTTTGAAAATGCTTGGGGTGATGTATTTTTTTATGAAGCTGAAATAGCTATGTTTTAAACAATATGGGTATATTGTAGATAGGCTCCAAACCAGTGGGTTCTAAAGTAATGTTGGCTTCTTACTGCTTGTAGGTAGCACTTGTACACATACAGTAATTGTTGATTAAAATTTCAGCACAGAGTACGTCCCTGTATGTAAATTATGACTGTCTGCAATCATAACAAGGTTTGCAGCAGTCCAATAACTATTCAAACACTACAAAATTAATTAGACATTAAATATTGCTTGTTCTCACCATGTTTGCATAGGTTTCCTCTAGCTACTCTGATTGTTCTCTCTCATCCGAAAAAGATGGCAGTAGATTAAAAAGCCAGAATTGTTAACAGTCCATGGATGGTTTAAAGAGTGATACCCAGCACTGGATGACCACACTGTATAGGGTATGAAACTCTGCACACAGTGTTTCATAGGTGCCAGACCCACAGCATCAGCATCAAGGCACCTGATTAGATGACTGACGTTTTCTCATTATACTACCCCTGCCCATGCAGTAACCTGTTGTATGAGTACCACTGAAAGTCCCACAGTAATGCAAGGAAACTCTGCATGCGCATATGTGACCCAGTCTTTTAACATGAGACTGGGAAATTGCGTATGAGATTGACCATACTCATTCAGATTTTGGTTAAAGAGGGGTCATGACCAGCCTCTGACTGCTAGAGTCTCATTGCTGTCTGGGCTCAAGCACTTGCAAGCAGACTGAATTGAGTTAGACTGCTTTTAATTGCGGATTGACCAGTCTGAGAGCCGCTTGTGCCTGGGTCACCCCCGAACACTGAGGTGGAGTCCCAAAAGCCCAGCTGCAATTTTCGCCTTGTGGGTCTTGGAAACAGTTAGAGAGAGGCTAGAGGAGACTTAGAAATGCCTGACTAATTATTCTAAGAGTTTGTGTCTTCAGTGGGAAACTTTAAAATACAGAGGAAAGTGCTGCACCCACTCACATACACCCCCCGACACACACACACACACACACACACACACACACACACACATATCTACAGGGGGATTTAAGGTGTAGCATGAGTGGCAAATTGAGTTTGCACTTTGAAAGGCTCTTCAGTCTCCCTGTCGCCCTGTTATTTGCTTTATTATGTAAAGACCAGTATAAATACTGTATTTTTTGGCACGTTTACTGTATCACTGATTTGCCTAATAATTAATATACATTTTCCCCACTTTTAAAAGCATTCAAAATGACTGGCTGCACCAATTTGCCCCTAGGTGGGAGTAAGAGAGTAAATGAAGCAGGTATTAAATCTTTAAATAACCTTTAGTAACCTTTTAATGCATCACCCCTCCCTCCCCAACATGTGTGCAGTAGCTGACCACTTGTTTTCACCTGCATCAGAAGAGATCCGTATCGAACACAGAGGGTCATGCACCAATCTCCATTATCCCCTGTCTCTGTGCAGGCACCATTGACCAGCCAGCAGAGATTGTATTTGCAGCAGTTATGAGGAATTTCTCCCTCCCCCAAACAAGCCAGTCTGTATGGGTGCCCGGTTGGCTGATAACTGTGCGAAGATTCAAACTTGCTTTAGTAACTTTTTGAAATTATCTGCCTGAAATGCGTGCAGTATATCCACCGTCTCTGTGCACCATCGTCCAGACAGCAGAGGTCGTATTTGCAGCAGTTATGAGGAATCTCTTTCACCCTCCCTCCCCCAAACAAGCCAATTATTGTCTGTATGGGCGCCCGGTCGGCTAATAACTTTGAGATTCAAACTTGCTTTAGTAACTTTTTTAATCATCCCACTGACATGCATGCAGTAGCTGACCTCTTATTTTCACCTGCATCATGCAAGTTCATATGGAGATCCGTATCGTGCACAGAGGGTCATGCACCACTCTCTATTATCCCCTGCCTCTGAGCAGGCACCATTGACCAGCCAGCAGAGATTGTATTTGCTGCAGTTATGAGGAATCCCTTCGACCCTCCCTCCCCCAAACAATCCAGTTATTGTCTGTATGAGTGCCCGATCGGCTGATAACTGCACTGAGATTCAAACTTGCTTTAGTAACTTTTTTAATCATCCCCCTGACATGCAGGCTGGGTTCATATGGAGAACCGTATCGTGCACAGAGGGTCATGCACCAGTCTCCATTATTACCTGTCTCTGAGCAGGCACCATCGACCAGCCAGCAGAGGTCATATTTGCAGCAGTTATGAGGAATCTCTTCGACCCTCCTTCCCCCAAACAAGCCAATTATTGTCTGTATGGGCACCCGGCCGGCTCATAATTGAGCTGTAACTTGCTTTACTAACCCTTTTTTTTAGAGTTTTTATTTTTAAATTTCTAGTTACAACAGTGTTGTAAACTCTCTCCTAGACCTAAATACTCTATTTAATTTTATGCAATCTCTATTTTTTACACTTTTCTTTTTGCCATATGAACAAGAAGGCTTGTTTTACTCCAAGCCCTCCCCCACCTCCTCTTCCCTGTTAACACTCATTTTCTAGCAATTAAAAAACAGTGGTGCTGCAGGTTCTTTTGCCCAAAGCAACACACACCACCGCTGATTAATAATTTCTGCTCTCTGCCTAGAAGCTTGCCCTGCTTTGTTGACTTACCATTATAAATCCATGTTTGGTTTAGATGCACAGCTGAAGTCAAAAGTTGACATACACTTGTAAGTGATATGCATGTCATTGCTGCTTTGAAAGTTAATGATTTATGTTACATTTCTGTCATAAAATGGTTGGGAACACATATATTAGTCCAAAAACATTAAGCCCCTACCAAGGAAAATAAAACTTCTTCTTACACTTTCTATGGATGGTTAGACATCCCATAATAAAAGAAAAAAAATGTATGTGCCTTAAAGCGGAAATAAAGTTGATTGTTCATCATATGAACAAAATAAAAAAGACCACAAAAAAGAGAAAGGTGAAGTAAATATAACTCAGTGGTAGAGCCCATCCTTTGCATTTTTATGGTCCAGGTTTCAATCCCCTTCAATTCAATCGTCTCCAGCTTGCTGTTTTACTCAGTGGGAAGAAGCCTTATTGTGGCAGTGGTAGCTCAGCAGTTAGGGTTCTGGACTAGTAATCATAAGGTTGGCCAGTTCAAGCTCCACCATCAAGAAGATGTCACTGTTGAGCAAGGCCCTTAACATCCAATTGCTCAATGGTATTCGATGCCAGTTGTTACTTCAGATACATCGATGAGGCATAACATTATGACCACCTTTCTAATATTGTGTTGGTCCCCCTTTTGCTGGCAAAACAGCCCTGACCTATCGAGGCATGGATCCCACTAGACCCCTGAAGGTGTGCTGTGGTATCTGGCACCAAGATGTTGTCAGCAGATCCTTTAAGGCCTGTAAGTTGCAATGTGGGGCCTCCATGGATTGGACTTGTTAATCAGTGTTATTCACTTCACTGTAATGTGAAGTGTAAATGTGTCTGCTAAATGCTGCAAATGTAAAAAGGAACTTCTTTCTTGAATGGATTTCTCTAAGCCCTTTGTAATTTAATGCTTGCTTGACTGTATTTTCCTTTTAACAGGGTTATTCTTAAATAAATGCAGTCAAACTATCTTCATATGGAGACAGAAGTTATTGGAAATTGGTAATCATAATAATCACAATCAGTAAACAATTCTGACATGACAAAGTGTCCCATACAAGTGTATGCAAACTTATGACAGGTATGACAGGTTATGACTAGCGCTTTTTACAATGAACATTGTCTCAAAGCAACTTTACAGACTCCAGGACCAACAGACCAAAAACACCTGTTGAGCAAGCCGAGGGTGACGGTGGCAAGAAAAAACTCCCTTAAAATACAGGAAGAAACCTTAAGAGGAACCAGACTCTTCCCTCCTGGGCAGCCTGGAGGACAACTTAAATGAGCAGAATCCACACAAATCATACATACACAAAATTAAATTAAATGAAAAGTTATAACTAGCAAAATAATAATAATAATAATAATAATAATGGGTGGCACGATGGCTAAGTGGGTAGCACTGTCGCCTCACAGCAAGAAGGTCCTGGGTTCGATCCTCAGGCAGGGCGGTCCGGGTCCTATCTGTGCAGAGTTTGCATGTTCTCCCCGTGTAGGTGTGTGTGTATGTGTGTCTGCCCTGCAATGGACTGGCGCCCCGTCCAGGGTGTTACTGTGTGCCTTGCGCCCATTGAAAAGCTGGGATAGGCTCCAGCACCCCCCCCCCCCCCGCGACCCTGTTTGGATAAGCGGTTAAGAAAGTGAATGAATTAATAATAATAATAATAATAATGGAGTTCTTTATTATTCAGTCCAGTTTGTGATAAAGTCCGCAGTGAGTTCTTGACATTTTTTTTTGGTGCGAACATGCCAGGTTTCCGTCAGATCTAGCAGGAGCAGCGTTGTTGTCTCGACAACCTTGGGTGGATGAACAGATTTCCGTCAGAACCACCTCGGGGTAAAACAACAGAAGATGTAGTTAAAATGTGAAATCGTTAAGAGTAAAAAATCAGGTCTGCAGAGAGTAGCATTAGACTCCGGCACCCCTAATTATTACAGCATCACTAAAAGGGAAAGCGAGCAGGTAACATGAAGGATTTCACAGGACATCAAACCTGAGTGATCAGACATGAGAGGCAGAACGACACCAACCCAACATCACTGATTACCACAAGTTTCTATGACCTAGAACCCCCAAGCTCTGCGTCTTTGTCTATAGTCGAGGTGGGCAGCTCCGGTACTAGGGTTCAGAAATCAGGCACAGCCAGAAGCCAGCATGCAACACCAGAATCTGACAAACAGGAAAGCACCAGGACCAGAGCCACACACCCCTAGTTTGGAAAGCCTGAGTAAATAAATATGTTTTCAGTCTAGACTTGAACATTGAGACTGTGTCTGAATCCTGAACAGAGGCAGGAAGATTATTCCAAAGTTGTGGAGCTTTGTAAGAAAATGTTCTTCCACCAGCTGGGATCTTTTTAATTGTACACTTTTCAGCTAGCACTATTTATATGTGCAAAAAATAAGTGAGCCATGACACAGTAGATGACATTATAGAACCTTCTTCTCCAGCTATTTTAAACTGTCCCATAAAAGTATTAGCAAACCTATGAAAGGTCAGTTTCATACTGTAGCTAAAACATGAAAGGTCAATTTGCTCATTGTATACATGTGTGACTGACTTCCCATCAGTTTTAATATAATGTAGAGTAATCATTTAGTCAATCTGTCTCAATGAGATATGCTCGAGTGAGCTACAATGGCTTTTCACTGACACTGTTCTCAATTATCAAAGCATTGATTTGATTTGAGTGTTTTATAGTATAAGAATGTTCACGCAGAGGATCAGCGTACTGCTTGTTGATCTGTTTGGCATCATTTTATAAATTGCTTTTGTGGCAATTGAGGTGAAAAATAATGTGAGTGTGTGTATGTGTGTGTGTGTAGTGAGTGATGACTGGGCGGGAATGAGGACTGTAGTGCCGACAGCTTGGAAAACGATGTTCATTGGTGCAACCACCCTGCTAATCACACCTGACACGTAATAATAATAGATATCATATGTCTTTCATTCCATGTCTCTCTATTATAAATGTACACACTCTCTCTCTCTCTCTCTCTCTCTCTCTCTCTCGCTCTCTCTCTCACTCTTTCTCTTATCTCAAAATAAAAATAAAAAATAAAAATAAAAGAAACTCTATATTTATTGTTTGCTTAGGGACCCTAACATGTACAGGATTTAGCAACAATTGTGGTCAAATAACAATTTTATGCATCTCCCAATTTAGCATAGTCAATTTGTCTTCCGCTGCTGGGGATCCCTGATTGCAGTCGAGGTGGGTATATTGCTGCTCATGCCTTTTCCGAGCCGTGCACAGCCCTTAGCGGAACCCCTTTTCACCCATACACTCTACACAGATGCCTCTCTATCTGCTAATCAGGGTCCTTACACAGCATTTGAAGACCCACATCGTCCGGTCATCCCGCACTAGCAGAAATGTGTCGGCACTATCAATTATGCCCGCTGGATGGCGCCCAGCCGACCGGTGGCAACACCGAGTTACCAACAGAGGAGTTCAGTATCTCGGTGCTGGTGAGCTAGCGGAATATCCCGCTGCACCATCTGGGCGCAAGGTAATGGACTATTAATCAAAAGGTTGCTGATTGAATCCCCATTATCACCAGGATGCTACAGTTGCCCCCCTCCCTGAGCAAGGCCCTTAACCCTCAGGTGCTTAAACTGTATTCAGTGATAACTGTAAGTCACTTTGGATAAAAGCGTCTGCTAAATGGCGCAAATGTAAATGTTTTAATATTACTAGCCGAGAGCCCTAATGCGCCCGCCTGCATGATGGCTTTATTTTTTTATGTTTATATAGGTGAGATTAGGTTTTTAAGTGGAGGTTTGTTTCATTTGCAGTCTTTATATCTGCTTTCTAATACAACTTGTGTTTTAGGTACCATCTTTACCATCCCACCTTCAGAAGTGGCATGTCATCTTTGTGTAACCTATTGCCGAGACTGGTATGGCTTTCTGAGTGCACCTTTTACATGGGGTAAGATAACTATGTGACTACACTATGCACACACAAACATGTGAACCCTTTTAATTGTTAAGTGTATGTTTCAGCTACAGTTTTTGCAAAAATGTGTATACAATATATAAACTCTATTTCCAGAAATGTTTTATTTACATTTATAAAATATAGTAAAAAGAACAATCTGTGATTTGTTAATTCTTTTGAACGTCCATGATTTTGGAATGGGTAAGATGATCTGATACTTTTGAGAATGTCTCTAGCCTCAGTAAAGTCAGTGTTTATACTTCTACAATGCTAAAAATTCTAGGTAAAATTGGAGGGTTGCAAAAAGGAAACCACTACCTACACTGCCACACCAGGGCTCATGAATTTGACTGTCTGGGAATTTGATGAGGAAAATGTATGGACATTTGTTTGTGATTATAAGACAGTGACTTAAAAAGCAAGTTCATCTGTTGTTGTTATCTTATTAGTTGACAGGACTGACTTAATGAACCCAGTCTAGATGGTGTGGGACAAACCTGAAACAAACAGTTCATGCCTAATAACCAAGTGCTGTGAATTAAAATGATATTACAAAGATGAGTGGGCTTAAAATGTATTTATTGGTGCCAACAAATATTAAATTATAGAGAACATTTAGTTGTAGACATTTCTGATAACATTGATTTAACCAGTAATTAAGTTGGGGGCAATTATTTTTTACAGTGGTAAATAGGTGATAATTGTGTTGCTTAAATAAAAAAAATTATTTTCACTTTCTCAAATATTCCATATGCTTATTAATTTGAAATATGTATAATACATATTATATCCAACTGATATGCAATCAGGTTTTTCCTGTGTATTAGCCTATAGGCCCATGGCAATATAAAGCTTGCTTGATAGTATCACTCATGTTTCACCAGCATGTGATGTAGCTTATATCTGAGCATCCCTACATTATTAAATTAGAATAGCCTGACAATTTGTATTTTCTTCCTAACCCTAGCTCAAGACCACTGTTCCATGTATGTTTTACTCAATACAGTTCAACTAGCAGTATTTTTTATGTACGCAGAGAATCTTTAAGGTATAAGCAATAATAACTTTAACACAGTTAATGACATTATAGAACCTTCTTCTCCAGCTATGTCATAATCTTGCTTACACATTACACAATGCAATGCAATATATGAAGTAAATATACAATTATTTATTGTGTACAAAGAAGTGTGTGTTCTAACCATTCAGTCACAAAAAAGTACTACTGCAAAAACACTAAACTCCCTTACAAATGGACATCATACTTGAGCAATACTATGTTACTGGTAACAGCAAAGAATAAAGCAGTCAGGAAATATGACACAGACTGGAACCTTGCAGAACGAGAGTGAGGAAACTGGAACAAAATATTCAGATTTGTCTCTTCAAACAAAGATTAGAATTGTCCAGATTATGGTCACTCTGTGTTTATTTATGGATATAAAAACACTTCACTTACAAATACAAGTATGCTATAAAGAGTTGAAGGTAAAAGAGGAGAAGGATGGCCAACAACAAGATGGATGAATAATAATAATAATAATAATAATAATAATAATAATAATAATTGTCTAATTGCGTTCTAAAATGCTTTTTTCCAAAGTTACACTTATTAAAATTAAACATTTATTTATAGACATTTATAATCATTAAAATCTGAAGTATCATATTGTTTACTGCTTAATTATTAATCTTTACTGTGCTAAAACAGACATAAATGTACAATTATATTTAAATTCATCTGTCTGCATCAGCACATGGCATTAGCAAGTATTTTTTAAATCTCAATTGTCCTCTTTATTGCTAATTAAATAAGCATAGTGTCAAGTGTAAAAACTGCCAGCATACACAGTGCTATGTTTACCTAGTCATCCGGTCTGGCGCACATGGCAATATTGGCACAAGCCCGTGCCAGCATCCCAAATGTCTCACATTTCTGTCTGGCATGCCCTCATGCTCTGAGCTAATTATGCAGTTTCAGTCATTCCTGTACACACTCAACTTCTGCTGCATACCCACATCATGATCCAAAGAAAACAGCATGAGCATGTGGTCTGTAAGCCAACAAGTATGATTATGTGTGTATGTGTGTGTGTGTGTGTGTGTGTGTGTGTGTGTGTGTGGAGCATATGCACATGCTTCCTACTCACATACATTCATGCACACATTATAAAACAAACGATCATTTAGAATGTATAAATTGTACGTCTGTATATTTATAATGTCTGTCAGGTGAGACACAAGCTTAATCCCATATATCCTAATGTGTTTTAACTTCAGTAATTCAAACTCATTATAAGAATCTCTTGAAAGTAATTGCTGGGAAATCTGACATACTCAGTGTTAAATCCAGCACCACAAAATGGCATAATGGCAAAGGTAAAATTGTGCAGGTGACATGGTAAAAAAATACAAAATAAATCTTGGTTTATTAGTAAACCAATATTAATTAAAAATAATAATATTTTTGTTGGTTCCCCATTTCCCCATTAACAACACAGGATATTTCTAGTTAATTGTGATCAATTAGCCAAAGTTAGTTAGAAGTCAAAGTTAGTTAAGGATAGTTTATGTAAATTCCCTGTTCATTAGGTTATGAATGTACGTATGCAAAAAACAAACATTAAACTCCCTAAACATGTTTTCTACAAATGGACATCAATCCTGAACAATATTATGTTATTTGTAACAGCAAAGAATCTGGCAATGAGGAAATATGACACAGACTGGCACCTTGCATAACAAGAGTGGAGGAACTGAAACAAAATATTCAGATTAATATGAATGTACATGGTAAAAATTAAAATGACATAAATTAATTCTATGCCATAATTGTTATTCTGTTGTTAATTTAATCAATTGTCAGAATAGGTAGTTACAGGTTACCCTGGAGGAAACCCACACAGACACGCTGAAAAACTCGCAAACCTGGATATCAAACACAGGACGTTTTCACTGTGTGGCTACAGTGCTACCCTCCAAACCACTGTGTCACCCAAATTCACTCACCCACTGCCACTCACTTTCTTAACCGCTTATCCAATTAGGGTCGCCAGGGGGTGCTGGAGCCTATCCCAGCTTTTCAATGGGCGCAAGGCACACAGTATAACACCCTGGACAGGGCGCTAGTCCATCGCAGGGCAGACACACACACACATTCACCTATTGGGCAATTTAGTGTCTCCAGTTAACCACACTGCATGTTTTTGGACTGTGGGAGAAAACCAGAGCTCCCAGAGGAAACTTACGCAGACACGGGGAGAACATGCGAACTCCGCACAGAAAGGACCTGGAGATCGAACCCAGGACCTTCTTGCTGTGAGGCAATAGTGCTACCCACCAAGCCACCGTGCCACACCCAAATTCAATTAATCAATAGTATTTTGGTAACAAAGACAGGGAGGAAAAAACATCATACTAATTCATTAACCTATTATTTGGTTGAGCTTACTTTGAGTCTAAATACTTAATACTAAATAAAAATCAGCTTTATTTAAATAATCTTTTTTTGGGCCTTATCTACTCCTTGGTTGACGCATGTTAAACTCAAAAATACTGGTAGAGGTGCATCATTCTGTGATCATCTTAACTGTTTGGTAGAGGTTTATTAAAAAATCTGTGTGCACTAGTAAACAAAATATTAATTGTTTGTTGTTGGTATAGTCCCAAGAAATTAAGAAATGCAAATAAATTTGTTTTAACATTATTTTCTTGGTGAGACCATTAAAGGGTTAATTTTCCCAAATGTCATATGTGTTATATAATATATCTGAGGTAAAAAAAAAAACTGAAATGGGTAATTTAGACCCAAATAGAACATGACAGTTTAACTGCCCTTGAAAATACACTGTACACCTACACCAGTCAAATAAACACATGCACTCTCTATTTCAATCTTTCTGTAGAAGTGGATCAGGTCTCTGGACTCACACACACACACACACACACACGGACACACTTACACACACCCTTACCAAAATAGAGAGGAGTAGAAACTGCTCCCTCCCTGATGAAAGGGCCCCTGTGATCAGTAAGACAACAAAGGGTCTAGCCGTCTGTGTTCGCAAGAGCTTTTCCTTTCTTCTCTCCTTCCCACTCCTCCATCTCCTCTCCTTTTTTTCTCAGATTCTCCTCTCTCTCCATCTCTCTCTTTCACCCTCTCTATCTCTCCATGCCCGATGCCACTCTCTGGCTCGGCCTGCACAGGTCTTTGTTAGGCAGCTGATACAATCAGGCCAGTGGAATTAAAAATCAGCGAGCGTCCTTGTCGAAGGCACCCAGGATGTTGCACTTTGATGTCTCCTCTCACATTTGAAATTCATATGTTGTCACACTTCAATTTATTGGACTTTTTTTTTCTTTCATTCTAGGATTGTGATTGCAGTCATGTAATATTTAGGCGAGAACACGTTGTGCGGGAAGTTCTTACCTGCGTGATTTATTCATTTTTGCACATTTGTACATCATTAAGAGGAATGAAAAAAAGTAATGAATCATTTAATTTTCTGTAACTGGAGGATGCCTGCTGGGGCTGTTAGGTCTTACAGAGACAGGAGAGGATGTGGCAGATCAGAATGAGAAGGAAATAAAAAATGACATTTTTAAAAGTAATCGAACCAAACCAAAAGAAGACTTCATTCTTACAGTCAGAGTTAAAAGTGACAATTGTAGTTACTAACAGAAGAGATTTGTGTACAGTTAACTAAGTCAATTCTGATTTCAGTGCTGCCATAACCTCATAAAAACTTTTGACTTGTGACCAACTTGAAAAAACAAAACAAAAACAAAAACTACTCATGAACCCAAAGTCTTATTATTATTGTTATTATTATTATTATTATTGTTATTATTATTATCGTTTTGTTATTATTGTTTTGTTATTATGATTGTTATTATTATTATTATTGTTGTGTTATTATTGTTTTATTATTATTATTATTATTGTTTTATTATTATTATTATTATTGTTATTATTATTATTATTGTTGTTTTTGTTATTATTGTTTTGTTATTATTATTATTATTGTTATTTATTATTATTAATATTATTATTGCTTTATTTTATGACATTCTAGTGTGCTCTTTGTGCCATCCCAGACCACAAAACTGATAGAAGGAACTCTGAAAATTGGAAAAATTGGTTTTATTTTGCAGTTATATACTTTAACACCATCAACCATTTTTGAAATAAATCCATAACATTTTAAATACCTCTGCAAGAGATTCTTTTCTTTGTCCAACCACAACTGTTTTTGTTTTGATTTGCCCAGCTAAAACAGTCTAAATTGGTTGCCAAATGCATCTCCAAAGCCTTCACTTGCTTTATTAGTGGGTTTTTCAGGGCTTTTTTTTATTACACAGTTTACATTGGTTTCTTTCCCACCTTCCTTTGAGACAGTGTCATTGAACTCTTTTAAAAAAGTACTTTTAAAAGAGTAAAAATGTAATTTAAGAATTGGTGTTATGGTATGGGGCTGTGTCAGTGCCCTTGGCAAAGGTCATTTACACTTCTGTGATGGCAGCATTAATGCAGAAAAGTACATCGAGATCTTGGAGCAACATGTGCTGCCTTCAAGACGTCATCTTTTCCAGGGACGTCCATGCATTTTTTCAACAACACAATGCAAAACCACATGCTGCACACATTACAAAAGCATGGCTGGGGAAGAAGAGGGTACGGGTACTGGACTGGCCTGCCTGCAGTCCTGACCTGTCCCCAATAGAAAATATGTGGAGAATTTTGAAAGGAAAAATGCTACAATGACGACCCCGTACTGTTGTACAGTACATCTTAAGATGTGTTTGCAGGAAGAATGGGAAGAAATAAAAGCTGAAACACTAAATCACTTCGTATCCTCGGTGCCAAAACATCTTTTAAGTGTGGTGAAAAGGAATGGCAACATTACAAAGTGGTAAATGCTTTACTGTCCCAACTTTTTTTGTAATGTGTTGCAGGCCTGAAATGCAGGAATGGATGTTTATTAACAAATAAAATGAAGTTGAGCAGATAAAACATGAAATATCTCAGGTTCACACTGTCTACAATAAAATAAAAGTCAAAAGTAAATGTAAGGAACACTGCATTTTTATTTTATTTGCATTTTCCACACTGTCCCAACTTTTTCCGATTTGGGGTTGTAGTAGTAAGAAAAATTTTGACTGCCTACATGGAAATGTTTCCAGAATTCAACACTACTCACAGTCCCAAAGCATAATTCACCAATTAAAGGAATCACTGAACCCATGTTATTACAAACGTCACGCTTAGCTAGCTAGTTAGTAAAGTTAATAGTTAAAGAGGTCAAAACAAGATCATATTAAACACTACTTGCTGTCACACTATGCTGTATATTCAAATGATAAAAATACCCATGTGACGTCATGGTAAGAGCCACGCTGCTTCTAAGTTCTGGGTGTTTAAATCACAGCCTGGTCTTAAAACTACAGAAGACTCATGACAAAATGTGAACCTAGCTGTTGGGGGAAACATATAGTTGCACATCTAGTGCTGGTCCCAAGGCCAGATAAATTAGAAGGCTTGAGTCAGGAATGGCATCCAGCATAAAAACTGTGCCAAATCAATCTGATCTGTTGTGTTGAGTTCTAACAAGAGTTGCCAAAAGAAATCATTCATTTATTAAAATAAACATTTTAAAAAGCTCTTTGTTAAAGTTAACTGTTTTTTTTAATGCATTTTCTCCTGATTTAGCATAGTCAATTTGTCTTCCGCTGCTGGGGGATCCCTGATTACAGTCAAAGTGGGTATATTGCTGCTCACGCTTCCTTAGCGGAACCCTTTTTCACCCGTTCATTCTGCACAGGCGGCTCTATATTTGCTAATCAGGGTCCTTACACAGCATTTGAAAACCACACCCACATAGTCCGAAGTGTCTGCTGCAGGCACTGCCAATTATGTCTGCTAGATGGCGCCCAGTCGACCGGTGGCAACACCGAGTTTCACACCGAGGAGCTCAGAATCTCGGCGCTGGTGTGCTAGCAGAATATCCTAAAGGAAACTGATTTGATGACTTTGATTGTAGTGCATGACAGGAGTTGTATTTCTTTCCTCTATAATATATAGATAATATCTTTTTTTATTGCATTAGAATAAAAAGTGTGATGTGATACTACATCTGTAGCTGTTTGGTTTAGTTGAATAAATACATAATATATAATAGAGGCATGTGCAACCTTAGAATAAATGGGCACCCCTTATATACACAGAGGAAGAAAATACTTAAATGTGCCTTTAAAAATTAATGCATGAACGCCAGCAAACTCTGGTTGCGCTTCCAAATTTTAAAATCACGTAGATAATAATTAGCAAGTACATTCCTAGTAACAACCAGTCACAGTTTTGGCCTGTTCCTCCCAAAACAGAAGGGGTACATCCCCCAGCTGTAGTGACCTCCCCAGACAGATACAGATGGGCTTTATACTGGGGCTTGGTGGATACTAGGGGGATGGTTAGACACCCCAACAGTACTATAAACCTCTTCTATGCCATTAATCTCACAATGTGAGCCCATCTTCTTTTGGTTTTCACTCCCTCAGGTGACAGCAGTGCACCCCTTCATGCTCCCTGCCCTCTCTTTTTCGTTTACCCTGCGCTCTGTTCATGTCTCCGTCGTTTCTCCTGCCTTCCCACTTCTCCATTTCTGATAAATGGGTTTTAATAACAGCTGACAGGGTGATGAAATTAAAAGCAGGTCCCGTGGCCTGCCATTGCTCAGGCTGCTCGATTAGAGTTCATATTTCAATATTGACTTTCTCAAAATAGAGACAAGTGTCTTACATTACTGTTATGCTGATATTATTGGACTCATCATTGCTCTGCTTGATTGCTGATGTTAAAGCCATTGTCCCAGAACATATTAGAAGATGCACAGTGTTTTGTTAGCCCTGTCAAGTGACGCTATAAAATATGCTTTCCTCTGTTCTATTAGCTGGTATTACCTAGATTTCCCATGTTGCCTCATTAAAGGCTTGCATCACAGTGTATGGGTGAGGGGTACAAAAGAAGTGAGGAAAAAAAAGCAAATGTGGGTCTTTCTCAGGGAAACGTCCCATAAGGACTAACTGACGCTGTCCAAAGCTACAAGCTCTCCATATTCAGAAAAAAAGACCTTTGTTTTGCTGGATTATGAAGAGCTTAATCCCTTCAAATGTATAATCTGCCTGCTTTTGTGATGCTGGAGTCTGAAAAGGGGGGTACTGGGTCTAGGCCGAGCTTGCTCTTTGGGAGTGACAGTGCCTCGATGGACTCTTGGCTAGTTTTCACAATAAAAAGACTGATATGCATGAACATTTGTTATATATTTTTTCTACAACCCCAAATCAGAAAAAGTTGGGACAGTATAGAAAATGCAAATAAAATAAAATAAGCAAAGATGATCAGAGGATCTCCAGTTTGTCAACAAATGTGTGAAAAAATGATTGAAATGTTTGAAAACAATGTAGCTCAAAGAAAGATTGGAAGGGATTTGCATGTTTCTCCCTCTACAGTGCATAATATCATTAAACCATTCAAGGAATCAGGAGGAATTTCAGTGCGTAAAGGCCAAGAGTGCAAGCTTAAGCTGAACGCCCGTGATCTTCGATCCCTCAGACAGCACTGCATCAAGAACCACCACTCAACAATAGCTGATATAACCACATGGGTGAGGGATTACTTTGGCAAACCTTTGTTAAGCACTACAATACAGAGTTACATGCACACACAAATGCCACTTACAACTTTACTGTGCAAGAAAGAAGCCTTATGTTAACCATGTCCAGAAACTGCGTCGACTTCTCTGGGCTCGAAAACATCTAGGATGGACCATCACACAGTGGAAATGTGTTTTGTGGTCAGATGAATCAGCATTTCAGTTGTTTTTTTGGAAAAAATGTACACCGCGTGCTCCGAACCAAAGACGAAAAGGACCATCCAGACTGTTATCAGCAACAAGTCCAAAAGCCAGGGTCTGTTATGGTATGGGGGTGTGTCAGTGCTCTTGACTACTTTGAGATCTTGGAGCAACATATGCTGCCTTCAAGACGTCATCTTTTCCAGGAACGTCCATGCATTTTTCAACAAGACAATGCAAAACCACACGCTGCACACATTACAAAGGCAAGGCTGAGGAAGAAGAGGGTACGGGTACTGGACTGGCCTGCCTGCAGTCCTGACCTGTCCCCAATAGAGAATGTGTGGAGGAAAAATGTACTGAGACAAAATAAAAGCTGAAACACTAAATCACTTGGTCTCCTCGGTGCCAAAACGTCTTTTAAGTGTGGTGAAAAGGAATGGCAACATTACAAAGTGCAAAATTCTTTACTGTCCCAACATTTTTTTGGAATGTGTTGCAGGCCTGAAATGCAAGAATGGATGTTTATTAATAAATGAAAAGAAGTTGAGCAGATAAAACATGAAATATCTCAGGTTCATCCTGTCTGCAATCAAATAAAAGTTAAAGGAAATGTAAGAAATTCTGTGTTTTTTTTGTATTATTTGCATTTTCCATACTGTCCCAACTTTTTCTGATTTGGGGTTGTAAATAACTGAATATTTTTAGTAAAGGTGGAGTAGTCAGCTTGCAACAGTTATTGAGCCATGGCTTGTTTATGAAAATATTTAGCAATATTAAGGGCTTTAACCCTTTATCACTCATGGAATCATTTTAAACACAGTAATGTCAGATGTTCTTCTAGCTTGTAGCAATTGCAAAATATGTAAAACTATTTTTTTGCAGCTGGGCCACGGGGCACAATGCAGTAACACATCCGGACAGGAGGCCAATCCATCATCGGGCCCCGAGCATTTCCAGACAAATCCAATGATGTCTGTATGTACGTAGATGTTCCACTGACTGGGGATTTGAACACTATAATAGTATTAAAATCTATAATTAGTAATCACTATTATTCATATAGTCATGACTTCTGTCCTGACTTCTGTCCCACCCATGTGCGGACACTCAACTTGATTGCTAGGCTGGATGCCCTACCTGACACAAACCTCCTTATTTTATCTGGACTTCGGACCAGCACTGACAGTGCACTTACAATCAAAGTGACTAAATCTCAAACACAGATGTTTGAAGACACACAAGTTATGTTCTAATTTGCAGCATATTAACAGTGATACAATATTTCATAATAGCATAAAACAATGGCAGACTTCAAGTAATGCAAAATAGTAGAAAACTGCAGGAGGGAATGTACACCACCATACATTTTCATTTACATTTTCAGCATTTAGCAGACGCTCTTATCCAGAGCGACTTACAGAAGTGCTTCCAAGGTGAACATTTCATTTCTCAAGTTTAGGTAAACAACAGTCGAAGAACACAAATCTGCTAAAACCTGTTAGAACCAAAGTGTTTTTTTATTTTTATTTTTTTTTGGAAATGGAAAAGGATGGAACAAGATGTTAGTAAATACAGGGGTTGGACAAAATAACTGAAACACCTGTCATTTTAGTGTGGGAGGTTTCATGGCTAAATTGGACCAGTCTGGTGGCCAATCTTCATTAATTGCACATTGCACCAGTAAGAGCAGAGTGTGAAGGTTCAATTAGCAGGGTAAGAGCACAGTTTTGCTCAAAATATTGCAATGCACACAACATTATGGGTGACATACCAGAGTTCAAAAGAGGACAAATTGTTGGTGCACGTCTTGCTGGCGCATCTGTGACCAAGACAGCAAGTCTTTGTGATGTATCAAGAGCCACGGTATCCAGGGTAATGTCAGCATACCACCAAGAAGGACAAACCACATCCAACAGGATTAACTGTGGACGCAAGAGGGAGCTGTCTGAAAGGGATGTTCGGGTGCTAACCCGGATTGTATCCAAAAAACATAAAACCACGGCTGCCCAAATCACGGCAGAATTAAATGTGCACCTCAACTCTCCTGTTTCCACCAGAACTGTCCGTCGGGAGCTCCACAGGGTCGATATACACGGCCGGACTGCTATAGCCAAACCTTTGGTCACTCGTGCCAATGCCAAAAGTCGGTTTCAATGGTGCAAGGAGCGCAAATCTTGGGCTGTGGACAATGTGAAACATGTATTGTTCTCTGATGAGTCCACCTTTACTGTTTTCCCCACATCCGGAAGAGTTACGGTGTGGAGAAGCCCCAAAGAAGCGTACCACCCAGACTGTTGCATGCCCAGAGTGAAGCATGGGGGTGGATCAGTGATGGTTTGGGCTGCCATATCATGGCATTCCCTTGGCCCAATACTTGCTAGATGGGCACGTCACTGCCAAGGACTACCGAACCATTCTGGAGGACCATGTGCATCCAATGGCGGTGCCGTGTATCAGGATGACAATGCACCAATACACACAGCAAGACTGGTGAAAGATTGGTTTGATGAACATGAAAGTGAAGTTGAACATCTCCCATGGCCTGCACAGTCACCAGATCTAAATATTATTGAGCCACTTTGGGGTGTTTTGGAGAAGCGAGTCAGGAAACGTTTTCCTCCACCAGCATCACGTAGTGACCTGGCCACTATCCTGCAAGAAGAATGGCTTAAAATCCCTCTGACCACTGTGCAGGACTTGTATATGTCATTTCCAAGACGAATTGACGCTGTATTGGCCGCAAAAGGAGGCCCTACACCATACTAATAAATTATTGTGGTCTAAAACCAGGTGTTTCAGTTATTTTGTCCAACCCCTGTAAGTACAAGTCAGCTTAAGTGCTTTACAAAAAGGTGGGTATACAACTAAATAGTACACTGATCAGCCATAACATTAAAACCACCTTCTTGTTTCTACACTCACTGTCAATTTGATCAGCTTCACTTACCATATAGAAGCACTTTGAAGTTCTACAATTACTAACTGTAGTCTATCTATTTCCCTACATACTTTTTTTAGCCTGCTTTCACCCTGTTCTTTAATGGTCAGGACCACTACAGAGCCGGTATTATTTAGGTGGTGGATCATTCTCAGCACTGCAGTGACACTGACATGATCATGGTGTGTTATGCCTAGTTCACACTACACGATTTATGCCCTGATTTTCGCTCGGCGACCGGTCGGCGATTGATTTTCCGGGTCGGGAGCAACTCAGCGTTTGCTCGGCGATCAAAACTCGGCTCTCAGTCGCTAAGTCTGAACTATTCAACAACTCGACCCGACCGGCTCGCCGAGTGCTCGGCGACTGGATTGAGTTTTCTAGCACGCCAGATATTTGATCTCAGACGGGCAACTGGGAATGAGTGACATGTCGAACAGCCAATGAGAACACAGGATACAGCGTGAGGGGAAATGCAAAAGAGGACAGGGGACAGGGGCTTAATTAATATAGTTTATATCAGGATACACCGACACACACACGTTTTACAGTATTTCTGATTTGATCGTCCTCTACAAAACATAATACCCACGCATTGCAAAACTTACTACAGAACAAGCCATATACTGTTCGTGTTGCCAAATCCACTCAGATTCATTTATTTTTCCTCCTTGATATTACGCTGCACATCAGCGCACAAACCCCTTGATCTCTCGCTACTTGTTGACGTTAATTTTTTTGGACGTGGTATATCATTAAACTTCTCGTCACTTCTCACGTGTGTTTTTGTAAAAAAAAAAAAAAAGAAAGAAAGAAAAAAAGGGAGCCCAGAGAAGCTCGCCTGCGATTCCAGTTGGTGATGGATCGTGTAGTGTGAAACCCCCTATCGCCGATCAGTCGTGTAGTGTGAAATATACACCGACTGAAAGACTCCCGAGTGCAGGAGATTCAGTCGTATAGTGTGAACTGTACAGCGACCTGACGACTTGGAAAGTCGTGTGAACTTGGCATTAGTGTGTGTTGTGCTGGTATGCGTGGATCAGACACAGCAGCACTGCTGGAGTTTTTAAATACCGTGTCCACTCACTGTCCACTCTATTCGACACTCCTACCTGGTTGGTCCACCTTGTAGATGTAAAGTCAGAGATGATTGCTCATCTATTGCTGCTGTTTGAGTTGGTCATCTTGTAGACCTTCATCAGTGGTCACAGGACGCTGCCCATGGGCGCTGTTGGCTGGACATATTCTTGGTTGGACCTACTCTGTAGTGGTCCTGGGAGAGTCCTGACCATTGAAGAACAGCATGAAAGGGGGCTAACAAAGCATGCAGAGTATCAGATGGACTACAGTCAGTAATTGTAGAACTACAAAGTGCTTTTATATGATAAGTGGAGCTGGTAAAATGGACAGTGAGTGTAGAAACAAGGAGGTGGTTTTAATGTTATGGCTGATTTGTGTATTTTAGAATTAAAAAAATTCATGTTTAAGTACTGTTTTAATTATTAAATTATATTTTGATGGTTACAGGTAATAAGCTTTTAAGTTAACTCTAAGTTAAGATATTGAATTTTTCCATGTTTAAGAATGAAGTGGGTGTGAGTGTAAAACTATGTGCATTGTTTGCGGTCCTGTGGTAAATTTATTGGCTGTTGATGACACAACATTGGACAGGTTCCACATCATGTGACAACTATTTCAGGCGACAACATTTAACAAAGCTTTTAATAGTATGACACTCCTTCTTAAAACCTGTTTAAAGTACTGGCTAAAATGTTGCATTGTGTCGATTCACATGTGATGTCTTCATACTACACAAATTTTAAGTGTGTAGGTTATATATTAAGGACACCTGCACTCCTTTTCTCTCCCTTATGCATTACCAGAGTTATCAGTTTAGTTTCACATAGTCTGTCAGAATGCTCTTAAAAAGTAGTATTGGTATTAGGCACTGGAAACATTGAGTAAAGTAAAAATAGCCAAATATTGGAAGCCAATTAATTCTGCTTAATGGTTCTGCCAATTGTGGAACACATAAGATGCATTGTGTGATCTTTTCCTGTGTACCAATTTGCTAATGGTTTATGTTGGCATGTATCCCATTTGGCCCATGTTATCCCCGTTTGTGTTTCCTTGCCAATTGGCACAAACCAGAGCTCTGAGTTCATTCATGTGCATCATTGCCATAGGTTTAAATTTTATTTTCACACATTTTCTTTCTCTGTCCATATATATATATATAACCACACAGTGCTGTGGAATGGTCAGGACCACTACAGAGCAGGTATTATTTGGGTGGTGGATCATTCTCAGCACTGCAGTGACACTGACATGGTGGTGGTGTGTTAGTGTGTGTTGTGCTGGTATGAGTGGATAAGACACAGCAGCACTGATGGAGTTTTTAAACACATCACTGTCACTGCTGGACTGAGAATAGTCCACCAACCAAAAATATATCCAGCCAACAGCGCCCCGTAGGCAGCGTCCTGTGACCACTGATGAAGCTCTATAAGATGACCAACTCAAACAGCAGCAATTGATGAGCGATCGTCTCTGACTTTATATCTACAAGGTGGACCAACTAGGTAGAAGTGTCTAATAGAGTGGACAGTGAGTGGACACAGTATTTAAAAACTCCAGCAACACTACCTATCATATTGAGCACAGGACTGTTTTTGCATTCATTAAATGATTTTTGATCATGATATCACATAGTAACATTGTCCTGGTGTTTTGTTTGGTGTTTTTTAATTATATATATATTTTAACAAAGATGTGCTTTTACAATTTAGTGTTTTGCAATTCGTTCAGCTCTTAATATATCACATACAAACACAATCCCTTAACCAATGTTTTCTTCTTTTTCCTTGAAAAAGTCCTTGTGTAAAATTTGCTATTTAATTTTATAATGATTGCCATATTTTCACTAAATGCTTTCAGAACTGCATTTGTGCTCTAAAGCCACGATTGCTTACAGCAATATAAAATTTTGACCAGCCTTTTTACAGCAAGAAGTCAGTTCTGCCTAGCAACATAACTCAGTGTGCACAAGGGAAGTGTTGACTGGCTCAAGAATGTAGATTGCCACCCACCAAAAGTGTTTACTTACTGGCAGAGATGTAGAATCATGTGATAAATGTCATGTCTTTCCCAATTTATTTAAATAAGAAAATAATGTAAATTGACTCATAAAGCACATTGTATAAATTGTACACTGATTAGCCATAACAGTAAAACCACCTCCTTGTTTCTACACACACTGTCCATTTTATCAGCTCCATTTGCCATATAAAAGCATTTTGTAGATCTACAATTACTGACTGTAGTCCATCTGTTTCTCTACATACTTTTTGTACCTGCTTTCATGCTGTTCTTCAATGGTCAGGACCCCCACAGAACCACCACAGAGCAGGTATTATTTAGGTGGTGGATCATTCTCAGCACTGCAGTGACAATGACATGGTGGTGGTGTGTTAGTGTGTGTTGTGCTGGTATGAGTGGATCAGACACAGCAGCGCTGCTGGAGTTTTTAAATACCATGTCCACTCACTGTCCACTCTATTAGACACTCCTACCTAGTTGGTCCTCCTTGTAGATGTAAAGTCAAAGATAATTGCTCATCTATTTCTGCTGTTTGAGTTGGTCATCTTCTAAACCTTCATCAAGCACTGGATATTTTTGGTTGATGGACTATTCTCAGTCCAGCAGTGACAGTGAGGTGTTTAAAAACTCCAGCAGTGCTGCTGTGTCTTATCCACTCATGCCAGCACAACACACACACCAACACACCACCACCATGTCATTGTCACTGCAGTGCTGAGAATGATCCACCACCCAAATAATACCTGCTCTGTGGTGGTCCTGGGAGAGTCCTGACCATTGAAGAACAGCATGAAAGAGGGGCAAACAAAGCACACAGAGAAACAGATGGACTACAGTCAGTAATTGTAGAACTACAAAGTGTTTCTATAAAATAAGTGGAGCTGATAAAATAGACAGTGAGTGTAGAAACAAGGAGGTGCTTTTAATGGTGTGGCTGATCAGTGTATATTTATACTTGTAAAAATTGTTACTTACACAACCAATTAGTTTAACTTTATTCATTTTGTTCATATTTAAGCTTCTATTTAAAATGTAGCATTTAGTTTGAGTCAGATTTTCTCAGTGATGTGAGAAACAACTAAAACCATGAAATAAAGTATAACCATGTAAATGCATCATAAGTGACTGGTTTTAAATAGATGACTCAGTGTAGCATTGGCACAGATAGTACATATTTTTTCCCAGGCACTGTTTTTGTCCATGATAGTCTTTGAAGCTTTTCCTTCTCCTGAGTGAGGAAGGACAATAGCTTTTATCTTTTTCAGGTCCATGATTCTGAAGATTCAGAGAGCAAGAGCCTTTAGATTTAAAGAGCCTTCAAACTTTTTTTCTTAAAAGGACTAAAAGCCTGAATCCACATTGGCTCTGTTTCATCGACTATTTTGTGAAGCTATTTGTTTTGATATTCTCAGCTGAATGGTCTTGGAATTTTAGCTTTGTAAAAGGACACCAAGAAATGGTGCAATCAAAGTAAAGAGTCTGAGATGTGTAGCATTTTCACAAGAATAGCAAACTAGAAGAGGTAGGCTATTGGACCAGATAGATCTGTGCACTGTAAGTTAGAATTACCACTTTTCCACATGGAAAGATCAAACCTGCAGGAACTGGATTGTATTTTTATAGTCTTTCTGGAAAACACAGTAATCTCCAACAAGATTATGTTTGAGGAAAGTCATTGTTTTCACCAGCATGAAAACAAACTGCCCACACGTTCTAAACCTGGAAGGACTTAGCCAGTACCATAAGCAAAATAATTCCAAATTGTAGTTAAAACACATTTTAATGTAAATGTTTAAGAAATAAGACTACCCTATAATTTTGTATAATTTAATGGAGTATTAATTTATTGATCGCCAAAAGGAAATTGCAGTGTTACAGCAGTAATTTACATACATCACAAACATCACACACACACACACACACATATGTGCAAAAATTGACGTGGTATTTTTTAATTTAATAAGTGTAATTTATTTAATTAAAGAATAAAAATACAATTAAATGTAAATGAAGTGATATATATATATATATATATATATATATATATATATATACAGTATATATATGTGTGTGTTTTTAAAAATGTCCTGATATATTTTTTTCCAGTTCAGAGAAAAAGATAGAAAGTCTGGTCATACAACATAAGCCTTGCAATTGACAAAAAATGTTGGTACTTGCTACAAATAAGGCTACATCCCATAATACATAGCAATGTACTAAATAGTATGCAAAATCAGTCCACCACCAGTGGTGTCTTTTACATAACAATTTTAAGCAGTTAATAGCTGCAAAATGTAGCACAAAGGTAAACAGTGTAGTTCCATGTAGCTTATTGCCAAAGCACTGTCTGCATCAGCATTAGCATTGTAGTTAACATTAAGTTTACAACTAAAATGTTGTTATAGCCAGCATAAGCTGTGCAGCTTAAATGTGTTGGTTGCTAAAGTATTGTTTAAACAAGTATAAACAGTGTAGCTTAAGTGTGTTTGTTAAAGTGTTGTTAAACAAGTATTAGCATTGTAGCTTGAATGTGTCTGTTGCTAAAGTATTATTAAACAAGTATTAGCATTGTAGCTTGAATGTGTTTGTTGCTAAAGTGTTGTTAAACAAGTATTAGCATTGTAGCTTGAATGTGTCTATTGCTAAAGTATTGTTAAAACAAGCATTAGCAATGTAGCTTAAGCTTGTTGCTAAAATATTGTTAACACAAGTACTAGCAGTGTAGCTTAAGTGTGTTGGTTGCTAAAGTATTGTTAACAAGCATGCAGAGAAACAGATGGGCTACAGTCAGTAATTGTAGAACTACAAAGTGCTTCTGTATGGTAAGTGGAGCTGATAAAATGGACAGTGATTGTAGAATCAAAGAGGTGGTTTTAATGTTATGGCTGATCGGTATATACAGTCTCAATTATAGGCTTTATAATGCTAAATGCTAAACATGTAAATCAATTTAGAGCTAAGGGCCTTGCTTAGGGGCCCAAGAGTGGCAACTTGGCAGTGGTGGGACTTGAACCAGCAACCTTTTGATTACAAGTCCAGTAGCTTAACTGCTAACCTACCACTGCTATTCAGTCAATAATTAAATATTCAAAGATATAAAAAAATATCAAAAATGTAAAGAAACTATAAAACATTAATGTTTTCAAGTGATCTCATTTGATTTAGGTATAATGGCACAACAGGATAAACAACAAAAGTGAGGGAATTGAATGCATATAATCAAAGCCTTAAAGACTTTATTATTTCAGAATGAAGGCATAAAATTTAACGTTCCTCATAAAATGTTTAACATCTTTATATGCATGATGTTACATCAGTGGTGTTCTGTGTCTCAGGACCAACAGTAGTTCTTCGGGTTCATAACAGAGGTTTGTTTACAGATATATTTTATGCAAATAAAATTAAGTTAAGCGTTAGCCCAGAATGCTGTAGCCTATTGGTGGGTAAGTATTATGGGCCACATATTAAACAATATTGTATGAGGACTCTTTGTGCCTTAGGGACCAGGGCAATGAGTTCTACTAAAGCCTGCACTCACCCACCTTCCCTGACAAGATCAGCTGAGATAGGGAAAGATGACAGGATTAGGTTCACAGATCAAATTGCTGACATCTGTCCCGAAGGAAATAAACAACTTAAAGTACCATCCGCTTTGAATTTGGGAGAACGCACTACTTACATCGTGGTGAAACAAACCACAGCGGCGTGTTCTAACTCTGAATCCACATGAAAAACAGTGAATGAAAAAACGGGGGGTGGAACAGGAGGAAAAAAGAGGGAAAGAAAGGACGTATAAAGAACAGAGCAGGTTTATATGATTTCAGTCGAATGTTTGTTGACACTGATTCGTGTCCCGGGGCTTTGGGATAAATGATTGAACAGTGCGCCTGTCAAAGGCAGAGGATTTCTGTAGGCTTCTGTAGGCTTGTGCTGTTCGCTGGAGGGGAGGCAAGAGTCAACTAATTGACACAGAATTAACCATGAAACACACTAAGCACTCCCCCACCTCGACAACTACCGATCTATGAAAAGCAAGAGGAGACTCCACGGCTGAGACAAAAGTCACTCCTCACCCACTCACACCCCTCGTGGGATCTGTTCTGTAAAAATCCAACAAGCTTACATGCTGCACAGAGCTGGGGTATACATGCTTTTAATCAATTTGTAGTTTAAAGCTCAAGAGCTGGATCAAAGTACATGACGTTTCCCTCTTCCTGCAGCAATGCTCACTAAAACCCACCCACCTTAAAGTCCCTTCAATTGTGAACTCAAAGTCTCCTTTGTTACTTTCTTTTAGCTATTCTTGTATATTTAGGGGTCGCCACAGCGGATCTGGTCTTGGTACAGTTTTTATGCCGGACTCCCTTCCTGACTCAACCCTCCTATTTATATCCGGGCTGGGGACCAGCACTGAGAGTGCTCTTACCACTTCAATTGTGAACTCAAAGTCTCCTCTGTTATTTATTTTTTAGCTATTCTTGAATATTTAGGGGTCGCCACAGCATATCTGGTCTGCATACCAGACTTGGTACAGTTTTTATGCCAGACTCCCTTCCTGACTCAGCCCTCCTAATTATATCCAGGCTGGGGACCAGCACTGAGAGTGCTCTTACAAGTGCGCCATTCAATTTCAAGGCTGTTTCTGCCACCCCCCTCTTAGGTCTTAGCCAATCATGTCCATACAGACACCCAACTAGCTAATAGCACAACTAAGATCTGAACACTGGCTCCCCAGCAGTACTTTACTGGTGATTATTTCAGATCTTTACTGTGTGTTTTTTTTTGTCACATCTCTTTAACTTACTCATAGGGATGTAATGATGCACCACAAGACAGTTAAAAATCGATTCACATGTGTAACGATTCAAATCGGTTTACATGTATAATGAATCGATATTCACTTTATACAGCAGAGGACACTGGCGCTATTCACCTCGACTGGTTGACGTCACTACAGGGTTGCCAGGTTTAGAATTTTCCAGCCAAATTCATTTATGTGAGGATACTTTCTTCATTTGTATTATTCATTTATTTATGTAATGTTGGATTTGTTTTAAAATCTCATTTCAGTTTTTTTACACAAAAATGGGAAATGTGCAGCATTGTTTTGCATAGTTTGTACCTACCTCAGAAATAAAAGGACATTCATTATTTAGATAAATAAAAGATAAGCACAAATAGAGTATTTTTAAGGAGAAATAATAAAAGGAAACTTTGTCATAATTTGTCTTCTACTTCGTTCTAAATCGTATCGTGAACCCAGTATGGAGAATCGCATCGTGGGTAGAGTGTATCGTTACATCCCTACTTTCTCACCCTATTTATTTACTCGCTCACACCTAGGGGCAATTTAGAGTAGCAGTCTACCTAATGTAGATTTTGGAAGGTGAGAGGAAACCAAAGTACCAAGAGGAAACCCACAGGAACATGTGGAAGACATACAACACTTTTAACAGAAAATGACCTGAGGTGCTTTGGATCCTTGTTGCTTCGTAATGCATTTTGATTTTTCATAAGATGTTATCAGACTAAAGACTAAATATTACATACAGTATAAACTATTACAACTCCAAATCAGAAAAAGTTGGGACAGTATGGAGAATGCTAATAAAATAAAAACACAGTGTTCCTTACATTTACTTTGACTTTTGTTTGCTTGCAGACAGTTTGAACCCAAGATATTTCATGTTTTATCTGCTCAACTTCATTTCATTTGTTAATATACCTCCATTCCTGCATTTCAGGCCTGCAACACCTTCCAAAAAAGTTGGGACGGGGGCAATTTAGGGCTAGTAATGAGGTGAAAAAATCTAAATAATCATGTGATTCCAAACAGGTGATGTCAACATGTGATTGTAATCATGGTTTGGTACAAAAGCAGCATTCAGGAAAGGCTGAGTCTTTGATGAGCAAAGATGATCAGAGGATCTCCAGTTTGTCAACAAATGTGTGAGAAAATGATTGAAATGTTTAAAAACAATGTACCTCAAAGAAAGATTGGAAGGGATATGCCTATTTCTCCCTCTACAGTGCATAATATCATTAAACGATTCAAGGAATCAGGAGGAATTTCAGTGCGTAAAGGCCAAAGGGCACAAGCTTAAGCTGAATGCCTGTGATCTTTGATCCCTCAGACGGCACTGCATCAAGAACCGCCACTCAAAAATAGCTGATATAACCACATGGGCAAGGGATTACATTGGCAAACCTTTGTCAAGTACTACAATACAGAGTTACATGCATGGGGTTGTACATACAAGAATTATTAAACACATTTTAAACCTGGTTTTGTTGGTAAAGTGGTAAAACAATCTAGTATCAAGCATAAACATTATTTTCCACTTACATTATTTGGTTTGTAACTGAAAAAAAAGAATGACTAAGTTGAATATCTGCCCCCCTTTTTGAAGCACTATGTGGGGCACTTTGGAAAGTATAAGCATACCTGGTTTGACCACTGCTACTTCAGGATGTCCTTGTGGAGATGTGGTGGTGGGGTGGTCCAGGTCAGGGGCCGGTCATTTCTTGCTAACTACTAACCAATCAGAGTCTCTGAGACTGTCAAGGACTGTAGTGGGAGAAAGGAGGTGTTCCTCTGAGACGGACTCCGTAGATCAATTATTTCCAGGAAGGAGACAGTGTCGGCGAAGCTCAGAATCTCATTTACACGCAGACGACCCCAAAAATGCACACCTGAATGCTACACTGCTGCCACCCAGCAAAGGCAATTAATGTCTTCCATCAATGACATGCGTATATGCAGTGACAGCTGCCTTACTGCGGACCAGGCTGGTACCACCCACAAGGTGGTAAAGGGACAGGAGCACAGCCCCGAAAGAGGCTAATATTAGCTGCAGCATTTTTAGGTTGTCCTAAAGCAACCAGAATGGTGAAGATCTGTTGAACGAGGGGATGAAAACGGCATGCTGTTGTCTAGTCAAATTTTATTTTATTTTAGTAAATGTAGGCATTTGAATTATAAGTGTCACAGGACAGCAGCCAACGACTGAGGTCTAAGGGCCTTGTTCAAATCCCCACCAATGACAGGTTGGTGGTGGTGTGGTTTGCGTCCCCCACCCTCTGACGAATAGTTCAGTACTTTAACCACTAAATCACCCCGATCCTTGTTTTGAGGTTTAAAAGCCTTGTTCAAATGCCCACCAATGAAAGGTTGGTGGTGGTGGGGTTTGCATCCCCAACCCTCTGACAAATAGTGTAGTACCTTAACCACTAATCACGCCTCCTCCGACCCGTGTGCAGTTCTAGCGGACCCCTTTTTTTCACCCATGCATTCTGCACAGGTGCCTCTACAGAGTTTGATGACCCCACCCCCATAGTCCGGTCACCCCGCCCTAGCAGACACGATTAATTAGATGGCTCCCAGTCAACCGGTGGCAACGCCGAGTTTTGAAGCGGAATTCAGAATCTCTGTGCTGGTGTGCTAGCAGAATTTCCCGCTGCATCACCTAGGCGCCCTCAGTATTTCCACATTTTGATCTATTTTATTATACACTACATGGTAAAACGAATGGACACCCCTCCTAATTATCCATTCATTAATTCATTCATTTATTTGCTGTCTATTTTACCACTGCTTTATCCTATTCAGGGTCACTGTGGTTACAGTTCACTAGGCAAAATTTAGGAAACATGCTGGACAGGTCACCAGTTCATTACAGGGCAAACACACATTTACACACACACTAATACATAGGGTGACTTTAATATTTCCAATTAGCCTGACTGTATGTCTTTGGACTGTGGGAGGAAACTTTAGCACCAGGAGGAAACCCACACAGACACTGGAAAAACATGCAAACTTCACACAGAAGGGACCCAGACCCATTCAACTGGGACTCGAACCTAGGACCTTTTTGTTGAGAGGTGACAAGATGCATACGGCTGCTGCCCATGTGTCGGACGGGGCATGGGTTAGCTTTGTTCTTCTCAAATCAGAGCGGGGATCGGCATTAGTGGAGAGGAAGCATGACGCAATCGGGCAATTGGACGTGCTAAAAAGTCGGGAAAAAAAAAATATATAAGGATAAAAAACAGTAAGTACTTCATATTTAAGAATGTAGTTAAACTGGTCATTTAAGTGAGCAATTATTTATTTATTAATTTTTAGTGCTATGGAGTTTGTTACTTAAATAAATAAAATGATGTGTTACAAATGGTGGTAATATCATGTTTTGCTTAAGCATCTGCAGTTATTTAGTGTAACAAATATGCAATGACACAGACATCAGAAAAATAACCAATTTATTTTATTTTTTACAGTACTGTAAATAAAGCTAGTCCATCGATACTTATTTATTTATGATGCAAATGTAAAAAATGTAAGAACTATATATTTAACTAAGCACATAATTCTCTCTCTTTCCTCAGACCTGCTCCTTCTCCTCCCCCTCTGTTTCTTTTATGCACACATGTGGGCCAGAGCAGGCTTTTTGACAGATGAGAATTAAACAAATGTATCTGCTGGAGCTGGAGAATATTACACCCCTGGGACTTCATTTACCTCCCGCATATTCCAGGGAGTTCCTCTCTGTTTTACTGCCCCACATAATCTACATCAGCTATACTCACACAGAGGACTGGCTCAGGCTCCAGCAGCACTGCTGACATCATTATTACCAAGATCATTATAGGCAGCAGGGAGAGCTTCCAAGGGTCTGTATGTGTTATTTTCTCAACCTGAATAACTTTTCACCTTTCAAAAAAAGGTACCCTACATTAAAAAATGGTTCACCTGCACTAATCAATAAAGCAGCCAAAGTCATTTGTTTTGCTGTGACTTTTGACTAATTGTCAGCTGGCGTTTGGCTAATATGTGCCATAAAGGTCACTTCTTGTGCCGTTTTATTTTGAATTTGTCTTAGCTGTTGTGTTATCATGTCATTAAAAATTCAAGAAAGCAATGCATAGAGGGAGCAAATGATCATGTTTGGGACATTATTATTATTAAATAATCATGCTTGTCTCCTAAATTGAGAGTGACTTGCACCACAATATTAGTAATTAGGTAAATTATTGATGGCACAGCGAACGGACAAGTGGTGGCACAAATAAATTAAATTGCCAGACCCAATTACGCTCTTCTGAGTACGGCCCCATTAGGAGTGTCACTTAGACGTCCAAATGGTGGTACTAATAAAACAGCAACCAGCACTTAACCAACATAATTAATAGTTCAATGATTAGTTTTTTAATTACTGGGCTTCAAATAGCATTTTGCTGTAGAACCCTTGACATTGTAGTGAGCTCACTCTAAAGTAAGTGTAGCACTCTTCATTGCAGAATCAGTTATGAGTACAGCATCTATGTAAACCATTGTTTTTATTAAGAGTTAATTTCTCAACAGCAGAATGACATTAATCTTCAGTGCTTTACCCCAGACACATAAAGAATGAAAACATCCTACCAATCAGCGTGTATGCTATATGTAACCAACTGTTGGGCGAGATGTTGGGCACCATTTGTGACAGTGACTAAGGTGGCTTAAAAAATATGTTTTTCTTTTTTTATTTGGATATATTGTAAAAAAAAAAAGACTTTATGTTTAAATGTTTAAATGCTATTTTTGTGTTTGTAACAAAGTTTCTGAATAAAAAAACACAAAACTCTGGTTATTTCTGTATTTTCTATACAATTCTATTTTTGTTATAATAATAATAATTATTATTATTGTTATTAGTAGTAGTAGTAGTGGCAGTGAAGATTATTATTGTTATTAATATTATTATTATTATTATTATTATTATTATTATTATTATTATTATTATTATTATTATTATTATTATTATTAGTAGTAGTAGTAGTAGTTATAGTAATATCAGTAGTAGTAGTAGTACCAATAAAAATTATTATTGTTATTAATAATGTTATTATTATTATTAGTAGTAGCAGTAGTAGCAGCAGTAATAGCAGCAGCAGTAGTAAAATCAGTAGTAGTAGTAGCAGTGAAAATTATTATTGTTATTAATAATGTTATTATTATTATTATTAGTAGTAGTAGTAGTAGTAAAAGCAGTAATAGCAGCAGTAGTAGTATTGTCAGTAGTAGTAGTAGCAGTGGAGATTATTATTGTTATTAATAATGTTATTATTATTGTTATTATTATTATTATTATCAGAGGTAAGTAGTAGTGTTAGAGATTATTGTTGTTATTATGAATAATGATATTATTATTATCACTACTAGTTGTTAGAGTAGTTATTATTATGAAAGTTATATTACTATTATTACTATTATTATGATGATGATGATTATTATTATTATGAAAATTATATTATTATTACTATTATTATGATTATTATTATTATTATTATGAAAATTATATTATTATTACTATTATTATTATTACTACTAGTAGTTATCATTTGAAAAAAAAATTATTATTATTATTATTATTAGTAGTAGTAGTAGTTATTATTAGAAAAAATATATTATTATTATTATTACTATTATTATTATTATTATTATTAGTAGTAGTAGTAGTTATCACTTGAAAAAAATATTATTATCATTATTATTATTATTATTATTATTACTGGTAGTAGTTATTATTAGAAAAAATATATTTTTACTACTACTACTACTACTACTACTACTACTACTATTATTATTATTATTATTATTATTAGTAGTAGTAGTAGTAGTAGTAGTTATCGTTTAAAAAAATATATTTTATTATTATTACTAGTAGTAGTTATTATAAAAAAATATTATTATTATTATTATTATTATTATTATTATTATTACTGGTAGTAGTAATAGTTTTTATTACTGTTTAAACACTATTATTTTTATATTCAGATTAAATTAATGTGTTCTTTTAATTCATAAATTTCTCTATAGCACTGCATTATAACACTGCTTTAACTTTTATTTTTGGCTGCAGGAAACATTTTTAAAATGAAAGTTAGGGTAATATTACACCTCAAAGTGTGTTTGGAGGTAAAACAATATAAACAAGAGTGAACTAATCAAGCATGTTTAATTGTAAAGAAGTATTTTTTGTAATGTGCACAAAATTTTAAACAAATTTTAAAACAAAACACAGAGTTTAAACGTTTTCAAGAGAAAAATATAAGATATGTCCTCTTTAAACAGCTCATTAAAAGTGCTACCCGACTTATCACACCTACAGCGTACCAGACTCGCACATCATGACACCTTCCTCTCCACTTGACAGAACAGATGACTAATTTGTTAATTTTCTTAGGTGCTTTTTAATGAACCTCAAAGTATCCTCCCATGATGCTCTGTTATATTCTATTATATACATGGCAACTGTCCATGAATCATTCCAAACCACGAAGGCACCACCGTACAGTGAAATAAATCAAAGCAATGTCAATGGCATAGAAAAAAACTTCATAGTGGCCTAGATTACACAAAGTGGTTAGAACATGAGGGGGATAAGAGAAACCATTAAAAGAGCAAGGTTAACTGCAGTAAAATGAAGAAGAAAGCATCGGACAAATTGAGAAATTAGCAAAGCATAGAGAGGAGTCTCAGAGGACCAGGTAGTGAGGCAAGACCTATTACAAAGCATGGCAGCAGACAGCTGTGCTGGTAATTATTATCTACGTATATGTTTAGTGAGATAGGCTAACCAGGGCTTCTGCCACTACTGTTTAGATTTCATATTAATAGTGGTTTCTAAAGATAAAAAAGTTCAAGTTAAACACTATAACCAGCTTTGACAATGTTTTTAACATGTCAAAATCAGCTAATTTTAAATGACAAGTGGTTTCATTTTCTTTTTGAAATGTTTTACATCAAAACTACAAAAAATCTGACTGACAGAATACAAAGTTTGTAAGAATTAAAATAAATCATAAAAAAATTAGTAAAAAGAGAAACAAAAAAAAGAAAAAACTTTAAGACTTTATTTTACAGATTTCCATTTGAAAACAAGCAGTAATAATGATAATGACAATGGTGATGATGAGCCTAAAATTGTTTAATTTGAGTATTTAGGATTAATGTAACAAATAGGCTACAAGCGAGAGACGAGGGCGGACACACAGATATGTTTACAAAATATTTAATAAGAACAACAAAAGACAAGACTAGGGACAAGATACAATAACACACAACCTATGCTAACTATACAGCTAAATGCTAAACACATGAAACATGAACCTAAACCCTAAGCTAAGCTAACATTACATGAACTAGACAACATAAGATAAGACAGTATAACTAAACAAGAATTATAACTAAACACATAAACCAAAATGCAAGACAAGAATCATGAACAGGATAACCACAAAGTCAATAACATGATAACCAAACTACTCATGAATATCCTCAAAACCATGAACCACAAAATAGCCTCTGCTGAATGACCCATATCTTCTCTCTTAAATGCCATGAGCATATTACCTGAGACGAGGTGCAACTGTGGATAATTAGCTGTAGACCAATCCCAATGAGGGGGCGTTGGCTTGACACTGAAAACAAACACTCCAAGCTTGTGCTCCCGGAGAAGTGGGCCTGGCACGTTCACATGAGTTCCGGGAGCACACAGAGGCTGGATTCATGATAATTAACTATTTAATTAATGTTTTAAATTCAGTACTAGGGCTAATAAAACTTAGAAGTAGAAAACAAAATCTAATCTAATAAATCTTAATGATTGTATGGTCAATACATGTTCTTGCCTGACAGTGTGGTCTTCTGGTTTGCATCAAAGTTTGACAAGCAGTGCATTCTGAAAAGTATTTCTGCTCAGTACAGTAGGTAAAAAAGATTATTTAGCATTGATTTAATGTGTTTAGATCATTTTAATCATGATTTCCAATTTCACAGGGTATCAACATGAGGTTAAATGAAGACAACGTTTTTCTGTTTGTTGAACACAGTAAAATCTGTAGAGTAAAACATCAAATGTGACTAATGTGTGATAACTTTGATAATCCAGGTATTACCTATATGTAATAGCTACTAGATACAAACAGAACTTTGAAATATTAAACAAGAATTATCCTAAAACCTTCTGCTTTCACATCTTAAATCAACCTGACATTAATTGTATTGGTTATACTTACTTCAGAATGCTATTTTTTTTTTGTTTTTATGTGTTTAATGAGATAGCTATCCATAAATCTCATCAAACACTAGGGGTGGCACGGTGGCTTAGTGGGTAGCACTGTCGCCTCACAGCAAGAAGGTCCTGGGTTCGATCCCCAGGTGGGACAGTCCAGGTCCTTTCTGTGTGGAGTTTGCATGTTCTCCCTGTGTCTGTGTGGGTTTCCTCCGGGTGCTTCGGTTTCCTCCCACAGTCCAAAAACATGCCACCAGGCTAATCGGAAACACTTAATTTGTCCTATAGACACCTAGCCGCTAGATGCACAAACCAGTGCATTGTAGTGCCGGTCTCAAGCCCGGATAAAATAGGGAGGGTTGTGTCAGGAAGGGCAACCGGCGTAAAAATTTTGCCAAATTAATGCGGATCATGATCCGCCGAGAGCCGACCCCACAACCGAACGGGACAAAGGCCGAGGAAGAAGAAAAAATCTCATCAAACACTATAAATCTTAATTAACAAGTAAAAGTGTAAAAACAACCACTGTGGTCATCACTATCTTCTTGCGGTAAGACCAACTGGACAGCAAAAATAGTATTAGTGGTAGCTCAAGAATAAGTGAACTCGAAACCTGATCATTGAGCATGAACAAAAGAAAGGTTGGTCATGCTTGACAGCTCAGCACAAATCACAAAAGAACCCTAAAACACAAGAAAAAACTACAGACCTCTCTTGCATCAGATAATGTCAGATTTCATAATTACCCCATTATAAAATTACTATAAAAGTGATTACAAGAGTGATGGTGTGGCAGAAGTATGCTGCTTCAGGACCTGGGCAACTTGTGATAATCACCAGATCAATGAATTCTGTGCTTTATCATAAAAGTGATATTTATTTATTAGGATTTTAATGTCATGTTGTACACTCCTTGGTTGCATTCATGACAGAAACAGTAGTTACTCAATACATAAGATTCATCAGTTTACAAGTTTAATGTGAAACACAGTCACAGACAATTTTGGTATCTCCAATTAACCTGACTGCATGTCTTTGGACTGTGGGAGGAAACCGGAGCTCCAACATGGAGAGAACATGCAAACTCCACACAGAAAGGACCCAGACCGCCCCACCTGGGGATCGAACCCAGGACCTTCTTGCTGTAAGGTGACAGTGCTACCCACTTAGCCACCCCATAAAAAGTGATATAAGGATATTCCAGGGCAGATGGAACACATTTATTTATATATATGCACACATATGCACATGTACACTACAAATAAACTCTTTATTCACATATTCCAGTCTGTTTGGAAGCTGGAGTCACAGCATAGTGGCAGCCATTGCACGGGACCCCCGGGATTTAAACACACAACCTTCTAGTTATTAACCCACACCTCTGCCCACCAGGCTACCACTGTCCCAAAAACAAGGTAATCTGAGGCTCAGGTGCAGATTTGTATTCTAAGAAACAATGATCTGAAACAAAATAGCGAGTGCTGAGAATAAAAATTAAGAGTTTGGGTTGACCTGACTTGAACCTTGATTTGGTGTTGTGGCAGGACCTTAAACAAGAACCTTTACCCCTTCCCTCCCTCTCTAATGTGGTCAAATTAAGCCACTATTGTACTGGGATATGGATGTGGGCCAATGTCTTATACGGAAACATTCGGTTGCAGTTTATTTGGACTATTTATAAAATGTTTGGGCGGCACGGTGGCTCAGTGGGTATCACTGTCGCCTCACAGCAAGAAGGTCCTGGATTCGATCCCCAGGTGGGGCGGTCCGAGTTCTTTCTGTGTTAAGTTTGCATGTTCTCCCTGTGTCAGCTTGGAGTGCTGACGCTCCGATTTCCTCCCACAGTTTAAAGACATGCAAGTGAGGTGAATTGGATATACAAAATTGTCCATGACTGTGTTTGATATTAAACTTGTGAACTGATGAATCTTGTGTAATGAGCAACTACCTGTTATGTCATGAATGTAACCAAAGTGTGTAAAACATGACGTTAAAATCCTAATAAATAAGTAAATAAATAAATTATAAAGTGTTTTGTGTGACCTGTTGTGTGACATGTTCTCCTTGTCTCATGCTACGTTCTGTATGATGATCTGAAACCAAGAGACATGCAAAATTACATGAAATTAGGATGAGGCTAATACATAAAACTTGTTCTATGTATATAACACTGTAACTATGTATATATAGACTATATATACTTAAGAAAATGTATATAATGCACAGAGAGAATGCATTTTGTATCTTGAGCTGTTTTGTGTCCAGTGGCCAGATGTGGCACTGATGCTCTGCAGCAATCTGAGGTTCCTCACCAGCCTGCATGCTGCACAACACCTGCTCTCTGCCATCTGCTTCACACACACACACACACACACACACACACACACACACACACACACACACACACACACACACACACACACACACAGCTGGTAAGTTCAATGCATTCTAGCACCAAGCTGGCATGACAGTGTGCTCAAGTCTACGTCAAATTGAGATAGTCAATATTGTTGTTGCTTTACCAAGAGTATTTAAATGGACAGACTTTAATTTGTCATAGATTGATGAAAAATAGCGGAGAGGGAATAAGAAGAGTAGGAAGAGTAGAGACGCAGGTACGACTGACTCTGCAGTGATAAATGACAACATTGAGTCCATTCAACAATGACAATAATACGTACATTTATTGCACATGATGCGTTCTGTAATAACATCATGTTACATTTCTGTATAGAGATTTGAATATAATTGCTTTACCTGTATTATTACTTTATGCAGATGACAGGGTGAAGGTCAGTTACAAAAAATTAGGAAATACTGAGTCATCACTATTGATAGGATGATATCTAGATGAGGAAGATATGTGCAGCAGAAAAAAACATGCAAATGCAACAGTAGAGCTAAGCCCACCGCAGACGTGGCGAAAGGTGTGGCACAAGCCGTTCACTCTCGCCCTCATTATTTTCGTGCTCCCTCCTCTCTCCCTTCTAAAGACTGACAGGATTTTTTTTCTACATAAAAGTAAACAACATTGCCTGCAGGCACAATTTTCTGGCAACACAATAAAATGTGCAGTGAATTTATGATGGTCATCCATTAGCTCTTACCAAGGAAACATCACCCATATCTGTCGTCCATCATTATAATAGAGGGTTAATGCACCAAATTTACATAAAAAAGTCATATTGTCTGCATGAATTATTTACATCCTCAGCTGTTTTTTTCCTTTCTTTTCTTTCCCCTTTCTTTTTTTCAATAGCTGGTGGTTTTCAAGCTGGATTTATACAGAAAATCCTGACGCTAAATTCACTGCTGTGGTGGCTCTGGGCCCTACTGACTCTCTCTCTCTCTCTCTCTCTCTCTGTCTGTCTCTCCTTGAAATAATGAATGAAGTCTGCATCTTGCTCTACATAATTAATTAAATCATTAAGGGAGATGAGTATTGTTGGGCATGACCTCTGAAAAATAAACAATATTAAGAAAAATGGCTTAATAATCATGATAAGCTATTTATCAATGCAGAAAACATTTCAATACTACACCTGTATGTGAGTAAAAAAGCTGTTTATGAGGCCCAGTTTTACATTATATCCAAATATAAGTTATGTAATACATACACTGATCAGCCATTACATTAAAACCACCTCCTTGTTTCTACACTAACTGTCCATTTTATCAGCTCCACTTACTATATAGAAGCACTTTGTAGTTCTACAATTACTGACTGTAGTCCATCTGTTTCTCTGCATGCTTTGTTAGCCCCCTTTCATGCTGTTCTTCAATGGCCCAGGACCACCACAGAGCAGGTATTATTTAGGCGGTGGATCATTCTCAGCACTGCAGTGACACTGACATGGTGGTGGTGTGTTAGTGTGTGTTGTGCTGGTATGAGTGGATCAGACACAGCAGCGCTGCTGGAGTTTTTAAATATATTTAAAAACTCCACTATTATGTCTATTAGACACTCCTACCTAGTTGGTCCACCTTGTAAATGTTAAGTCAGAGATGATCGCTCATCTATTGCTGCTGTTTGAGTTGGTCATCTTATAGACCTTCATTAGTGGTCACAGGACTCTGCCCATGGGGCGCTGTTGGCTGGATATATTTTTGGTTGGTGGACTATTCTCAGTCCAGCAGTGACAGTGAGGTGTTTAAAAACTCCATCAGTGCTGCTGTATCTGATCCACTCATACCAGCACAACACACACTAACACACCACCACCATGTCAGTGTCACTGCAGTGCTGAGAATGATCCACCACCCAAATAATACCTGCTCTGTAGTGGTCCTGGGCCATTGAAGAACAGCATGAAAGGGGGCTAACAAAGCATGCAGAGAAACAGATGGACTACAGTCAGTAATTGTAGAACTACAAAGTGCTTCTATATGGTAAATGGAGCTGATAAAATGGACAGTGAGTGTAGAAACAAGGAGGTGGTTTTAATGTTATGGCTGATCAGTGTATATGTAATAAATTATAAACTGATTGTACACTCAGCTAGGGCAGAATGGTCGCCTCACAGCAAAAAGGTCCTGGGTTTGATTTCTGGGTCCTGTCTGTGTGGAGTTGTACATGTTTTTACTGTGTCTGTGTGGGTTTCCTCCGGGTGCTCTGGTTTCCTCCCACAGTTTGTGTGTTTGCCTTGTGATAAACTGGCGATCTGTCCAGGGTGTTTTCTGCCTTTCAGCCAGTGAATTGGACTCACTAAAACCATGAATAGGACAAAGCAGTGCTAAAACAGATAATGAATGACTGTTAATTTACTCACTCACTCACTAAGCTGGAGCCTATCCCAGCTTTTCAATGGGTGCAAGGCACACAGTAACACCCTGGACGGGGCGCCAGTCCACCGCAGGGCAGACACACATACACACATACACACACAAACACACACCCATTCACCTATAGGGCAATTCAGTGTGTCTAAATAACCTAACTGCATGTTTTTGGACTGTGGGAGGAAACCGGAGCTCCCGGAGGAAACCCACACAGACACGGGGAGAACACGCAAACTCCGCACAGAAAGGACCCGGACCGCTCCACCTGGGGATCGAACCCAGGACCTGCTTGCTTTGAGGCGACAGTGCATATATACAGTATATAGCATTAAATATTGTGACAAAAGTAAAATGAGTGATAAGGATTAATGATATAAATAATAATACATTACAAGCCATATTTTTACATGGTGGACAAACACTCACACACACACACACACACACACACACATCCACTTAATAGCAATTCAATGATTCAGCATACATAATGAAATAACGTATTTATAACAGAGATGGCCAGCCTCTTTTGCAAAGGGGGTTGTTCTATTAATTATTTATACCAAAATGTACTTTTTAATAAACTAATAAGCCAAAGCAGAAAGGAGATTAAAATTAGAGTTGCCAAATCACTCCATGTTAAGTTTAAGGTTAAATAAAGCAAGTAGGGATTTGTTAATAATAATAAAATCCTTTTGTCTATATTCTGTGATAGTACTGTAAATGGTATAATTTCTGCAGTTTTTTAATTAATGTTTTAAAAATTACATTAATATCCACAACTTGACTGATTTTAAATACCCAGATGTATTAACATATGTATTTTATATAGTGACTAAGTAAATTTTCTTACTATTCATATAGCTTTTATACTGTAGCTTTACTAATGCATATAATTACACACTTTTTGTTTGTATCTATAACTACAAAGTCAAATGCCAATGTATCTTAAGCAGTGTCTGTTCATTTTTTTACTGAAACGGTTTCCCTCATCCACCTGTTTACTGTGTTATTGATCGTGCCTCACTCTGTCAGTATAAAGCACAAGAAGTAAAGGAGTGTGAAGGCAAGGTCAGAGTCATGACCTTCTGTTTAACCTTGCTGACCTTCACAACCCCCCAAACAGCCCACTGAGGAAAACCTTTGCTGCAAGTTCACTGCTTCAGGCATTTTTCTTCTTTTTCTCACAGACTCTACTACATTATATATACACTTTACTATATATATATATATATATACAGTGGGGGAAATAAGTATTTGATCCCCTGCTGATTTTGTAAGTTTACCCCCTTACAAAGACTTGAACAGTCTATAATTTTTATGGAAGGTTTATTTTAACAGAGAGAGACAGAATATCAACAAAAAATCCAGAAAAAAAACATTAAATAAAAGTTATAAATTAATTTGTATTTAATTAAGGGAAATACACTGTAAGTATTTGATCCCCTACCAACCAGCAAGAATTCTGACTCCCACAGACCGGTTATGTGCACAAAAGGCACACAAATTAGTCCTGTCCCTGTATAAAAGACTCCTGTCACAGAATCAGTTTCTTCCATTCAAATCTCTCGACCACCATGGGCAAGACCAAAGAGCTATCAACGGACGTCAGGGACAAGATTGTAGACCTGCACAAGGCTGGAATGGGCTACAAGACCATCAGCAAGAAGCTTGGTGAGAAAGAGACCACTGTTGGTGCGATAATTCGAAAATGGAAGAAATACAAGATCACAGTCAATCACCCTCACTCTGGAGCTCCATGCAAGATCTCACCTGGTGGGGTAAGAATGATTCTGAGAAAGGTGAGGTCAGTCCAGAATTACACAGGAGGAGCTTGTCAATGATCTCAAGGGAGCTGGGAGCAGAGAAATGCTGGATATGACCCCAAGAACACCATCCCCACAGGGCATTTCTTTGCCTCCAAACACGGCGAGTGGAGTTGATGCCAAAGAGCTCAATTTTGGTCTCATCTGACCATATCACATTCTCCCAAGCTTTCTCTGAATCATTCAGGTGTTCATTGGCAAACTTCAGACGGGCCTGTACGTGAGCCTTCTTGAGCAAAGGGACTTTGCGGGCACTGCAGAATCTCAATCCATTACGGCGAAGTGTGTTACTAATGGTTTTCTTGGTGACTGTGCTCCCAGCTCTCTTGAGATCATTGACAAGCTCCTCCTGTGTAATTCTGGACTGACCTCACCTTTCTCAGAATCATTCTTACCCCACCAGGTGAGATCTTGCATGGAGCTCCAGAGTGAGGGTGATTGACTGTGATCTTGTATTTCTTCCATTTTCGAATTATCGCACCAACAGTGATCTCTTTCTCACCAAGCTTCTTGCTGATGGTCTTGTAGCCCATTCCAGCCTTGTGCAGGTCTACAATCTTGTCCCTGACGTCCTTTGATAGCTCTTTGGTCTTGCCCATGGTGGTCGAGAGATTTGAACGGAAGAAACTGATTCTGTGACAGGAGTCTTTTATACAGGGACAGGACTAATTTGTGTGCCTCATGGCACATAACTGGTCTGTGGGGGTCAGAATTCTTGCTGGTCGGTAGGGGATCAAATACTTATTTCCCTTAATTAAATGCAAATTAATTTATAACTTTTATTTAATGTTTTTTTTCTGGATTTTTTGTTGATATTCTGTCTCTCTCTGTTAAAATAAACCTTCCATAAAAATTATAGACTGTTCAAGTCTTTGTAAGGGGGTAAACTTACAAAATCAGCAGGGGATCAAATACTTATTTCCCCCACTGTATATATATATATATATATATATATATATATATCTCCATTTTATCAGCTCCACTTATCATATAGAAGCACTTTGTAGTTCTACAATTACTGACTGTAGTCCATCTGTTTCTCTAAATACTTTTTTAAACCTGCTTTTACCCTGTTCTTCAATGGTCAGGACCCCCACAGGACCACCACAGACCAGGTATTATTTAAGTGGTGGATCATTCTCAGCACTGCAGTGACACTGACATGGTGGTGGTGTGTTAGCGTGTGTTGTGCTGGTATGAGTGGATAAGACACAGCAGCACTGATGGAGTTTTTAAACACCTCACTGTCACTGCTTGACTGAGAATAGTCCACCAACCAAAAATGTAAGCCAACTGCGCCCCATGGGCAGCGTCCTGTTACCACTGATGAAGTTCTAGAAGATGACCAACTCAAACAGCAGCAATAGATGAGCGTTCGTCTCTGACTTTACATCTACAAGGTGGACCAGCTAGGTAGAAGTGTCTAATAGAGTGGACAGTGAGTGGACACTGTATTTAAAAACTCCAGCAGCGCTGCTGTGTCTGATCCACTCATACCAGCACAACACACACTAACAGTCAGTATCACTGTAGTGCTGAGAATGATCCACCGCCTAAATAATGCCTGCTCTGTGGTGGTCCTGTGGGGGTCCTGACCATTGAAGAACAGCATGAAAGGGGGCTAACAAAGCATGCAGAGAAACAGATGGACTACAGTCAGTAATTGTAGAACTACAAACTGCTTCTATATGGTAAGTGGAGCTGATCAAATGGACAATGTGTGTAGAAACAAGGAGGTGGTTTTAATGTTATGGCTGATCGGTGTATATATAGTGAATGGTGAAACATAAATTCCTTATTAAATTCCTATACATTTATAGTGCTTGAATTCTTTGTTACAATTACTGTGTAAAAAATCAATTTTGGATTCACCTTACTACTAATTAACAGTTACAAAACCTGATGCTTGCACATTCTGATTTGCATTTACAGGACCCGGCAAAAATGTTACAGCAAAGCATTAATCTCCCTCATCACAGCAAGCTTGTGATTTGTGACAGGTGCGTGAGGTTTCCACTCAATCTATCATGTAATTTATAAAAAATAAAAAATGCTGACGGTGTGAATTTTAATGAGTTAAAACATAGTCTCTCTGAAGCAAAACTTAAAGCTGGAGACTAAAGGTAAAAAAACGCACGTCTCAGGATTTGAGTTATAGCATGCCAGGTGAAATTAGGAATGCATGTTTCACCAGGGTCTGTGTGGTACTATCAAAGCCCAGGCGCTAGCCTGAAGGCTTCTGAGGCAAGCTTACATGTACCAAGTTGGTCTAACTCAAATCGAAAGTCAAAGTGGGGTAGACCTAAGCATGGCAGACTCAGGGCTCAGCTTATCTTTATCTCTGATTCACTCAACTACCCAAGCATCCCCAGGCACAGGATGTCTAGACTACTTCCTCTAAAGGGATCTACAATTCACATCTATCATCTCTTGTAATAATATTAAGCCAAATGTATTTGTACAGCGCTTTTTACAATATACATTGTCTCAAAGCAACTTCACAAAATCCAGGACCGTCTGACCAAACACTTCTGTTGAGCAAGCCGAGGGCGACAGTGGCGAGGAAAATACAGGAACCTCAAGAGGAACCAGACTTGGCAGAAACCCCCATCCTCTGTGGGTGGCCTGGAGTATAATTTAGTATAATTAGACTTACACAAATCATACATACACATTACACAAAAATAATTTAAATTCATAATTGGCAGAAATAATATACAAGCAATTAGAATTCTTCAGTATTCAGTCCAGTTCAGTCCTCAGTCAGTTCTGGACATTTTTGGTGCAAACAAGGTTCTTAACCCCTTAAAGCCTAAACCACCAAAACACTGCCCAAAAATTATTTTTTTAACTGGAGTGTTTATTTGACCTTTTGTAAAACAATAAATACGACCCCAAATCAGAAAAAGTTGGGACGGCATGGAAAAAGCAAATAATAAAATTTACATTTACTTTGACTTTTACTTTGCAGGTCTGCAACACATTCCAAAAAAAGTTGGGACAGTAAAGCATTTCCACTTTGTAATGTTGCTATTCCTTTTCACCACACTTAAAATATGTTTTGGCACCGAGGATACCAAGTGATTTAGTGTTTCAGCTTTTATTTTGTCCCATTCTTCCTGCAAACATGTCTTAAGATGCACAACAGTTCGGGGTAGACCCTGGCTTTTGGACTTGCTGCTGATAACAGTCTGGATGGTCCTTTTCGTCTTTGGTCTGGAGCACACGGCGTCTGTTTTTTCCAAAAAAGACGTGAATGCTGATTCATCTGACCATAATACACGTTTCCACTGTGTGATGGTCCATCCTAGATGCCTCAGAGCCCAGAGAAGTTGACGCCGCTTCTGGACATGGTTAACATAAGGCTTCTTTTTTGCACAGTAAATTTTTAAGTGGTATTTGTGCATGTAACTCTGTATTGTAGTGCTTGACAAAGGTTTGCCAAAGTAATCCCTCAACCATGTGGTTATATCAGCTATTGTTGAGTGGTGGTTCTTGATGCAGTGCTGTCTGAGGGATCAAAGATCACAGGTGTTCAGCTTAAGCTTGCGCACTTGGCCTTTACGCACTGAAATTCCTCCTGATTCCTTGAATGGTTTAATGATATTATGCACTGTAGAGGGAGAAATATGCAAATCCCTTCCAATCTGTCTTTAAGGTACATTGTTTTTAAACATTTTAATCATTTTCTCACACATTTGTTAATAAGCTGGAGATCCTCTGATCATCTTTGCTCATCAAAGACTCAGCCTTTCCTGGATGCTGCTTTTGTATCAAACCATGATTACAATCACATGTTGACATCACCTGTTTGGAATCACATGATTATTTAGTTTTTTCACCTCATTACTAGCCCTAAATTGTATACTTATAAATAAATAACTGGGATCTAAAAAAAAAAACCCTAAAACCTTTGCCAGATTTTTCAGGAAAACAATATACATACTGATGATTTAGAGGTCTCTAAAACACATGTATTAAATATGATACACGCATAATAGGATTAAATATACAACATAAGGCTTATACAAGTGCTGAACCACTTTTGTTTTCTGTATTTTATTTCAGTTTGTGTTTAAGGTTGTTTTCTTGTTGAAACGTGCAGATTTAAATTCTGGCTTCATTCATGTTTTCAGAAATAACCCAGTACGATACTCCCACCGCTGTACTTTACTGTGCTTGCTTAGGGTTATACAAGCATCATTCTCCAAACATTACAAGGTCTTAATTTGGTCTGGCAATTATCCTGATTTGTGTATTTGCTTGTGTGCAAATTGTTTATAGATATGATATATAG